>NC_091803.1:39470654-39779821 GCF_041296235.1 Equus asinus
GGAGGGAGTGGGGCCCAGGCCATGTGTGCCCCAGGGCTGTGCATGGCAGTGTCCAGGGAAGCGGGAAGGCCTCCCATTGACGAGGACAGGCTTAAATAAGGGCCACTGACTTTTCCGTGAACCAAGGCTCACTTGAGCCCCTGCTGCAGCCGCAGCCTCCTGTTCCATCCCACATCTGTGTCCTCAGGATGGAGTGCTCACCTCTCTCAGCCCTCGTTAGCTGCCCACTCCCTGCCTAGAGTGCCAGAGCGACCTAAGGAGGGACAGTGCCGTTTCTCACCCGGCCCCGTTGAGAGAAACCAGGCCACTGAGAAACAAGTTCAGTCTCTTTTCCAGCGTGTCTGTGTTTTTATGATAAAGTGGGCTTGGGGCTCTGGGCTGGGCACAAGCAAGGTACAACTACATTCCTGATCCTCCTGACTCTGTTGCAATGTGGGGGCTGTGTCCATCCCAGTTTTGCAGACAAGGAAATGGGAGTCTAGGTGGCAGGAAGAGGCCCATCTCCACCTTAAGAATGGACTTCCAAAGGCTGGGGGTGGTAATGGGCTCAACTCCACATTCAGAGTCAGAAAACGTAGGTTCCTTCATGACCTTGGAAGAAGATCCATAACTTCCCCAAGACTCAGTATTGCGATCTGTGAAATGGGGATGATACATCATCCAACACACATCGACTGAGTCTGCTACAGTTAGGAATGGATGGGGCTCTTTCAAGGCCCTGAGACAGCTCGAGGAAGAAGGTAAGTGGCAGACAGTCTCGCACGCTAAATCTTAGGAACTGACTGCAGAGGCATCCAGTACACCAAACTACAAACATACAGTAACTTCCCGAACCTCCCATTCCTCCTGTTCCCAGCACAACTCCTCTGTCTGTCTGACCTGGGGGATGGGGCTGGGAGGCAGCGGAAGGAACCACCCTAGAGACCGGCCTAGTCCTTCTGGAGCAAGATCAGTGTCTTGGATTTGCAGACCAGAGCCCGCCTGGTCTTGATACGGCAGAGGGAGGTCTCGTGTCTTATCAGGGGCCCTAAAAAGCTCCAGAGAGAGGGGAGAGATGGGTATTTGGCAAGGATGTTTTCAGACAGCATGAAGAAAGAAAAGGCAGCAAGCAAACAGGTGGGCATTCTGGCCTTAGGATTTGTCAGCGAAGAAGGCTGAGAAAATCTTGGACATTCTGGACTGAAGATCAAGCCTGTGAGTGACCTCTGGTTTCCACAGCTGGGGCCAGACCCTGTGCTAGGCTCTACGGAGAGCAAAATGGGAGATTCAGCTTCTACCTCCCAGTTGCTCAGACCAGGGGTGTGGGTGGGGGTGGGAGGGGAAAATGAATGACCAACTAAAGCCATAGACACACTGGGGGACGTTGCAGGGAGGGATGGGGGACAGGGGAGGGGCCTGAGCCGAGAAAAGCTCCAAGAGGAGAAAGATGAGTCTGCAGGGCAGTGAATGGGCCAGGAAGGCCACGAGATGATCAGACATGCGTGGTCCCTGAGTTCTACTAATCCACTTCCCAAAGGTGTAGACCCACTCAGCAGATGGTGGGATGATTCAACTTTTTGTTGGCAACAAAACTCGATGCTTTTCAGACTTGGGTAGTGCTCTCCCCATCACTGGGCCTACTCCACGGACTGGTAATGTCACCAGCTGAAGTCGATTGCTACACCTGCCCAGTGACTCTTGATGTAATATATGTTCCACAATCCAGCCACCACCCGTTTGCACGTCACTGATGTTGACATAATAGTAACGACAAAGGACATGATCTCAGAATAAAAGCCACTTCTGTAAGTGTAGTGCCCTTAGGTTGGGGGAGATCTTGCTACATTTGTTATCCTTTTTCTCACTTGGAGAACATTCTGGAATGGGCTCCAGACCACAAACAGGACTTGGAAAGCCACTGGTCTGGATGACCTTGAAGCTCCTCTGGTGCCCAGGGTCAGTGATGAAGGAAGAGGCCAATTTGGCGGTATGATTCTCAGGATCACAGCATCTTTGTCACGGAAAGTAACCATTGCTGAGGCCCTGGGTTACCCTGCCCAGAGCTGTGATGAGAACATACAGCAGTGTTTCCGTCTTTATCATCTTTTATGCTTTCAATATTTTTCTCCCATATCTGTATATTCCCCATATAATATTCAAGGTTTTTCTTTAAATACCTTTATTTTTAGGTTACTTTGGTCTATGTAAGACTATCCATAAACATGGGTTTCATGCAAGTTAAAACATTTTAAAGACTCTTCCTATGTAGCCCCACAGGTTGCTTTGCCACCCTACATACTGGGTGAAAGCTCTCAGAATGCACATTCCTAGCACGTTGGACAAATCGCAAAGGCGTCATGTCCCGTGGAAGAAGCCAGGCTCACGGGCTACACCCTGATGCCACTCATATGACGTTCCAGAAAAGGCAAAACTATAGGGACAGGAGACAGAGCAGTGGATGCCAGGGGTTGACTACAGAGGGCCACCAGGGAATTCTGGGGGGTGAAGGGCTTGTTCTGTACCTCGATGGTGGTGGCGGTTACACGACTCCATGCTTTTGTCAAACTCACAAAACTGTATAATAAAAAGGGCAACTTTCACCACGTATAAATTATACCTCCATCTCAAGCTTGGCTGAAAAAGGCAGTCTTTTTAAATCTCTGCTTTTTTCAGCATGAATGAGCACCTCTCATCCATTCCGGGTCTCCCAGGAGACAGTGACACTGTCTCCTTCCCTTAGTGGAAACAGCAGGGGCCATGGACAAAAATCTGCAACTCTATCATTGACCAGCTGGGCGCCCTGGACAGGTCACTGACACTCCTTGGGCTCCGACTCCTCACCCATAAGAGGGGAGCACAGTAAAAAGGCAAGTAACTCAGTTAAAAAAGTGAGCAAAGGATCTGAATAGACATTTCTCCAGGGACGATATACAAATGACCAGGAAGCACATGAAAAAAGATGCTCAACGTTATTAGTTATCAGGGAATGCAAATGAAAAGCACCATGAGATAGCACTTCACGCCCACCAGGACGGCTGCTATCGAACACAGATAAGTGTTGGTGAGGACGTGGAGAAATGAGAACTCTCTTACACTGCCGGTGGGAACTTTAAATGGTGCAGCTGCTTTGGAAAACATCTGGCAGTTCCTCAAATGACTGAACAGTTACCATCCGACCCGGCATTCTACTTCTAGGTACATACCTAAGAGAAACGAAAACATAATGGCCAAAAAGTGTAAACAACTCAAATGTCTACCAGTGGAATGGATGAACAAAATGAGGTCTATCACACAAGGAGATATTATTTAGCCATAAAAGGAATAAAGCTCTGATACATGTGAGGGGTGGCAGAATACACCACCCCCAAAAATGCCACTCTGCCACACTATTTTGGGTTAAAGGCACTTGAAAACAGCAAACGTAAGGAAAACACTCTGATCTTCCTTCTTTTTCTTAAAAGCAGGGGATGAAATTCCCATGCGAAAGATGGCCTTCCTGTACCACAGAGAAAGTAACATTCTTATCATCAAGGACGAGAAAATTCTGTACAAACAGATCTTACTAAAATAATGGTCTTCCTTCAGCCTCCCCACGTAGTTGAGTTACTTTCCCACAATTGCCTCTCTTTGTTCAACCTCATATAAAAGCAGACAGGTTTTGCCACCTCCTTATAGGATTCCTGTGCCACGTAACACTTAGCTAAGTCTGCGGACTTTCTACTGTGAATCTGTTTCATGTCAGTTTAATTCTCAGGCCCGGGCGGCAGAGGTAAGATGGTACCTCCTCCGTGCGCTACAGCATGGACGAACCTTGAAAATACTGTGCCGAGGGAAAGACACAGACTGAAAAGTCCACATGCTCCAGGAGTCCACTTGTGTGAAAGCCTCGAGAGAGACAGCGTAAATGTGTGGTTGCTTGGGGAGTAGGGCGAGGGATGGGTTGTTTTCTCTTTTTTTTTTTGGAAGTGATGAAGATGAACTAAAATTGACTTTGGTTAGGGTTGTGCATATGTATGAACGTACTGAAAACTGTTGGTTTGCATACACTTTAAATGGGTAAATTGTATCTCAATAAAGCTTTTTTAAAAAATGGTACCCAAAAAAAAGGAGGCAGGATATCACAGGATCGCCTCTGGCAAGGTTTGTGACAAAGCCGAGGGATGGTGTGTCCCACGCTGGGACAGAGCACGGCACCAGAGGCAGGTTAGGAAATGTCCCTCCCCTTCCCCTGCTTCTGAGCTTTGGCCATCTCCAGCATGGCTCACTCTCCCACTGAGAAAACTGTCCCCAGTCCTAACTGAGTCCTGTCCCTTGGATCTGGTGCTGTTGGAGCAATTTCTGGGTCTATGAGGGGCCGGTCTTAGGGACCCAGTCAAACCAATGCACAGGAAACAAGGGAGAAAATGAAGCAGCGGTTTCCTTCCCCAAACCCACGAGATGCCAGCCTCCCTAGGCTGGAGGAACTCCCTGTCACAAAGATGAGGAGCTCTCTGGGGACATGTCTTAACCATGGCTGACACTTTGCACCTGGCGCTCAGCTGGAACCTGGCCCAGGCCCTCAGCTGGGAGGCAATGGGAGAAACAGTCTCCTGAGAACTGAACCAGGAGACAGTGCCAATGTCCCCATCTTTCCTCCTCCTCCCCTCTCCTGCAGGGACGAGGCAGGGAGCACCCCCACGTCGGGTCCCCCATTCCCGAGATGTCAGCTCGGCATTCCTTTCAGAAGCTCACTGGTCTCATCAATCTCTCCCCTGCTGGCTACCATCAAGGCGCAAAGGCGTCTGTGTCTGTGTAGGCGGGCCCTGCCTGGAGCCCCAGGGGTGGCTGTTCTTTTTAATGAGCTTCTGGGGCACAGCGCCTGGTATCTCAGGCCCCAGCACGTGTGAAATTGATCCAACGGGCTGCACCACTCCTCAGTGAAAATGGCCCCTGGGGGAGATCGGCTTTTCATTTCACTTATAAACTGGCCTTGGAGGGCTGGTCAGTATTCCACCCGCCGGCAGCTGCCTTCCAGATCTTGGAGGGTGGCTTCGCACGGGCCCTGCCTGCCGCTGGGCTGGACTCTGGAACACAGTTGGGACCGAGCCATGTTTTGCTGAAGTTGTGACCACTGTCCTCTGAGACCTGGCTCCCTGATGAAGTCTGTGTCTGCAGGAGTCCGGAGCACAGTTCCACCTTCAGGATGTACAAACCGTGGGGAAGTCCTGCCCCCTGCATCTCGTGCCCTCAGATCTGCGGGCTGGGAGGGGGTCGTGGGTCAAGGTGCACCAGGTTAAACAGCCTTTGAATCTGCTGGTAGGCCTGCCTCAGGGCTCAGGCCCCCACGACGGGCCCTGTGGGGATGCACCCCTGCCACGCGCTGCCACTCTGCTAACGTCTGTAGGGTTTCTCTCTGGGAGCCGCGTCTCAAGGATTTGTGGAAGGGGGCGTCTGCAGCATTTCCTCTGCTCCTGTCCCTTGGTTTGTCCTGCCTCCCAAGAGTTTCACCATCCACACCTGACCCAAAAATGGCTCTGGCAGTACCAAGGCTTCCCTGAAGGTAGGACTGCGTCCAGTTCTTCTTTGGATCCCCACAGTTCCTGACCCCAAAAGGCACTTGTTGATTTAATTACGTTTGATGGATTAAAGAAAATCACTGCTTGTCAAATCTGGGCTCAAAATTACACCAATTCGCATATAATCTATACTAGCCTTGTGAAGGAGTGCTGTGATGGCCATTTCAGTTTTACAGATGTGGATGTTAAAGGAAAGAGGGTCACTTGCCCGAGGCCCCACAGTGAAGTCAGGAGGGGAGACTGGGCTGGAATGTGCAGCCTGACCCCAGATCCCACAAGCAGACGACACGAGGAGACCTCGCAGTCAGCAAGGGGCCACAAGCGGGCCCGAGACCAGGCTGCTGGTGCTGCTTTCCGAGCAGTACGGGTGACAGCCAGCCAGAGCGACCTCTGGAGCGTGCTTTCAATAGTGCTCTGATAGGTTTGCTGGTAGGTTTCTAACATCTTAGCTTTAATCTTTTCTACTCCAAGCTCCCGACAGGTACTTACTGGTCCATAAGCACAAGTTCAATGGTGGTAAAAAGGGAAAGTAGAAGGCATGTAGAGAATGCTCTTTTCACTAAAAAAAAAAAAAAAGTTAAAAAGGAGTGATACAGGCTCATTAATAAAAAAGGAACGAATACATAAATGTGTGAAGAAGGGACCAGAAATAGCTTCAATCCTGCCCTTCTTGGATGACCACTGTTAGCACGGCAGTATATATTTTTTCCGGTCATTTTCTATGTGTATTTCTTATAGTGAATCTTTCAAGATGAAAATGGTTACTTACTGGATAAACGTGCTGTGAAATCTGACATTCTTTTAAATCAAGGCATTCTGTTCTTGGGAATGCTACAGATGTTGGCAAGATAGCCTGGAGAACGGCAGTGGCAGTGCTGTCGTGTCACTGGACCAGGTCATGGTCAGTGGCGCTTGCTGTGGGGCAGGGGCAGGGCCCAGGCCCAGCGCCATTATCTTGTCAGTTCTCCCTCCCATCAACCAGGGGACGTGAGAACTCAGTTTTACGTGGGCAAACGCAAGAAGGTACCGCCCAGTGTGGCTTCCAGAGGTGCAGGCACTTGTGTGGGATGTCACCTGCCTCCGATGTGATAGAGCAGGATGCAAGCCCAGGCCTGTCTGACTAGAGCAAGTCCTTCTCATCCTCTGGGCGAAGCGGCAGACGATAGGCAGTATTTGCAACAACAAAAAAAGAAGGCCGAAAGGGTTCTGGGAAGACTCTGCAATTCTGTGAATGTACTTGCCTCAAGCGAGCCTTTTCATGCTTTCTCCTATCTGTGTGTCTCCTATATAATCATCTATTTAAGAAATTTCTTGAATGGCTTTTGTGATTAGGTTAGCTTTGTCCTAAGCAAAGTCTCAATCTATTATCACTATCTGAAAAATGGGGCTATGAGATGAAATAAGACAATATGGGGCATGCTGGCTGTCAGTGAGGACTCTGACGGCCGGAGAGGCTGGCGGGGCCTGACAGTGGCCTGCGGGTGGGAGCCTCCTTCAGATGTACAGCTTCTAAAGCTTACCCAGCGGAGCCAGGAGCGATAGGGACAGAGACGAGCCCCAGAGACAAGGAACCTTGTTGTGGGGCTGATGTGGGCCCCCTGAAAGATCCTGAGGTCAGAACCAAGCCGGGGCAATGGGAATGGAGCAGGGATGGGGATAAGGGTACAAGGGTGCTGAAGAGAGCACGTCCCCAGGGCGCGATGACTAATTGGATGGAAAGTGAGAACCAGTTTCACTTGTGTTTGGAGATTAGATTGGGAGTGGCTGAGCTGGAGGGGAAGGTGTAGGAAGTGACAGGTGGATGGGGGCTCCAAAAGTGAAGGCACAGCTTGTGTATCCCTGGGGTAAATTACATTATTGAGAAAAGGAAAGATGCATTTGGTCTGGTTTGCCAGGAAGGATGGCATAAATCCATGAGAACAGTGTGCTGCCTGCTGGTGCACTGAGACATCGGCTCTAATTATTCCATGGCGACAAACCATGCTGGATGGGACTCCGATTGGTACAAATGGCCCTCATGCTGATGGGGCTGCACGGGGACCTGGCTGGGCGTCTCTTCAATTACAGCTCCTCGTTCCCCAAAGTGGGTGTCCCAGGGCTTCCCAAACTGACTCGGGCTGACATTTCAGAAGGTCTACACATCAGCTAGGTTGGGACTGTCACCTGAAAGGCTCTTCTGAAAAGTGGCTGGATGATGCTTCTGCTCACTCTCTCTAATACCACCCTCCACCAGCTCATCAAGACCCCTACGCCCTGAATCCTGCCACTGACCCACTCTCAGCCCTCTTTCCTTCTTACAGGTCAGACCTCATCCCATCTCCATGGTAACCACTGCCCACTCCCTTGAGGTTCCCCCCATCACATCACCCAGCCAACCCTGGTTAAACCAAGCAGTAGTTAAGGCCAATCCCTCAGCAGGCCCTGGGGCTGTTCCCTCGGGATTTTCTCAAGAACGTTGCTCTGTACCTGTCCTGCCCTCTCCTGCACACTTCCTTCACTGCAACCATGTTCTGGTATTTCTTATCTTAAAGTCCTCCCTTGGCCTCAAGCCTCTCTGGCCACGTCCATGTTGTCATGGCCACCTTGACCACTCAATAGCATCTGACATGGATGACGATCCTTCCTTTGGCTTCGATGACTCCACCTCTTCTCATGTTCCTCCTGACCTCTAAGTGCTTCTTTGCCACTAAATCACGGTGGGTCCAAGGGCTTGCTTCCCTACTCTTCCCTGTGTGCAGTCCCTAGGTGTAACCTCATCCAGTCAAATGGCTTCACGTATATCCAAACGCCAAAGATTCCCATATCGACAATTCAGCCCTAACTTCCTGCTGGAGCTCCAGAGTCAATGTACCCCACGGGCGTTTTCGCATTTCCGCTTGGATGTTTAGTAGGCATCTCTATCTTGAACGTATCCAAAACGGAAATTCTGATTTTCCCCAAACTTTTGTTCCTTCTCTGGTCTTCTCCACTTTAGTAAATGATGTGACTTCCCACCCCGGTGCTCAAACCAGAACCTGATGTATCATCTTGGTTTCTCCCCTTCCCTCACATTCCATAACTAGTCCATCAATATGCCCTTTGGGTTCCACCTCTAGATCTGTGCCCAGTTCTTCACTTCTCTCCGTCCCCACTGTGACCATCTCAGGTCCAGCCGCCATCACTTCTTGCCTGGACTCACAATAGATTCCCAAGTGGGCTCCCTGCTTCCACTTGATTCTTCTACAACTCGTGCAAAGCTCATCCATTTCCCAACCTCATGGCTTCCCACTGCACTCAGAATCAAATCCGCACCGAGGCTATGATTCCAGCCTCACCTCCTCCAGTGTACAGTGGCTGCCAGAATTGCTCTTAGGTCCTCCTTGTGCTGCAGGTCTCAAAAGTCACCTCCAGTCATGTGCTATCATGGCACTCTCTGAAGTGTCACCTTCCCCACTGTATTCCCAGTGCCCAGAAATATATCTGGTACACTCAACCATTTGAGTGAAGTCAAAGTGACCGCAGATGCTAAGCTTGTCCACATTGGACCTTATCTTCCCGGTCTGCCAGTACCCTGGATGTGCCCAGCTAAGAGGGGGAGGCAGTGTGTTATGCCAGAACACAGGCCTTGGAATCAGAAAGCCCCGGGTGGGATTCCAGACTCTGCAACATACTGGCTGTGTGACTGTGAGAAAGCCATTTAAGGCCTCTAAGGTTGGCTTTGAGAAAACAAGTAATAGTCCATATTCACTCCTCTCCCAGAAAGTGGAGATAATAGTACTTTTATGAGATTGTTAACAAGAAAAGTAACCCCATCAAAGCATCACCCAGATCTGTCCCATCAGCTCAAAGCTACAGTGCTTGTGACAGGATGGGTGCAGTGAGCAAAAAGCAAAGAGAAGCAAAAAGGTGGGATTACAAGTTGGTGTAAAGTGAACAGACTTAACACCAACTGCAAAAATACGTAAAGGAAAAGACTGAGACGCGACTCCCTTGCCCAGGGACAGAGTGGGAGGAGCCGATAATGCAGGGGGTGTCCAGACTGTGTCAAGGGCCCCTGCAAAGCACCTAGGAAGGCTGACAGCCCAATAGACGCGCAGGGAAGGGACACGGTGAGCGCGGCACAGGAGAGATCCACAGGGCTTCCAGGAATTCTGGTGTTTATTGAGGCCTTACTTGGTGCCCAGGAGCAGACAGAGTTCTCGCTCTTAGCAGGTGACCTCCTGGCCCCAGACACCATCATCTCTGGCCTGAATTCCCCCCACCTGCTCTCCCCTGTCCAGGTCTCATCCAGCACTGAGCGATCCAGCTGAAAAAACAAGCCAGGTCGTGGCTCTCTTGCTCCAAACCCTGCAAGTTTCCCAGCTGTTTTGGAGTAAAATCCTTATAGGACTCTACCCGGCCATCCCTCCTCCTGCCATCACCTCCTCCCACCCCTCCTCTTCCTCACTCCACTCTAGCCTTGAGGCTCCTCAGCAGGCGCTGGGTACACTCCTGCCCCCGGGCCTTTGCAGTTACTGCTCTCTTTGGCCCCAGATCAAGAAAGGCTGTCTGCCCAGTTCTCTCCCTCACCTCCTTCCGGCCTTTCCTCCTCTGTTCTCAGTGCGGCCTGCCTTGCTGCCCCTTCATCCCTACTTCTGTCTGCCCTACTCCGCACATCTGTCATTCCGGATGTTACAGTGAGGCCGGTCTTGTTCATGGCCGTAACCGCCAGCACCCAGAGAGCGTGTGCTCACTGAAGACTGATGGGATGAACGAACGAGGCTTAGAGGGTACATAACACCTGCAGAGACAGTTATCCTCTCGAGTCGTCAGGACAATGCAAACTGGCAGAAGGTAAACGATGGCTGTTAGCAAGCACTGGTGGGGACGCTGAGGAATGAGCGGGCATGCAGTTGGTAGATGTACAAAATGGTGAAAGCTTCTAGGAAAACTGAGGGAGCTGTGTGTGTGCGCGCGTGTGAGTACACACATAAATATACGGATCCCAACCCTTTGACTCAGGAACTCCACTTCTAGGCGTGCCTCGTGAACACTTGTGTGTGCAAGGATGTTCAAGGCTGCATAGGTTCTGATCAGGAAGCTTGGAAACAACCTACCTGCCCTGGATAGGAGTGTCAGTAAATACACAACAGCACATTTGTAAAAAGCAGCGCTGTCCTGCCATCAGAGGATGAAACACACCAGTGTGCACTGGCGCAGAAACGTCAAGACACAATTAAGTGGAAACAACAGTTTACAGAACAAAGGGTAGGATCCTCTTCTTATTAAAAACTAAACCGCAAATGTGGAGCGTGCGCAAGTGCACATAAAAGCGTGTGTAAATGCGGAGACCGGGGGACGGGGCGAGGGGCCACGGCACGTTCTGTTCTGTATAATCGCTCGTTTGAACTCATCCACACATCACCCACTTAATAAAAACAAATAAAGAACAAAACCTCGCACAAAAGAGCCCCTAAGCTGCTTCGTAGAGGTCCCCACGGATCTCTGAGCTCCGCCTGGCATAAGCTATCCGCAGCGAGACTCAGCCGGCCCGCCGCAGGCTCAACCAGCAGGAGCTTGTCCGCTCTGTTCCTCGGTGACTCGAGCTGCTTATAACCCGTTCACTCTACAACCTTCTCCAGCGAGCTCTGGGGGGACTGCAGCACCCTCCCGGGCACTGAGTTTCCCAGCTGTGTCTGCCTGCTCTCTTGACTTCCCCTTCCTCCGCGGCCTGGGTGGGCTGCTCCAGGCAGCAGGGGTCGTGAAGAATCTCCCTCCGTATTCCCGAGTCCCCGTCCTCTAGCATGGCCACTGGAAAGCACTGCAGTTGTGCACCGACTAAGGATTCGAAAACCCCCAGGAAGACCCCAGAGCTGTAAGCCAGATGTCCAAGGCCTCCACAGCCTGCAGACTCAAGGCCGAGCTGGAACTAGGCAGCGGTTCTGGGGGAAGAGAGCTAACGCAGAGAATTATCACCTCGAAGCAGGGTGACACGGCTTCTTAAAACAAAGTTGATCACATCCCACTCCCCTGATCACAGCCCTTCAGGGGCTGCCTGCGGAGTGAACTCCATGCTCCTCACAGCCTGCTGACAAGGCCGTGCTCCCTCCACCAGGGAGGCTCCTCAGGTGATGGCTAAATCCTTGCTCGCCATGAATTTACATCTTAACTTGGGGAGGTTCCCTCCAATGCGGTGATATAACCCCTCCCCTTGTAAATATCCTTTTTTGGTACATCCCTCCTTTGTAGTAATTTCATCTGTCTGTCTGGTTTTTGCTTTTCTGGTCTCCCCTACGAGACTCCAAGCCCCATGAGGGCAGGACCTGGGGCTGCCCTGTGTGCCCAGCACACCCTTGAGGAATGAATGGCCACCTCACCGGTCATTCTCCAGCAAGATCCCTGAGGCACAATGGTGAGCCATCACTCGGACCAAGGCGTCTCTCCTCAACACTTGAATCATAACAGCTGACAAATACATTGTGCTTGCTGTGTGCCAGCCCTGTCCTCGCTGCTGTATATGTATTCACTCATTAAACCCACACAAAGCCAGAGGGGCGGTCCTGTTGGTACCCCCTTTTTCAGATGAGGAAGCTTAGGCACAGAGAGGTTAACTGGCCAAAGGCAAAGAGCACATAGGTGGTGGAGCTGGTGTTGGGCTCCTGGCAGTCCAAATCCTCCTTAAGCACTCCACTCTCCTCCTCATCTTGGGGTTGCTCCCTTTCCATACAATTTGATCAACAAAAACATCCCCTTCCTGGCTTGCAGCGGCTGAAGCTAAACCATGGATCAGCTTGGAGCAGGGGTTGGCAAACCACGGGGTCTGCCTGTTTTTGTAAATAGTTTCATCGGAACACAGGCCCACCCATTCAGTTCTGTATTGTCTATTGTGCTTTCACACTGCAATGGCGGAGTTGAGTAGCTGCAGAAACCAAGGGCCCTGCAAAGCCCAAAATATTGATCCAATCCCTGACTCACAGCCTCCTCGAGAGAAACAGACCCGGGTCAGGACGTTAAGCAGAGCAGCAGGAGCTGCATTACTGAGCACTTACTCTGCCTGGAAGGGGCTCGATTTGTTGAATCCTCACAGAAGCTCTGTGCGTGTTGGGTATAATGAGCCCACCTTTCAGATGAGAGGCTCAGAAGAGTCAAATGGCTTGTCCCGTGTTGCCCAGCTGGGATGAGGACCCAGAAGTGTGACTCCAAAGTCTGTGTGATATTCCATGGCACGCAAAGGAAGCCGGGGTCCCTGCTTAGGTGTAAGAGGTGGCAAGGACACAATTACCGAGTCGGCTGCCCCCTCAAAGGAGTTGTCTTACCCAGCCTTCATAAACCACCTGTGAGGTTGGCGGTGCACCCTCCTACTGTTCTGAAGCTCAGAGAGAAGGCAACGGGACCCAGGTGGCACCGTAGGTGGCTGAGTTGATGTCCAGACCCAAGTCTGACTCCAGCACTAGAAGATGTTCTAGCCTTTTAAAGCACAGTTCTGAACCCTGGAGGTACTTTAGAATCATCTGTGAAACTCAAAAAAATATACCGATGCCCAGGCCCAGCTCCAGAGAGCCATGCGACACTGCGCTAGGCAGGGCTTGGCCTCCATATTATTCAGCGGTGTGCCATGGGATCCGACGTGCAAGCTAGGGCCGGGAGCCACAAATTTAAAGCAGCCATACCGTTCGGGGGAAATCCTGCAAATTTAAAGATGATCTAAAAAGAGAACTCCATTTATCTCTGGGGCCAAAGGCAGGTTTCTGACAGCTTTGGTTGAATATTTAATAGTGTTGGAACTTTCTGGAGAAACGATTTTAAACCGTTCTTGGAAGAGGGCAGATCTGAGTACAGTCTGAAGGCTCGCTGGTGGGAGAGCCGCATGGATGGTACTGAGGGTTTTCCAATGTTTTCCAGCAGCTGCGTGCCCTTGCTGCATCATTCCAGACCAGCTCAGGCCTCATCCAGGGAGAGAGAAGATGACCACCAGCAGACGCAATGCTCCTCTCCCCTCACCGGGTTGGCCCCTTGCCTGGGAGCACCGATCATTCAGTCGAGAGGAAGAAGCACATAAATCTTTCTCCACGGCGCCCTAAGCCTTTCTACCTCTCTGGTTCAGCTGACAATTTATTTCTATTTAAATATAATTGGCAATTCTGAGTTTCTTTCTTGGGAAGAAACCTGTAAGAGAGTGTTATGAAAATACCATTCAAATAAAAAGAAGCCCCGTGTAAAAAAAAAAAAAAAAAAAAAAAGCTCTGTCTTCCCGAAAAAGTTAAAATAAGGCAAAAGATACTCCTTCCTCTGTCTTCCTTATCCAACTCTTCCGCCTCAATATACTTTTGAGCTAAATTATTTCATTATTTCTTTGAATAGGTAACACAAAAGTGGTGCAAAATTAAAAAGCATGCAGAGGTAAATGTATAAAAAGAGTCTCTCACCCCCATCCTCCAGGCAACCACGCTTGTCACTTTTTATTGTGTCTTTCCAGAGCTATCCAGTGCATGGAGAGCATATACACAGGTGTGTGTCTGTATATATATAAAATATATATATATAGTTTGCTATTTCTAACAATGGAAATTGATGTACTGTGCTGCATCTTGCTTTTTCCCCTTAATGAGGTATCATGGAGATTTTTCCACACGGCGACATAGAGATCAGCCCAACAGCCTAGGGACTGGCGAACTTCTTTGAAAGGTCCAACAGTAAACAAGTTAGGCTTCAAGGCCCTATGTCTGTTGCAACTACTCAGCTCCGCCCTTGTGGCAGGAGGGCACCCCAGACAGTATGCGAATAAAGGGGAGCAGCTGTGTTCCAAGAACAGTTTATTTACAGAAACAGGTGATGGGCAGGCCTCGGCCCCTGCTCTGCTGACCTTGGGTCTAGTCTAAACTCTCTTTGGCTGTTTCATCACAGTTGTATCCGTCCATGGCTGCACAATCCCAGGGAGGCCTGGCCTGCTGGCCCGACACACAGGGACAGGAACGGGCCCTCCTCCTTCCCCAGCACTTGAATACAAACAGAAGTCAGTCCTTGGTTTATCCCCCAACACATCTCAAGCTAAATGCTGTAACAGATTTTGCTTGGCGACTCCATGGGCCCCCTGAGTAACATCCATGACACCAGAACGCCAGGCCCTGGGACCGCCTGAAGCTGGTTTAAGCAGATTTGTTTTCTTTTCAGGGATGTGTGGGGGGAGTCAAGAGCTCTGAGGCTGCAGAAAGCGTAGGGTAGTGGACACATGGGCATTAGGGCCAGGGGCAGGGCTGAACCTGGCTCCAACCCTTACCAGCTGTGTGCAAGACTCAGAAGACGCATGCAGAGCATCTTGAGGGGGCCTGGCATGTAGACACTCAACAAACAGTAAATAGCACGATGAATTCGTTACATAAAAGGTCAAAATTCACACACTGCTGTGCTGGGACCAGAAGGGCCCTGAGTTACTTCTTCCCTTGGGGGCCTGGGCTGAGCACGGTGGGCTGGCAAGTTCATGTGGCTCAAGGGAAGAGACTCCAAGCCACCTTTATCGAGAGCCTCCAGGAGCCACCAGACAGAGGTAACTCCCAGAGGGCTCACCCTCAAGGCACACGGGTCAGAGGAGACATCATCTGTCCCCACACTCCCATGTGAGCCAGACAGGGACAATGCTGTCTCACGTGCCACACAGACGCACGTGTTGAGGAGATGGGGCCCAGTCACAAAGAAGGTGACATCTGAATTGGGCCTTGGAAGGTGTGGGATTTCAAAAGGGGATGGCAGAAGGGCGTTCAGGCAGGGGAAAGAGTGGGGTGTTGGTTTCCTACGCTACTGCAAGTTACCCAGACTTAGCACCTTAGAACACCACCGATGCATTATCCTAGGGTTCAGAGGTCAGAAGGCCCCAGATGGGTCTCACTGGGCTAAAATCACTATATCAACAGGGCTGCAGTCCTCCTGGAGGCTCTACAGGAGAAGGTTTTCTTGCCTTTTCTAACTTCTGAAGCTGCCTGCATTCCTTGGCTCATGGCCTCTTCCATCTTCAAAGCCCGCGACGGCCAGGCAAGGCCTCCTCATGCTGCCTCCCTCCTCCACTTCCGAGGACCTCTGTGACTGCACTGGGCCCATCCAGTAAGCCAGGGTCACCTCCCTATCTTAAGGTCAGTTGATTAGCAACCTTAATTCTCCTTTGCCGCATACAGCTTCACAAATTCTGAGGATTAAGACGTGGTCATCTGTAGAGGAACATTCTCTCACCTGCCACAGGTGGGTGATTCAGTTTAGCAGGAACAACCACTCATTCAACACCTTAGCCACAGTCCCACGTGGAACCCTCCCGACGGCCTCGTGAGGCAGCTGTTATGACCCGCGTTTGGCGAGTCAGGGCAGGCTGAGAGAGGGTGAGCAGCCCATCCAGGCCCCGGAGCTGGGATCTGGTGGAGCTGAGAAGGGGTGAAGGCAGTCTGACAGCGGGGGCTGCTCTCTCCATCACCGGCCGAGACGACCTCTGGGGCTTCCCACCTCGTCAGGACCAACCCTGCATGTTGAGTCTCCGATGGGCTTCCCTGGCTGGCTACATTTCACGTGTTGTCACAATTCAGTGCTGGGGGAATGCAGTGCATCCGTGTGACCCTACTGGGCGAGGACCCTCGGAAACTTGCACCTGGTCTCCCTGGACTTTGGCCCCTGTGCTGGACTGAGGCCCACAGAAGGAGGGCATCCAGCGAGGCTGGGGCAGAGTCAGGGTTAGAACACGGGCCCCCAGTTCTCCGGTGGCTCCTTGATTCATGTTCCCCAAATCTCAGCCCATGTCAAATGGGGCAGTCTACACACCCCTTCCCCAACCCTCTCTCCTCCTCGGCGGAGCCATCACGCCCCTAACCTCCTTGCCACCTGGGAGAGAGAGGCCATTCTTCTAGAGGGTGCTAGGAATAGGAAAACCTAAGGCCGGAACATTCTCCTCAGAGGGAGAAGGGACCTCGGCAGGCAGAGGCTCAGGATGGCAGCCACCTCAGGGACTTGGTTCAAGTCTGATGGCATCTCGCTGGCACCCAGCCCTACTCTGCATTCCCACCCACCCTGTCCTCCCTGGGGTAGCAGCTCAGCCCTCTCAGAAACCAAGTCGACCCCAACGTCCTCACTTTGCAGACACCTGCAGGCCATGCACGGCCCACAGTGGGCCTCGACCACCAAGAGAGGGCATGTCAGCCCCTGGTCATCACGGCGATGGGCGCGCTGCGGGAATGACCCTAGGCCTCACGGCTGCAGGTCCCGCCTGATGGTAGCCTGTGAGCACTCTGACCAGCCCGGCGTGGGAAAGCTGCCGGCAGAGCCACGGGGTGCTGGGCCTGAGGCCGTGGAGGAGGATGCTGTGGAAAGCAGCTTCTGCTGGAGAATTCAGGCCTGGCAAGGCGGCTGCCCGCTGCCTGAGCTCCCACTCACGGAGCTGTCAGCTGGCTGGCCTGGCCTGAGGCCTCAGAGGGACAGATGTCATGGGAATAAGACATCTGCTCGAGACAAACCTGGGCAATGAACAGGCCACCTAGCCCTCCCATGGTAGCCTGTAGGCGTTTCTTCAGAACACTCATTGAAGAGAAGAAAACTAACAAACATTGAGCACCTACTGTGTGCCTGGCCCCATGCCTGGTTCTCCGCTCATCTTGTCTAACTGAGAAAGTAAGTCGATAGATAGCCAACGGCCTGGCTTCCCATCCCTGCTCTTCCACTTAGAGCCTGATGGACCTCAGCTCGTTGTGCCTTCAATTCTTAGGTGAAGACTGCACAGGTGACTGCCCCAAAGTTGTGGGGGTCAAATGACTGACACACGTTAGGTGCTGAGACCAGGCTCTAACAGGTGGAGGTTAAATGAGTTATCACCACTCCCGCCTCCCTTTGAGCAGGGTGATAAGAAGCCCGTTTTATAGATGAGGACACTGAGGGTCAGAGAGGCCCCCCGGTGAGCAGCAGTGCAACTGAGATTCACACCCAGGTCCATCTGGGTTTCGGGCCTGCACTCCCCTCACTTCTCCCGCCACCTGCCATCTCCCTCATCCTAACAGTTCTCTCCATGCACTGAGTACATGCAGCCAGCAGAACACGGCTCAAGGGAGAACGGCTGCCACCGTGGGTTCAAATCCCGGCCCCTACACCTGCCAAGTGACCTTGGGGGAGTTACTGCAGCAACCTGAGTCTCAGGTTCCTCACTTGAGAAATGAGGATAAAAATGGTAACTCCTTGCACACGCATTTTGAGCAGAAGAATGGAGATGGGAAGCAAGGAGCTGGCCCGCACTCAGGGCACAGTGGCTGCTGCTGCTGCGGTTGCCACTCTGGCCAGCGAAGAGGCAGCTGCCACGCTTCAGCAGGGGAGCCCTGAGAACGGCGGGCTTTATGCGTCAGGCGTGAAGGGGGCAGAGTTCTCCCTGCTAGGGTTTCTCTGCCACCTTCCTCCTACATAGAGAGCAGGCATCATAGGCTGCAGCCACAATGCAACTTTTAGTCCTAATACAACACGGCAGCTCTCTTGGTACTTCTGGGGGTGCCCCTGTTGCGAGGAGCTGCAGCAGGGGGCAGGGAGGCCTGGCCTCTGGAGCCAATCGATGAGCCTCGACTTGCTCCCCTGTGAAACCGCAAGAGCAGGAGCTACATCATAGGGTTGAGGACGAGAGGAGAAAAGGCACATAAAATGCTTCACCCGGTTTCAGAGGTAGGGGGCTGTCGATAACTGACAGCTACCGTTACGGTTGTCCCTACTATTACTGTTTTACAAGAACCACAGATCAGTTTCAGACCCACCTGCTCACCCAGTAGCGGCTGCACAGAGCGCGGTCCTTGAAGAGCACGCTGACGTCACCGCCGGGCTCAGCCACAGAGGCAGCGCTGCATCAACGGCGTCAGCCACAGACAGAGGGAAAGGTCCGCCTGGGATGGCCACACAGCTCACGGCATTAAGTGCCACCTCCATATCACAACTCCTAAGATTCTCCTCCCGGCCCAGACTCCACCCGGAACTCCAGGCTCCCAAAGAGCCCCTCACCGGCTCCACTTGGATGTCTGACAAGCATCTCGGAGGTAACACCCCCATGGCCCCGGAACTCCCCACTTTTTAAATGGCACCTCTCTTCTTCCAGTTCCTCACGCCAGCAACCTTGGCGCCATCCTGCCACCTCTCTTTCCCTCACACCCACATGGACCCCTAGGCAAATCCTGGCCACCCTAAGAATACATCCCAAATCCGACCGCTGCTCCCCACCCCTCCCAGCCTGACCCAGCCATCTCTCCTCACCCGGGTGACCACATCATTCCCCTACCTGGCCTCCCCTGCCTCCTTTCTGGTCTCAATTTATCATTCACAATAGAGCTCTTCCTCTCTGCTGGCTTCCGTCTCACTCCAAGTGGCAGCCAGAGTCCTCCCTGGCTATGAGGTCCTATGTGACCTGGCTGTCCTCTTTGCCTCCCTGACCTCATCTCCATGCTCTTCCACCTTGTTCACCTGCTCACGCTATGCTGGCTTCCTTGCTGTTTCTCAAGCAGGCTGAGCATGCTCTGCATCAGGGCATTTGCACCTGCTGTCTCCTCTGCCTGCCTCAGTCCCTCAGGTCTCCACACTGTGTCAAACCATCCTGGTGGCCTTCCCCAACCATACACAACACATCTCCACCAGATCCCTTCCTTATACAGCCCCTATGATGTCCTTTCCTGTTTTATTTTTCTCCATAGCAACTGCCATCTGACATATATGCATTTACTTCTTCATTTAATCTCTCTCTCCCCCGCTAGCATGTCTATGAGGGCAGGGACTGTGTTTTATTCTGGTGAACTATCAGTATCTGAAATGGTGCCTAGCGCACAGTAAGTATTTGTTGGGGGGGGTGGAGGATTGGATAGACCAGGGAATTTTCTTCCACACCATCCCTGCTCAGCTCCTCTGTGACTCCAGGCTGCTCTCCTGGCCCAGCCCTGGCTGAAGCAGCTGCGCTCGTCCCTGGAACTCCCACAGATCCTGGGGAGAACCAAGCCAGCCCGACCTCACCTTTCAGTGTTTAGACTAATTTTAATCTCTTTATTTTTACGTATTTTGAAAGCAACGCTAATCATTTATATTTAGTTTCCTTTAATAAATGTGCATGCATAGGAGGTAGCTGCTCAAACATCTCTGTAATTTTCTCATCATGTTTTCCCAGTTTTCTAGTCAAAACAACAGCTTTAATCGCAGCCGTTCTATATGTATTAAGAAATGAAGATTTCTCCCCCTTTGTTCTTTCTAATCGTTTCTAATTATCAGTTGATCAATCTAGTATTTATATCCCATTCGTATTCTCGGGGTGAACAAAGGATGGAGAAGGGAAACGAGTTCGCAGTGTTGAGGACCTACTGCGCGCCCGGTTGCTTGGCGTTCACCGCGTCAACACCCACCGCCACGCTGTGAAGGCTGGGCTCTGAGCTCCATTTCAGGGATGAAGAAACTTGAGGTGCAGAGGAGAATCTATCGTCCAAGATCCTACAGCTAAGTGACAGACTG
This sequence comes from Equus asinus, assembly GCF_041296235.1. Taxonomy (NCBI): domain Eukaryota; kingdom Metazoa; phylum Chordata; class Mammalia; order Perissodactyla; family Equidae; genus Equus; species Equus asinus. The sequence continues at coordinate 39,490,631 of NC_091803.1, forward strand.
GGAACCCGACCACAGGACTGTCCCACTGTTTCCAGTCATGTACACTGAGATTGAATATTTGGATGTCAAAAAAAAACACAAAAAGAATACAGTCCCCACCAAAGCACAGGTCCTGCCCTTGTTGTCAAATAAACATCCCACTCCTTGGGCTGCTCAGGCTCCCCTGGGGCTCATCCCTTCCTGCTGTTGCTTCTCTCAGAAGGGACCTGCACCCAAAGGCAGTCACGCCCCCTCTTCTGCCCCCAGGCAGCCCGGGGGAGGTGCGGAGGCCCCTGTGATAAGGGAGGGCCTGCCTGGCACAGCACCACACTGACGGCTGAGCAGGGTCCCCTGCGTCCAGCTGAGGCTGGCAGAGTGGATTCTGGAAGCTGGATGAGGCAGCCAGGCATGGTGGGAGGAGACCTGGCCTCGTGTCTGCAGGACCTGGCTGGCTCAGCCAAGGATGGCCTCTCCCCTGCCCACTGCAGCCTGCACAGAGTGGGCGCTCAGTGTCTGATGAGAAGACCAAGCAAAGAGCCCCCAAGCACTCTGTGAAGAAGAGAGAGTTGGTTTTCCAAGGCTGCCCCTGGGTCTCAGGCTAGAATCTGAAGGCCTCCCTGTGAGCCCCGAGGCCCTGCCACTCACCCGCCCTGGACCACAGCTCCCACCCTCCAGCTTCACCCCTCATGGCTCCTCTCCCTCCCTCCCACCTCGTCCTCTTTGGCTGGCTGACTCCCAATCATCCTGACCCCAGCCCAGGCGAGGCTCCTATGTCATGTCTTAGAGCACCTCGCATGGGTCCCTCGTGGCACTTAGAGGTATAACTGAAACCCTTCTCTCGTGAGGGGCTCACTCTAATGGTAGCAGGGCCAACAGGCCACCCCAGAGTTATCAAGCGCTGGCAGACAGAGGCCTCCACTGACGGCATCTCCAGGGCCCCAGTGGAGCCCCCAGGCGGCCTGGAAGCCTGGAGGCCAGAGACTGCTGCTTTGTCTTTCTAAGGCCCAGCACCGTGCCTGGGGCCTGGGAGGGGCAGGGGAGGCTCAAAGTTTTTTTTTTAAATAAAGGAATGACCTCAAGCCAGGAGACTGCAAGTCCCCTTGTCACCCTTGCAACCTTGACAGGGCTGTACTAATATCCGGCAAAACAGACTTTAACCAAAAAAAGGTTACAAGAGACCAAGAAGGACATTATGTATTCACAAAGGTTTCAATAAAACAAGAAGAGGTGGAATTATAAATATTTATGCGCCTAACACTAGACTGTCCAAATGTAGGAAGCAAAAACTGGCCGAATTGAGAGGAGGAGCAGACAGTTCTACAACGATAGCCACCCTCAGTGATGGATGGAGCCGCCAGACAGAAGATAAGGGAACAGAGGACTCCAACGACACAGTAAACCCACTAGACCTAACAGACACACACAGAACACTCCACCCCACAGCGGCATAAACATGCTTCTCGAGGGCCCTGGGACTTTCTCCAGGACAGATCGTCTGTTCCACAAGTTAAGCCTCAACAGATTAAAGAGATAGCAGACAAAGTGTCTTCTCCAACCACAATAGGATGGAGTTAGAAATCAATAACAGAAGGAAAACTGGGAAACTCATAAGTTGTTATGGAAATTAAATAAGACACTCTAACAATGAATGGAGCAAATAAGAAATCAAGGAAAATTGGAAAATACTTCAAGACAAATGAAAATGAAAACACAACATATCAAAACTATGGGATGAGCAAAAGCAGGGCTAAGAGGGAAATTTATAGGTGTGAATCCTTACACTAAAAACTACAAATATCTAAAATCAACACTGTACTTTTACAACTTCAGGACCTAGAAAAAGAACAAACTAAACCCAAAGTCAGCAAGAAGAAAATGATAAAGATTAGAGCAGAGATAAAGTAGAAAAGCAAGAGAGAAAATTAATGAAACAAAAAGGTGGTTCCTTGAAAGGATTAACAAAATTGACAAACTTACTGATTCCACAGAAATAAATAGGATTATAAGAGTGCTATGAACAATTATACACCAACAAATTGGATAACCTAGATGAAATGGACAAATTCTTAGAAGCAAAAAACCGATGGAGACTGAATGATTCAAAGAAACAGAAAATCTTCAATCAGTAACCAAAAATCTCCGGACAAAGGAAAGGCCTGGACCTGATGGCTTCACAGACGAATTCTGCCAAACATTTAAAGAACTAGTGCCAATCCTTCTCAAACTTTTCCAAAAAACTGAAGGAGAAGGGAACGCTTCCTAACTCATTCTGTGAGGCCAGCATTGCCCTGATACAAAGCCAGACAAAGACACTGAAAGAAAACTATAGACCCATATCCATGATGAACATCAATGCAAAAATCCTCAACAAAATACTAGCAAACCAAATTCAGCAGCCTATTAAAAGGATTACATACCACGACAAAGTGGGATTTATTCTTGGAATGCAAAGATGGTTCAACATATAAAAATTGATCAGCATAATATACCACATCAACAGAATGAAGGAAAAAAAAGATCATCTTCATTGATGCAGAAAAAGTATTTGAGAAAATTCAATCCTCTTTCATGATAAAAACACCGTTGCACCCACGAATTCCAGAGCACAATCCTGTGCCTGGCCATGTGGCAAGGTCTTTAAATGCATTAGTCTCACTCAATCCTCTTAGCAACCCCATGGGGGAAGAACCACAATTGTGCCCATTTTATTGAGGAGGGAACTGAGGCCAAGTGAGGTTAAGTGACTCGCTCATGTTCACACAGCCATTAAGCAACAGAACTAAGACTTGGACCGTGCTTTGACGTTGTGCCCATGCTCCTGATAATAACTGCAGCAGCACAGGGATGGTGAAAGCATATTTAGCACATTTACTGCGGGCCAGGCGCTGCTCTAGGTGCAGTCCTTGCTACAACCCAACAAGGCTTGAGCTACTATCAACTCCATTTCGCAGACAAGGAATCTGACACCAGGAGAGGTGGAGTGACTTGTTCAAGGTCTGACGGCCAGTGAGAGGCTGGGTACAGGCTGGAACCCAGACCCGGCTCCCAGGCCCACGCTCTTGGCCACTGTCCTAAACTGACAAGATGGGCACCAACCTCCCTCTTTAACTTACGGTCTGAATTATAAAGTTGTCCTTCCCTGTACTAACCACCCCCGGGGGCATCGCGGGGAACTGTTTAGTGCAGAGGTTGGCAAGCTTTCTTTAAAAGGCCAGATAGCAAATATTTTAGGCTATAAGAGTCATACAGTCTCTGCAACTACTCAGCTCTGCCACTGCAGTGGGAAAGCAGCTGTAGGCAGTACGTAACAGATGGGCATGGCTGTGTTCCAATAAAACTTTATTTGTAAAAACAAGTGGCAAGCCGGATCTGGCCCCCAGGTTATAGTGTGTGGACCCCTAGTCTAGGCAACAGTGGGACCAGTTTTAAACCATCCACTCTCCTTTGTTTGGAGGCTACAGGCCAGGTAAGGGCCACAGTCTGACTCAGAAGATAGAAGAAAACAGCCTGACCTTTGCTTTCTGTATGTATGGATTCCAGAGGAAACAGGCTCCTCAGTCTGTTTCAAACTAGCTTCTCCAAAACTGGCCTGCTGGCAAAGGCCCTCATCACCTGCTCCGACCGGGAGCGGAACACAGCTCTCTCAGGACACACCGTCAACAGGAGAGCAAGTCTCGCTCAAGGTGGCAGACATCAGAACCAGCAAGGCTGTGTCATATCAGTCCATGAGCCCCGGTGGGAATAGCCCCGGCGGGAATAGCCCCGGGGGATGCAGCCAGGCAGAGGTGGGCTGGGAAGGTGACTGGGCGCCTGGTGTGTGGCAGTGGGTCATGCCATCTGTGTGCACTGGGAGTCAACGTCAGCCCCTCCTGGGGGAGCTGCAGGTCAGCCATGTTTAAGTAGGTCCACATGGCAAGCCAGATACCCAACAAAACTCTATGGAGCTATTCGAGAGCAGGGCCCATCTCCTTGTCCCCCTCCTTTTTCTAATCATTTTTATTTCTCTGAGGGCTGGCAGAGTCTCTTCACTTAGTAATCCTGATAGGGGAGTGGGAAGAGCATGCCTGGGCCATGGAGTCTCACAGAGCTGGCCATTAAAGTCAGTTCTTCCTAGCTGTGTGAGCTTGGGCAAGTTGCTTAACTTCTCTGCGCCTCCGTTTCCTCACCTGTAAATAATGTGCACAAAGGGTGGGGATGATAATATCTAACTGGCCCACTCACCAGGGCCTAGGACTGTCTACACGCGGCTTGTGGGTTACCTTGTTGGCACTTCAGGATTATTCCTGGAGGAACTGTGTGTTGGGACCCTCCCCACTTTCTGGATTTCTGAGCCTGATCTCTATCCTTGCTGCAGCTACTCCATGGGACTCGTGCAGCTCTGAAATTCTTCAAAACGAATACAAACGGGTTAATTGTCACCCTCCCCTCAGAAGCTGCAGGCATCTCCCTGAGGAGCTCTTCCCAGATTCCCCTGGCATGAGGCCCTGGCATGGTTAAGAGCTTCAGCTCTGGAATGTCAGCTCTGCTGTTTACCGGCTGTGTGACCTGGGGCCAGTCACTTCACCTCTCTGGGCTTCAGCTATTGGAAGGAAGGTAAGTGGAGATAATTAGAGTAATAGCTCTCTCAAAGGCTGTAGTGAGAAATAAATGGGATCTCCCAGGAACACACTGATCCCAGGGTCTGACACAGAATAAGGAACAGTGACTGACGAACAATGCCTGCTGAGCAGATGAACCCCTTAAGGGAATATCCTGGGACAATGTTGCTGTGCCACGTAATTCCCCACATAAAAGTTCCAAAAGGGCCCCGACCAGGGGATCAGCCTCTTCAGAACAAGACGAAGCCCAGAAAGGAAGTTTAAAGTCCACCGATGACAGATCCTTCAAGTTGTACCAGACAAGCCCCACGACCCCTCTCCAACAGTCTTTTGACATTTGCTGCCTCGTGACTCTGGGGTCCACCTTCCCCGACCCTGCCTGAATGTCAGGGGACACCCGGCCCCACTGGCCTGGAGGCACTTCTCAGGGAGAGTCTCTGGTGTGTCTCTGCGTGACGCTGAGCCACGCCCTGGGTGTGTTAAGGAACTGGGGTGTCATGGTTCCCAGCCCCTGGTCGATGTGCACCCTTCCCCTCCCTCATGCCGTGTGACCTTATAAACAACAAAGCCTTATTTTAAAATCTAGGACTGCGGTCTATTTTCCACAACAGGCTTCAGCAGCCAAACCTGCCCAAAGACCTTTGCCCCTGCTGATGGCGCAACGGGAGTTCCTGTGGCTTTGGACTCTGACAGGTCAGAGTTGGGTCTGGGGGCCAGGGCCTCTGCAGGTAACTCACAGCATGACCTTGGCGAAGCCCCTTCCCGCCAGTCCCCCACCCCCTCACGCGATTGGTTCCTCATCTGTAACAAGAGGGTGCTGGATCCCACCTTTGGGAACCCAGGATGGAGGAACATGCGAGTCCCTGTGGGGTGGAGAGGGGACCTCTCATCCTAGACTTCTCTCTCCCCAATATAAAGAGAAGCCTCGAGTCCCCACCCCAGAGGCTGGGAGAAAGCTCTGCAGCAGCACAGCCACCCGGGAAATCTGCTCTACAAGGCCAGCCAAGCCCAGGCACCCCCAAGTTCATTAACTCATCCCGGTGGACACTTTACAATAAGACCACCGTGCCAGACACGGGCTGGAAGCATGTCAAAGAGAGACAACGCCTGCCGGGGTGGGGTAAGGCACACTTCCCACTCCACTGGGAGTGACGAGCTGGGACCTGCAGAAGACTACTGCATGGAAGTGTGGTCTCATGGCTCAGTGGGCGTGGAAGGCTGGGCCAGGCGCATCACAAGCTTCTTGCACAAAAACTTGCCTCAGCAGTTGGCTGTGGCTTTACCGACAGCTGTACACAGAGCCACAGAATGGACATATGTTTGCCCACCCACCTCCTCCTCTTTCAGGGAGCCACCGCCCTCCTTCTAGAACAATCATGTTCGGTCCACGAGTTGAGGCTGAATGCTCCTCCTCCTTGGCCCAGATTTGGCTGATCAAGGCACTTCTTTTCCTGGGCCACAGCCACTGGCTCGTAGAGGAGCTCAGCCAATCAGAATCTTCCCTAGACTGTCTGCTAGAGCTCCTGGGAGAGACTGATGAATGATCTTCCCCAGGACGTTGTCTGGAGCCGGCGAGAAGGATGCTGCTTCCTCAGGATCTGCGTCTGTGGGGTCCATAGGGGCCTGCAGCTGCCAGGGGCCAGCTTCCGACCAGACAGAGAAAACCCGCTTGAAAATGAAGCCAGCATGGAGTCTCACTGACATTATCTGAAGCTCTGGATCCAGCAGTGAAGCTGCCACTGTCCTTGGGCTTTAGAGTGACATGAGCTAATAAGTACTTCTCAGCTTTAGGCTAATTCGAAGTGGGTTTCTGGAATTCTGCAAACCAGAGAGTCCCTCATGATACATACCATGCTTCTGGGGCCTTGAGAGGCTCAGATATTTAGCAGTTTGAGCGCCTACCATGGGTCCAGACACCTTACTAGAGAGATGGCTGGACCTCATTTTACCATTTAGCAAATTTAGTTTTTTAGTTTTTGTTTTTGAGGAAGATTAGCCCTGAGCTAACATCTGTTGCCAATCCTCCTCTTTTTGCTGAGGAAGACTGGCTCTGAGCTAATGTCCGTGCCCATCTTCCTCAATTTTATGTGGGACGCCTGCCACAGCATGGCTTGACTAGTAGTGCACAGGTCTGCACCCAGGATCCGAACTAGTGAACTCCGGGCTGCCAAAGCAGAACACACAAACTTAACTGCTGTGCCACCGGGCTGGCCCCAAATTTAGTTTTTTAAAAAGGAGTGATGGTATGGTGCTTACATGCATGGGCTTTAGAGTCAGAGAGACCTGGGATGAAGACCTGTCTGGGCCCAAAGTCCATGCTCCCAACACTTTGCTTCAAACAGCACGAGTTTAGGAGTCAGACCCAAGTTCAAACGCCAGCTCAGAAACTTACCAGCTGTGCGATCTCGGGCAAGTCCTCCTATCACTCTAGGCCTCATCTAGAAAGTGGGAATAACCACAGGCCCCACTTCTCAGAGCTGCAGTGAGAGCCTGCAAGAAAATACTTCACCCCAGGCCTGACCCAGCAGGAGCACCAGGCGATACGGCTGAATCTGAAATGGTGGCTCAATTTAGGGACTGGTCTGGGAGGAGACAATACTGTACGATTTGAGCTACCTGGTGAGTAGGTCTATCTTTGCTATACTAATTTAACAAAAAAAAAGAAACGAAATAGAGAGAAGCAGTGTCCCAAACACGAGCCCTTTTGGATTTACAGACAAGCCAAGTCTCCTTAAATGGATCAAACGTCTTCTCTGGGGATTTCCCCACTGTGGGGAATCAATGGAAAATAGCTTTTGGTTCATTACAATCAACATCCACTGAGCATCTACCATCTCCCAGCTCTGTGCTTCACGAGGCGAGGCGGATGAAGGGGAAGAGGCAGGCTTCCCGCCTCCGGGCATTACAGCGGAGTGGGCGAGAAACACACATCCACAGCTCGAGGCACTGCCGCCGCATGAGATGACGGGAATCAAGACTGGGACCCACATCGCCACCTGATGGCAGCAGTAATGGGTGTCGGGCCGGCTAAAGGAAGACTGGGTGAAGCCAAGCAGACGTGGCCAAGGTCTGAACTCGGGAGAGACGGGGGCCGTGGAGAGCAGTCTGACAGTCCCTGATGGGGGAGGTGGTTAAAAACTGCATGACAGAGTGGTTACGACCTGGGGCCCTGGAGTCACACAGATCTGGGTCCGAGATCCTTGCCCCACTCACCAAGTATAGATCCCCAGACAAGTTCATTAGCCTCTCTGAGCCTCAGTTTCTTCATCTGTAACATGGCCTAAACATGGTAACTGGTAGAAAGTACTCTGTAAATGCTGACCATCATAATACTCTCCTGTTACTGAGCATTCACTCCCCACCATAATACATGTTACAGAGCACATCCCTGCTTTGCAGGCACAACTATTTGCTGAAGAAGGGTTCTGGACCTGGGTAAGAAGGAGGAAGCTCACTCTGCCCAATGCATCTATAAAACCTGGAGAGAAGGCACGAGGCAGCCATTTGAGGACTCTGGAAAGTAGCGTCAACAGGTGGACTGGCAAAGATGACCAGAATTTGATGTACCATCAGACCTGGGGTGAGCCTACCATTTTGTCCCTCCAGTTTCCTCCAGCCTGGACTCAAGGCAGCCTGACACCTGAAAGGGGGCAGGGTGTGGACAGAGGGCTCCAGGAGAGGCCCCTAGTTCCAGCTTGAAGAGCAGGGAAGGGGGCTCCTAGTGCTCAGAAAGAGTTGAGGACACCCCGTGTTTCTTTTCTCTGTCCTCTCATGCCTCATCTGCAGCAGTCCTCAAGGGCCTAAAACTCTGAGGAGGGTGTGGTAAGATGAATCACGGGTCCATATCCTAATCCCTGTTACTGACATGACAAAAGGGACCTTGCAGAGGTGATTAATTTAAGGATTTGAGATGAGGAGATTATCCTGGATTATCTGGGCAGGCCCACGGTGATGATCACAACGGTCCTTATGAGGGAGGCAGGAGGTCCCAGTCTGAGCAGCTGATAGAAGCAGGGGTTGGAGTGATGCAAGGAAGGGGCCACAAGGTGGACAGCTTCTAGAAGCTACCAAATGCAAGCAAATGGATTCCACCCTGGAGCCTCCAGAAGGAACCAGCCCTGTGGACACCTTGACTTTAGTCCAGTGAGACTAATTTTGGACTTTTCACCTCCAGAACTGTAAGAGAATAAATTCATGTTGTCTTAAGTCACTAAGTTTGGGGTGAGTTTGCTGTAGCAGCCACACAGGGGAAACTAACATAGGGGAAATACTCCTGCTCCATCAGAAGAGCTGTGGTCCCAAGAGGGTGGGACGAACCCTCAGTGCTTCATTCTCTCTGTGCCCCTGCACTTGGCCCTAGACTCGGATAGAGTCATAGGCAATATGTTAACCTTGACCCAATCCTCACATCTTACACAAAAGTTAACTCGAAATGAGTCAAAGATCCAAACATAAAATTATAAAACTTCAAGAAGAAAACCTAGGAGAAAATCTTTATGACCTTGGTTTAGGCAAAGAGTTCTTAGACATGACACCAAAAACATGATCCATTATAGAAAAAAATTGAGAAACTGGATTTCATCAAAATTAAAAAGTTTTGCTATGAAAATGAGAAGACAAGCTACAGACTGGGAGAAAATATTTGCCAATTACCCATGTAACAAAGGACTTGTATACAGAATATATAAAGAACCACTGAAACTCAACAGTAAAACAACAAACAACTCAATTTTTAAAAATGGGCACAAGACTTGAACAGACACTTCCCCAAAGAGGAGACATTGAAGAAAAACAAGCAAATGAAAAGATGCTCAATATCATTAGCCATTAGGGGAATACAGATTAAGACCATGATGAGATCTACTACACAACCTTTTGAAGGGCTAAAAGAAAAAACTGTGACAATACCAAATGCTGGCGAGGGTGCAGACGTCTGAAACTCCTGTATGTTGCTTGTGGGAGTGCACAGTGGTGCAGCCCCCTGCCCTTGGGTGTTTATCCTAGTTCACACAAAAAGCTGCACGTGAATGCTTGTACGAGCTCTATTCAAAACTGTCGACAACTGGAAACAACACAAACATCTTCTGTGAATGGATAAACTGCGGAATAGCCATATAAGGGAGTACTACTCAGCAGTAAATGCATCTCAGAGGAACTGTGCTGAGTGAAGGAGCAGCCTGAAGACGTACTTACGTGGGATTCCATTTAGATGGCGTTCTTGAAAAGACAAAACTATAGTGACGGAGAACAGATCAATGATTGCCAGAGCTTAGGGCCACAGGGAGCGTGTGACCATAAAGGGACAGTAAGAGTGAGCTTTTGGGGTGATGGAACTGTTCTATGCCCTGATTGTGATAGTTACTCAAATCTAAATGTGTGTTAAAATTCATGGAACTGGACACCAAGAAAATAAAAAGCCAATTTTTAAAAAAGAAGCTGCTTTTTTTTTTTTTACAGAGTTAAGGCAAGTAGGACTCCGGTCAATATATTAAAGGCACCAGGCCCTTTCCCGGCATACAGTGGAAGGACACTCCTCAGACCCCCACTGTTCATCTACGACAGTTTGGGCTCTCTGCCCTGCTCTTCCTTCCACCTTCTTACTAGTCAAAATATCATTTGACTTAGAATTTCACAGCTATACCCCTCCCCGACTCCCCTTCTCCTTCTACTTAAAATGAGTTATTAATCTGTGGAAATTGCAAAAATGGCCCCAATTATTCACCCCTCCCTGTCTTGTCTTGTGCCTATGACTTTGCAGTGCCCTCCCACTCTGGTCTCTGCCTTAGGGCTTACCTTGGCCAGTAGGATGTTAGCACATATGACATAATCAGAGCTTGGAAAGTGTTGCCATGATTGGCCTTTTCCTGTTCTCACCCTCTGCCCTACATACCCAGGCTAACCTGCTGGTCCCCGTTGCCCCATTATTCCCAGTCAAGGCCATCCTGGACCAGCAGACAGCCAGCTGATCCCCTACATGGAAACAAATGCAGCCAAGAGCAGCTGAGCCTCCTAGCCCATCACCGGATGCATGAGCAATAAGTTATTATTATTGAATGCCACCAAGGTGTCATGATTGTTTATTACACAGCATTAATGAGGCAGTAGATAACCAATACATAACCCAATAAAGCAACCATTCTCAGTTATCACCCAGTCATATCATTTAAAAAGTGCAGGGAGAAATATAGAAAGCCATGAAATTCTTTGACCCACTGAGAATAAAGTTATTACCAAGATTGACTACACTTTGGTGGGACAAAATAATTCAGTCTGCAAAGAGCAGTCAACTTCTCGTGTGTTGCAGCCTCGCCAGGATTAGAGAACTTTTATTACTATTAGTTTTTTACTAACTCAAAATTGGATGGAGGTTATTGTGCCAAAAATAACCTAATCTGCTTTCCTTGCTCCAAACTGAATTTTCAGAGGCTCCAATGTTTAAAAATAAAAGACATGAAGTAGGGCAAGAAATTGTAATAATATCGAAGCTGCCGACTCAAAGCATTTTGAGACTAAAGTGAGAGTCTGAATAAAGAAGTGAAATGCGACAGCAGCTAAAATAACTCCCCTTGGAGAAGCTCCTATGAAGTGACGTTTCATTCAAGCCTTTCCACAAGCTTATAAGATCTGTGCCACTGGCCCCATTTTACAGACGGGGACACCGAGGAACAGAGAAGTCAAGTTCACAGGCCCTTAAGCAGTAGAGTGGACACTTGAACCCAGGTCTGTCTGACTCAGTCTTGGTCTTGCAGTCAGATCCCAAACTGCTGCTTGAACCCTGTAAGAAGTTAATAACACAGCCTTGGCTTATCTATTATAATGAAGTCTGACTATCATCACATCAACAGTTACTGGGGTGAAAACAAGATCTGCTCTTTCAGGGGAACCTGGCACTTTGCAGCCTGGTCTCTGGGCTCAGCAATCCAGGGCGTGGCCACGGGGCTGCCATCTTTATGCTAACAAGATTACAGAGCCTCAGCCTCCCAGATCAACTTGACCGATACTGGGAAGAAAGGGGGTGACCATGGCCAGGAGACTCATGGAGAAATCCCTGCTGTCTCCCCGACATCCTTGATGCATGTGCTTGCTGTGTGTTCCTCTGGCCCACGTGCCCTGAAAACCCTATAGCTCCAAGGTCTGCCCTGGGTCCCCAGAACCCAGAAATGAGCTGTGCGTACTCCTCCTAACGATGGAAGCAATCACCGTCATTCCTGCAGCCTCAGCTAAACCAGGCAGTGCTGTGTGCCTGCTGTTAAGTGCTTTGGCACGGTCTTGTTAGATCTCTGAATCAGTCTTCTGAGGTAGTGCCTGTTATGAGTCTCATTTTACAGCTGGGGAAACCAAGGCACAAAGTCCTGAAAGGGTCTAATCCAAGATCACCGAGCTAATAAATGGCATGGCCTCAAGTGAAACCCAGGCCCGCGTGACTGCAGCCCTTTCTCTTAATGACAATGCCGCTCTGCTTGTACCTTTAACGCAGAAGTCATAAAACAGGCTGCATCCCACACATGGACAGAATGGCTTGTTTCCTGTTGCATTAGTAATTTCTCAACCTGCCTTCCCAGAACAAGCTAGTGAGAAAAACATCCACAACTCTGTCACAGCAAGTTCTCATGTGTGAAAAAGAAACACGACAACAAGGAATTCTCTTCTTACTTAGCAGTCCCTGACCAGCTTCACCTTCTGAGTGATGGTTGCCAAGCCAGCGGACTGTGTGCTCAAAGGGGTATGTTCCCAGGGCCAAGGCAGGGCTTCAGTTCTCCCTTCTGGTCCAGTTAAAATGTCCCGGGCACATTATATCAATGAAGGATGAAAGGGGCCATGGCTCATGAGTAAACCATCAAGGAGCGAGTGAATGAGAAGTGAGTGATGAGCAGGTATCTGTGACCACTTTTCTCAACTGGGTCAAAGCCTCGTAGGTTCCTTAACACCCCCCTCAGGCCCATTTGCCAGGCCTTTCTGCAACAATTACTTCGGGAGTTAACCCAAAAGAGCGGTAGATGGGTAGGACCTGGGACAGCACCAACCAGCAGCCCCATAATAGATGTGTGCAAGGAGAGGCCACAGCAGGGACGGGTTTAAAACCAATGGCTGTAGCCCACCCCAGAAGCCCTCCAGAGGAGAGGCAGGGTGGCCAAAGACAAGTGTGACGAAGCCCAGGCTTCCTTTCCTCAGGGCATGGAGAGTCCAACTAAAATCCAGAGCAGAGAAAGAGCCAATCATGAAGATACTCAGGAAGGCTCTATTACATGCTTCATTTTGGCAATACGGTGACAAAGATTAGAGGCTGCTGACCACATAAACTCAGCTTACACTCCCCGGTCCACCACATCCCCACTGCGAAACTATGGCTATGTCAATTCACTGTCAGAGGCTCAATCTCCTTATGAGAAAAAAGGGAACAATGATACCCATCTCTAAGGTAGATGTGAGGAATTAATGAAAGAAAGGCTCCTGGCCTAATACCTCCTTCTCTCTTTCTTGGTCATGGAACCACAGGGGTTTGCAGCTGGTTATACAAGAGTCAATGACAGACCAGCTTCTTGGGCTGGATCAGGGTTTCTCAATCTTAGCACCAGGAATACCTCAGGTCAGACAATTCTTTGTCGTGGGAGGTTGTGGATGTTTAGTAGCATGCCTGGCTTCCACCCACTAGATTCTAGTAGCACTTCTGTCTAGCAATTTTGACAACCAAGTGCCTCTGTTCACTGCCCCATCCCTGGGGTTGTGGAGGGAGGAAGGCAACATCGCCTCCAGTGGCGCACCATGGGGTCGGAGCACAAGGAAACCCAGTGGGGTTTAGAGGGGCAGGGGCAGTGAGAGAAAGTAGAAACACCAAAAATTCATAATAGAAAGTCTCGCGGCAGCTGCTCTGCACCAAACCCCTTCAGGTGCACTGTTCCTGTGAACAGAATCTGTTTCTTAAACTTCGCAGGTGAGAAGACCAGACTTCCTCTTCAACCCTAATAGCCTGCGATCAATTCCCCAGAACAACACTGCTGCCCTACAAGAAGCCACGCTCCTTGGTGAGCTGATAGAAAACGACATGATCACAGGCTGTGGTCTTATTTACCATAAACAGGCACTACGGCCACACAGACAGGAGGCAAAGGAACTGCCACAGAGACGTGGGAAACTCAGGCAGGCGCTCTGCCCAGAAGAGTCAAACCTTTGGCTGGTCACGTGGGGCCCTCTGGGAACACAGTGCCTTGCACAGAGGGAGAGGGCAGGGCCGACGGGCTGTGCTTGCGTGTGGAGCAGAAGCCTACCGCCTGGGGATGGTTCCCATGGACCCGTACCCCGCCAGGCCCAAACTGTGAAGGGGACCTCAGTCAGAATGCAGGGGCTGCGCTGTCTTGAGGGCCTGGTGTCAGAGCTGCCCCAGCCAAGAGCTTGTCGTCATCGTCCCCTGGGACTGAGCAGGTTGCTGCCTGCTTCCACCTGCACTTCTGCACGTGTTAAACAGGTTCATCGAAGGCAGTCCTTCTTACTCCAGCAGGCTTTGGATATACAATGGGCCATGTGAGGCCCACAGATGTTTTTTTTGGCCCACAAACAAGCTAGCTGCCAACTAATTTAAAAATCAGATTTTCTATCTACATATGGGTTTCTGCCATCTCTTGGAAAAGTCAAAGATCTGGCAACCTGCAGTCCTATATAACAATAATCAACTGGGGAGAGTAGTGGCTGACCCTCTCAGACAGGGTCTATGAGCTCCACTCCACACCCCTCCCTATTGTCCACCTTAACTGCTTTATTCACTTCAATGACCTGCCTGGACCCAAAGGCCCCTGAGTTTGCCATCATCCCCCAGTTGATAGGGGTAAATTTGGGGTGTTTGTTCAGCCTGGAGGCTGGGAAGGTGCCAAGCATCAATAAATAAGATGCTGAAGGATCACAGAAATGAGTCAGGAAGTGACCTCCTACCAGGGCATATCTGTCCCAATTACGGGGTCAGTCCTGGGGGCGAGCTGCCTCTGCCCCCAATAATACACTTGATTGATAATGATGGGGATAAGACGGGGGTAGCTAAGAAACCAGGACAAAGCTGCAGAGGGAAGGAAGGGTTCTGCTGGAATGTCTGTTCACGGTGCCCTTCGAGCTGGGCTGAGACATTAATGCTTTGCCCACATCATGTCCAAATACAGCACCCACACATCAGGAGAGGGCTGAAGGGTCGGCAAGCCCAAATGGCCTCTGTCTGATCTCCGTCCTTCCAAGATCCAAAAGGTCACCGCTCCTGAAAAGGGGGCCACAAGCAGTCACTGCACTGAATCTCCAGGCCGAAGCTTTGGTTGATGCAGAGTCCTCCGCCTCAGAATAAATTGCCCCATTGTGCAAAGCGATGGCAAACAGCCCTCCATGGCCTCAGACGGCTGCCCGCTCCAGAATCCAGTCCCTGCAGGGAGAGGCCTGCCTGTCGGAGGAGGCGCTGGTTTCCAAGCAGGGCTGTGGAGCTGAGCCCTCCCATGGGAGGCCTGACGGGCGGGCTGGCGCTCACGAAGCCGCCGCTTCCCCTTCGCCGCCCTCGATGACTTGTTGGCGGCACTCTCCCCGCAATGAGGGTGACAGGGATGCCACTACAGTTGTGCTGCGCCACCTGCTCCGCGGGTCCTCAGCCAACTTGGCAGCGAAGGAGGAGGACAGCTTGCTATTCTTGGGGCTCTGGGACTAGGTGTTAACTCCGCAGCTCCTTCACGCAGAGGAAGGCTTCTTTAGGAAACACTCTCCTCTCGCAGCCCTGCCCAGCCTCCTCCCACGTTCCTGCCTCCCGCTCCCTCTGCCTTGCGGCCCCCTCGCCTGCCCAGTCCTCGGCGTCCATCCCTGCCCTCACCCATTCCTGCTCTCCCCCATTTCCCTGGGCACCTTCCCCACCTCCGTGATCACCATTCCCAAGTTTGTATCAGGAAACTGTATCCCTGCGAGTGTTCCCAAGTTCCTGAAAGAGGCGACTCTTTGGGACTTAAGAGCAAGAAGTCAGAATGCCTAGGAGTTCTCGGAATTCCCCCAACCCTAAATTATTCTTAAAATACTCCCAGTACTATTTATGCATTATTGTGGAAATCTAAAATGATTTGCTTAATAAGAAATATCTAGTTCGGTGGTATTTACAAAGAATTGTAGTAGCCTAGAGCAAATAATCGAACCCTGGGAAACACCAGTTTGGGTACTATTTGGATAATCAGACTTGTGAATCTCCTACCAAGATTGACAGCACCAAACAGAATCAAATGTGGACATCATCAACATAAGGACTCGTGCTTCAAAACTTATTTCTTGGAATTCCACTCACATCAAGTATACCATGCAGGTAAACTTATTAGTATTTATTTGATTTGCAAGAGTGACTCATTGCTTGAAGCAGATAGAGCCAGGAACATGCACTTCTAACACGGCATCAGTTAAGAGCAGGGCTGACTCATTAGACGGTGGCCCTTGGTCTCCTGTGAGCTCCTGTCCCAGCTCCTGGAAACTCGACCTTCTCCAACTGCGGGTGTCGGCTCTTCCTGCTCTTCCTTTAGCCTTGCTGGCCTGGGTTCCTTCAAACCACGAATGCTGATTGTCGCACTTTAATTTTCACAGGAGAATTAGAATACTTTTTCCCAATTTCTTGACTGATTTTTCTTGAGAATTGGAAAAACGTATGTTTCCTGAGAAATGCGAGGCGGAAATTCCCACTGATGCCAAGCTCAGGCCTGTAAGGGTTTCCCTTCCCAGAGACCAAGATGGAGACTCTGTCAAGATCTCCCACCCCTGGCCCAGCCGTCCCTTCTGGGCATCCTGACCATGGGGCCAGCACCCTGTCCTCCGGCCACAGTGGATGACTTGGGGCTGCCTGAACGCAGCTGTTCTGCACACCTAGAAAGAACAGCTCCCCCTTTTATGCCCACCAAAATTCTGCATATCAAATTGGCACAAGACAGTGGGGTTCGTGATATGGGTCAAAATTTTAAAATGCACATGTCCTCTGAGCCAGAATCACCTCTGAAAATCAATCCTCCAGACGTACCTGCCAAAAGGCGTATCTACTGAAATGTTCCTGGCAATGCTGTTTGCGGGAGAAAAATCTGGAAACCTCTTAAATGTTCAAATAGAACAATGGTGAAATAAATTATGAAACAGTCGGTGCAGTGGATACTACGTAGTTTTCAAAAGGAATGAGCCAGCTTTATTAAATTAAAGAGGCAAACCACACACTGTGTCGAGTCTGGCTCTCAAGAATTGACAATTTCTGCAACATTACATAAAAGAACCTGACAGTGATCACAGGGGCGGGGGGAGCTGCACAGAGGGTTGGGGGTGACATTTACTTCATTTTACATCTTTCTGTAGTGTTTCAGTTTTTAAGACCATAAGTTTATCACTTCCTCCAAAACGTCTGCTCCCCAGACTCTGCCTCCCCCGTGCTCCCTTTCTGCTGGTAAAAATAGTTACACGCACCCAGAGCTTACTACGTGCAAGGTGCTGTTCTAACAGCTTGACATACACGTGCTTGCGTAACCCCCACAGCCACCCCGAGGCGGATGCTATTAATATCCCCATTGCACAGATGAAGACATTGAGGCCCGGGAGAGCTTAAGTGACTTGCTTCAGGCCACACAGCTAGTCAGTGGCAGAGCTGGGATGCAAACCAGCGGTCTGACATATAACCAGGCATCCCGCAAATTCCTATTACATCAACGAGAGAAACGCTGCCCTGTAATTTCATGATCTACACATATGGCAGCTCCTGAGGGCTGGGTCTGTGTGTCGTCATCTATGTAATACGCCTACCAACCTCCCTGCTCGCCCGGGGCCTGTAAAGAATAGGTGCTCAATAAATGTCTGTTGACTGGAATACAGAGGTTGCCTATAGTGAGCAACTTTGGACGTCACTATCTCTGCTCAGTCTGGCAGGAGGCTGCACTGTCATCAATGTTCTCTCACACCCGACAGCCAGTCCTGAAATATATCTGGGGTCCAATCGCTCCTCACACTGCCTTGGCCAAGCCACCAACTCTTCCAGCCCGGACCCTATAAAAGCCTCTGGACCTGCCCCTCTCCAGTTCCATTCCCTACCCCACATCCAGAGCGAGGTTTTAAAAACACACCCCAGGTCATGTCACACCCTGCTCCAAACCCTTCAGCGGCTTCCCAACCCACTTAGACTAAATCCCAAAGTCACTGTTCCAGCCTCCAAGGCCCTAGACGATCCGACCCTGGTGACCTCCTCTCCAGTCTTATTTCCCCTGCTCTCTCTGTTCTGGCCATACTGGCCTTATCAGAGATACCAAGCTTGCTCCTGCCTCGGGGCCTTTGCACCTACTACTCTCCCTATCTGAACATCCATCCCCCCAATTCACAGGATCTTCCCTGAGACCACTGGAGTGGAAACACCACCCACGTGACCCTCTAGCCTCTAACTCTGCATGAATTTTCTTCAAAGACCTTTTTCTTTGGCGGGATATGTTTCTTTGTCCATTTTCTATCTCCCTTACTCTGTAGAAGTGGAGGCTATCTTTTTTCTGTTTGGGTCTCTGTTATATCCCCAGTGCTTGCTGAGTACTTACTTACTAGGTGCTCAATAAACAGTGACCAGATGAAAACGCTATTGCTGAATACAGGCCCCTTGCAGGGGGACCTTCCATGTGTCTACTCAGCAGAGTTTTTATCCTGGAGGTGCACCAGATTCCCCCACTTTTTCTGGAATTCGTAAAAGCCACACCATCCTCCTCTTCCTCTCTCAGTGGAACTGACCTCTCCGCCTTTACCACCAAACAGAAGTGGCGGAAACAGAACATAGTTACTGTGATGGGTGGGATGCCTAGGAGGCAGGAGGACATCTGAATACTAGAGAAGAGGAGCTGTGGTCCTCATCATCTTCAGGAGTGATTCATCATGACCCCTTGGGTAGGAGCCCTGCGGGAGTGAAGGGCCAGCACCCTGGGGACTGCACTTTTGCTGCATCCCTAACAGCAGCCCCAGAAATAGCCAGGCTGGTAGATGGAGGGGATTAAGTGGCATTTTACATGTCATCTCTCCAGGTGACAGGGCAGCGGGTCCCGGGGGAGGTGCCTCTGAGTCATCAGCTACGGAGGAATGGGGCATTTTCCTACGGGAGAGGCCTGGTCCCTGGAGGGGAACAATGCCATCTGGGCCACAGTGACCTCTCGGGCTCTCTGAAAAGCCAGAGCTCCGCAGGGGCACCTGGTTTCCCCAGGGCAGGCCCTGAGTCACTTTATCTGGACCAGGAGATCCCTGTGGGGGCGGGAGGGAAGAGAAGGATGACTTTGGGGATGATTCACGTTAGAACAGTCACCGTTTCCTGAGCACCTACTAGGTCCAGAAGGCTCCGAGTCCTGTATCTCAGTGTAGCACGGGGGGTTCTTGCCCCGGCCTGCAGCCTTCTCTCAGAATGACCTTACACAAGTCACTTCAATGTCCTGCGACTCCCATCTTTCACCTGTAGAGCAGGACGGATGGACGGATGGATGGATGGAGGAATGGATGAAGAGAAAAGAAATGTCCGTGGAGTTTCTGTAGGGATTTTCTCCTCCTCGTCTTTGTCACAGGCTCGGTATTAACAGCGGCGAACACAGAGAAGACGCTGTGCTGAGCTCTTGACGACCTCATACCCCCACAGACCAGAGATGCTGACACTTCTTTTCCCATTTTACACAGAAGGAGACTAAGACTCAGAGAGGCTGAATTCTTGCCCAAGATCCTGCCCCTCCTCGGGGGAGAGGGAGAAGAGAGTATCACCAACGCCCAAATCCCCATGCTCTCCATTTGGGTACCAGGGGTCTCAAACTCATCTGCCTTGGAGGGCCAGGCAGCTGATGGAAATCAGCGAAGCAGGCCAAGGGGGAATGCAAGGCAGAGTAGTCAGAAAGGTGAAGCCTGGGGCATCCTCATCTTATCAGAAGTCATTCACATTTATACTTTATCTCAAAACACTGCCCACACCTAACCAGTCTGCCAGTCCGGCCGCACTTGAGATGTCTTGCATAGGACCTGCGTTCCTTTCTGGCAACTGGGTGATGCTGAGGACTGTGGAGCCTGGAAGGTTCGGGCCGGTCCACGAAAGCAACGTGAGTTAACAGATCCTTGGAAGGAGCTGTGTAATTCCTCTTGGCAGTGACTCGCACGGCAAAAGGCGTTAGCTTAGGTTAGACGAGGCCTGGTGGAGCACAGGCTGGGGCATCTCGACCCCAGCGAAACCCCTACTCGCTGGGAGAACACGGCAGCTCTTATTTCAGCAAAAAATATATTTAGCAACTTTAAGAGTAAATGCAGCAGCAGATGGGGGTGGGGAGTGGGGAAATCGGCAACCGCATTTTCTGCTGAAAATCCAGTTGGGAATTTGTACTGTGACTTACATTACTCTAGCTGCCACCCCCGGAACTTTTTCTCTCCCCTCAAGGAGCCACGGAATATGATGCATTTCCCTAGGATGAATTACTCTGCAGAAAAGCATTTTAATAACACGCTAAACAACTGCACAGCAAAGCATTTAAGCCTTCAGCGCTTTGCGGTCCAGTTCCGCAGAATGAATTCTTGGATCCAAGCCTCCCTTCATTAACGGCTTTCAGAAGACTACCTGACGTTTCTGTCGGTATCTGCCAACATCTGCCACGTGTCACGTCTCCGTGTCCACCTTTCCCCGAAACACCAAGAGGATGCAAACAACATGGGCTCCCAAAGGAAGCGGGTAGTGGGGGCTGTGGTTCATCTGCTCACCATTTCATGGGGCAGACCGGTCCTCACCTGGGCCGGATCGACACACAGAGCTCAAAATGGAAAAGAAATAGCCTACTTCCTATCGTCCTACTTTCTAATTCAGACTGCTGCTGGCATTAGCAAGGAAGGCAATGAGATGCAGAGAGATTTAGGGAAAAAATTCAACCTGCTGATTCTTCAACTCTCAGATTTGTGCAGATGGCAGAATACTTGGAAGTCATGATGCCCCTTGCAGAACACAGTGAAATACTGACACATTAAACAGAAAAAGCAGGTTCCATCGAATGCTGGACTCCAGGTTGCACAAGCCTGAAAGTTTTAAGGAATATTTATGCATAAAAACATGAGCTAGTTGTACCCTCTAGCTAACTCCCCTGCCTCCTTTCCCTCTCCCGCCCCACATCGGAATGGGACCTTTACTGAAGTCCAGCAGAGGACTAGCTAGCAGAACATATGAGGGAGCATGGAGCATGAGCCAAATGCGCCACAGGTAACCGGAGTGTCTGCTCAGCGCATCCGAAGCCTGTGTGGAGAGGCTGCGAGCAGTGGGCAAGAGCCAGGAATGAAAACTCAACTGTCTACCGGGGCCAGGCAGGCAATGCAGGTGGGTATATGAGAAAAACAGCCAAACGCAAACAGCGAATGGCTGGGAAGGTGCAGCTCGGGGTCCAGGAGACAACGGGAGTGGCGCTCAGTGGGGGCAGCGCAGCACTGTTCGTCTGTAGCCAGATGTGGTTGAGGGGAATGGGGGTGGGTATTCGTCTGCCCCAGTTGCGATAACAAAAGACCACAGACCGGGTGACTTAAGCAACAGACATTTATTTCTCACAGTTCTGGAGGCTGGAAGCCCAAGATCAAGGTGCTGGCAGATGCAGTTCCAGGTGAAAACTCTGTCCCTGGCTTGTGGATGTATGGCTGCCTCCTCGCTGTGCCCTCACATGGCAGAGCGTGAGCTCTGGTCTCTCTTCCTCTTCTTAGACGGGCACCAATCCCATCATGGGGGGCGCCCCCCATGACCACAGCTAAATCCAATCATCCCCCAAAGGCCCACCTCCAAACACCATCTCTCTGGGGGTTAGGGCTACAACATATGAATTTTGAGGGGCACAAACATTCAGTCCATAATCGGGTGTGACCCATCTGATTTTTCAAGAGAAGCTTGATATCTGATTGTTTTTTTCAATCTGATACCTTCTAATTTTTTGATGGTGGCAACATTTTAATCAAGAAAAACAAATAACAACCCCCCCCCCGGACTTGTCAAATAAAACAGGTCAGAGGATCAGGCTTAATCCACAGGCTGTGGGTTTGTCACACATGCTCCAAAGCATGGGCTATGGCACCAAACAGCCCAGGCTCTGGGGCACCAGGGGACCTCTCCGGGACCTGGAACTTCACGAAATCACCCTCTTGTTGGCAATTTCCACCTCGTGGGCTCCCAGGAAGCCTGGATGAGCTGAAGCAGGTGAAACACTAGCCCACGGCCTATAGCAAGTGCTCCACAAACAAGCAGGGGGACGGGGTGAAGCTGGCCTTTGGACACGAGTCCATTTGCGTTCAGCGGTGGAAAGGGATCTTTAGGGTCCTGAATCAGCATTGGAAAGAACCAAGGAGATCTGTCAAGGTTTATAAGAATAACTATGCTTTTCAGGGTTTATTTTCTTAGTCGAGAGAGACTTTTTTAAAGCTAGAATCTCTTAGGATGAGCTTCTGAGCTGGGATGCAGGCCCACTGTTTTCTGTGGGCACAGAGACAGAAAGTCATCATGTGGAGGTCACCAGCATGGACCAACTCGGCGGCAGCTCATCTTCCACGAGCCCCAGGTGAAACAACCCACAAGTTCCAACCTGTAATCCCATCTCGCTCAAAAAAGACAATGGAGTAGAGGGCAGCGGAACTGCAACTGTGAGAAAAACCAAAGGAAAAGAGCTGTCTCCTTTCTGCTGGGGTCCAGGCTGACGTTTAGTCAGAAGACGGGTGTCAATATTGTGTCATGTGCAAAACCTCCTAGTGAAATTCTTTGTACTTTTCAAAGCCCATGAAATTGAACCTTATGTTCTCCATGCTAATTAGGCACAAAGGTTTCTCTCTCAGCTCCGATGAACAGCAACCAGCGTGGCAGAGATGTCACAACACGCTGAGACGCTCGTGTTCACAGGCAATTTTCACAATTCCCATGTTTGGTAAACTCTTGACCAGAGACGCCTGGATGCCCGTGCCGGGCGGAAGGCACCCCAGCTCGTCTGTGTGGGCAGTGTTTTCTCTTCTTAGACTTGCGGCCAGCAGCCTTTCTCAGCGTCGGGGTCTAGGACCAACCCTCTAACTCCATTTTCATCAGAGAGTTTAGCCAAAATACACACGACTTGGTAGGAGGTTAATTTCTAACATGCATCACAGGGCAGGGGGCTGCCTTTACAAGAAGAACAGGAAGACTTCTCAGGAACTATTTGTGGCACTTTCAAAACAGCATGATCAAGGCCCTGGTATCACAAATAGCTGAATAAAAGAAAAACAGTTTTCCATACTACGTATTCTATTTGGAAAAAAAAAGGCGTCTTTTGAACACAGGCAGCAAGGTACAATTATATCCTCTCATGAAAGCCCTGAAACAATTAGAAAAACATAAGCAAGCAGCCTGGCTACAATTTCAAAGGCCCTAAGCAGGTAAGTGGGGCAGCCCTGTCGATGTCTGTCCGGTTGGAAGTTCATTCAACTTGGAGATGCCAGGAAGTGTGACGCCAAAGGTGTCCCCACGGACAGAAGCAGGAATGAGCCCCCTGTTTTGAGTCACAGCATCACTGTGCCAATGAAACAGATCTCAAAACCCTAGTGGACCATTTTAGAGAGCTACAGTGAAAGGACACTCTTATTTTCTCCCTGCAAATCAATGTTTCTCAAACGACGAGTCCCAACCCCATTTCCAGGGATCCACAGGGTTGCTGTGTGGATTTTTACATCTTGTGTTTCCATTATGGTGATGATATTTTAGAAATAGCAGAATTATGTTCTATAGCATCTCAAGACTGTAAAACCAAGTCTTGCTTCATCATTTCGGTTCCCTAATTCCAAGGATGTAAATGTCTCAGGCTGATAAGAGACTCAGAAGAAGAGAGTGGACTAATCAGAGATTGATGGTGCCTGCCCTAGGGCGCCACACAATGAGACCTGAGAAAGGTGGGCGGATGGACTCAGCAGGCAGACATGCTGGCGAGGCATGTGGCACACGCAAGAGAACCTGCCGCCCACCAATGTGAGCAAAGATCTGGTTTCAGAAAAATGACAGCGTCCACTGCATTGACAGTTTTGAATTGTAATGATTTTGTAAGTGCTTAACATGTAAATGTCTTTAATTTTTTTTACTTTTATAAGAGATATAAGAAGAAATTATACTTAGTTTTAAGCTTGTTCATATTTCAGTAATATTAATATGAAAATAATTTAAGTCGGTATCAATGGAAGCCTGTGAGAATTTTTCCCTGGGTACATTATCCAAGCTGAAGACACAGAGACCATTTTAGTTCTGGAACACTAATGTGTAGATGTATAGAAAACGCGTCTTTCCTCTGATCAAAATGCACGGAAGTGTGAAACCACGCCGCCCGGAATTTACTGCAAACCAGATCTACAATGCCTGTTTGCAGACCTGCTCTTTCATAAGCCCCGTAGGAACTCCACAACGCTGTGGCCCGAGCCTCCATGTCGGTGCCTCCTACGGCTCCTGAGCCCATGTGGTCCCAGGGTGTCGAGGACAGACGTGTCGTTGCATAATCTCGGAAGAGAGACAGGAGGGCGTGCTGGGCGGGGCACTCGCACGAGCACGGTACTCACATGAAGAAGGGCACGAGCTGAACCAGCGTCTCTTTCTTGGGGCTGGCGGCAAACTCGGGGACCATCTGGATGACCTTGTTCATGACACTACGTAGGTAGTTCTGGAGCAGCTTCCTCCGTTCCTCCACGAACTTGGCGTCCTGAGAAAACGGACAGAAAGGTGGGCTCAGGCGTGCTTTCCTCACCCATCCAGAAATGACCCCGGAGAACATATGACCATCAGCCATCACCACCCCGACAGCTTACGTTTACTGAGGGAGTGCCACGGGCTTGACACAGGGACGATGCTCACGATATTATCATTATTCAGTGGGGAAAGCAGGTCCATCAAACTGCCTACATTGCGCTCCTATGAATGAATGAAGTCTTCGCAACCAGGGCTGCTATTTACTGAGCCCCTGCAATGTGCCACGTGCGGTGCTGGGTCCACGGATAGAACAAGGAACACAAATGGTGGAGGTCACGGTCCAGTAGGGGAGACACAAATGGATCCAGTGACCCACAGGTCACCATAGAATTATTAACACACTAAATGCCACTCTTCAGAGAGCGGGCTTAATTTTGCCTTCACAGGAATTTTCTGAAATACAGATAAGTTGCCACTATTTAATAAAGACTTTATTAACAGACAAAGCACACCTTCTTTTGACAAACTCAGAGACATGGCAACACAGCCCTACCCATAGGGCCACGCCAGGCACAGGGGCCCAGGTCTGCACAGTCTCCACCCCGCGTGCTTGGGGGCTCTGTGCTCCGGACCCTCCCCACGCCCACTCCCGTCTGCCGGACCCCCGTGTTTGCTTGGGCCTGGGAGGCAGGGCTGGGTTCCCAGCTGTGCATCTTGTGCAGTCATACAGGGTCAGAACTTGGACCTGTGTGATGATCTGCTGTCCCTATCTTGCAAGGCTTAATACTTCTGGAACAAGGGGCCCCACATTTTCAAGTGGTCCTGGGCCCCACAGATTCTGTAGCCTGTCCTGCTCATACACGTCTGCACTGGGGGCCTTGGCTTATAACAAAGAAGCCCTGGCCAGTGTAGGGGCCGGAAAGGCTTTCCTTGAGGAAGTGATGCTCCTTCTAGACTGAAGGCCAAGTGGGGTAAATAAGGGAACAGCAGAGAGAGGGTGGCAGGAGGAACAAGCCATTCATCCTCACAAGAACAGAAATTTCTCTGATGACTCTCACATGACAAAGGAGGAAATTGTGGCTTAGAGGGGGCTGGGCAGCTTGCCCACAAGGTCCCACAGATGGAACGGGACACTAACCTACATGCTGTTCCCCCGTCTGGTGCCAGCACATAGTCGGCCCCAGACATGGGCTCAGTAACAGTCAGAATGAGGCCACGTGCTCAGAGGCACCTGAGATCATGCCCAGTATGTTCCCTGGTCTCAGAGGACAAGTCTCCACAAGGTCCTGCTAAGGACCTGAGCATGGCAGGGAGGTTCTTTTATTTTCGAGGAAGATTAGCCCTGAGCTAACATCTGCCACCAATCCTCATTTTTGCTGAGGAAGACTGGCCCTGAGCTAACATCCGTGCCTATCTTCCTCTACTTTATATGTGGGACGCCTGCCACAGCACAGCTTAACAAGCGGTGCGTAGGTCCATGCCTGGGATCCAAACCGGGGAATCCCGGGCCACCAAAGCAGAGCATGCGAACTTAACAACTGCACCACTGGGCCGGCCCCTAGGGATTCTTTCTTAAATGTTGACAGATTTAAAAAATAATAATGCAGGATGCCTAATGAAATTTGAATTTCAGATAAACAATGAATAATTTTTCAGTAGTCCCAGCTCAATATTCAATAATTCATAATTTTTCAGAATTCAAGTATGTCCCATAGAATAAAACCTTTCCATGTAATATTTGGGACACACTTATACTAAGAAATTATTGTTAATCTGAAATTCAAATTTCACTGGGCAGCCTGTACTTCCTCAGGCAACCCTCCTGCGAGCACAAGGTGGGAGGAACACGGAGCGTGTGCTGCCAGCAGAGGTGCCCAGGACCACTTCAAGGTCACGGCAAGGTCTTCTCGCCCAAAGCCACCCCCTGATGAGCCGCCCCAGCGGGGACCTTCCTCCAGAGGGGTGGAGCACTCACACACTGCCACTGGCCACTCCAACTGCGTGGCCAGTGCAGTCCCAGGCCGGTGGCTAAAAGCTCCTGCAGCCCGGCGGGAGGCGCACTGTGTGAAGAGTGGAGGCATCGGCCAGCAGAGCCATCGGGCTCCACTCAACATCTGAACACCAGGTTCTCCTCTGAGGTCTCCAAGTTTCAGCCCGCCATCAAGCAGCCAGACACCCTCCCCTGGGTTGACACGCTGTCTGAAGTTAATCTGGCCTCGGTGGCCATTTGCAGGAGGAGCCCTCAAGGGCTGCCTGAGAGGCTCTGTGCGGGGCGACAAGGAAGGAGCTCATTGGCCCTGGAAGAACTCGGGGAGACGCCTTCTTTCTTGGAGGGGGGATGCTCAAAACGCTCTAGAGCAACAAGGAGAGACTGGAGATGGTCTCCATGCAGCTTGTGAGGTGGGGCTGGGCTACAGGGTCCTAGCAAGGTGAGGATGCCCAAAATGAAGGTCACAGGATCCCGCCCAGGAGTCAAATCCACCCATTTTCACTTGACTAGTGGCTCCTCTCACCCAGGTCCCAGGGCAACAGTGACTGGCAGAAAGGTTATAACCCTGGAGGAATCCCAAATCTTTCCCACATACTCATTTCTCGAGATTGCCAGTCCCTGAAAAATCCAGCACGGCAGCCATCTGAACTTGACATGGAGCAATTTTTCCCGAGCTACTCAGAACAAGCAAGGCTGCACTGGTGGAGACTTTATCCATGCTCTGTGCCCAGCGCTTTCCTTGTGCCACGTCCTTACAACACATCTGAGGCCGCGAGCTGAAGCTCAGGAAAAGGAAGGAACTTGCCGGAGGGCACAGAACCCCAAGGCAGCTGAGCAGGGCCCCAGGTCTTCGGCTGGCTGCAATTAGAGCCACTCTCAATCCAGAGGCATTCTTCAATTTACAGAAGAAAAAGCCAGGGGTCCTCTAGACTGCAGGCTTCCCCAAACCAGATTCAGCAGCCAGAACTTCCACTCGCAGGACCGGAAGCCATTTACTGTGTAAAGAGGGGGCAGCCTGTCACCTTGTGCCTGACTGCTGACCTCTGCCCAGGACGCTGCTTTCCTCGGGTCTCAATCTGGTCCTAGAGGTGTCGACACCTCAAGTGGCCGCACACGACCTGGCAGAATGCAGTGCGGCAGTAAAGATCTCAGAACAATTCATGGAGGCCTCTGGTCTTTCTGGTGACTGCCATTTCATTTTTGTCTTTTTATTATGAAAATTTCAAAATACGGCAAAAAGGAGAGCAAATGATATAATGAATCCCCATAACCCTTTTTATCTAATAAAAGTCTTAACCCTTTCATATTTGCTGCATCATTTTTAAAGTAGGCTTTTTTTTTTTTGGTGAGGAAGATTGGCCCTGAGCTAACATCTGTTGCCAATCCTCCACTTTTTTTTCTTCCCCAAAGCCCCAGTACATAGTTGTATAGCCTAGTTGCAAGTCATTCTAGTTCTTCTATGTGGGATGCCACCACAGCATGGCTTGATGAGTGGTGTGTAGGTCCACGCCCAGGATCCGAACTGGCGAACCCAGGGCCACGGAAGTGGAGCACGCAAACTTAACCACTTGGCCACAGGGCCGGCCCTGTGCTGCATCATTTTTGTTGTTTGCTAAGGTGTTTTAAACAGGATTACAGTTATCGCATTTCACCCCTAAATACTTCAGTGTGTATTTCTAAAATACTAAGAACATTTTTCCTATTTAACCACAATACCATTATCACCTCCAATGAAATGAATGACAATTTGTTGGTGTTATCTCACACCTAGTCTGTATTCAAACCTTTGAGTTTTCAAATGTGCCTACTGCTTCTGGAATTTTTAAAAAGGGGTTGTAGTCCATCCCAGAAGGAAAGTGCAATTCTTCAGCTGGCTGAATGCAACCCCGTCCAGAGCAGATGCCCCTTGGGGGTCAGTCTGATTCTGACCTTGTGGTGAGGATGGCGTTGCCTTTTCACCACAAGCCACTAACGGCTTGTATGGCCTAAAAATATTAAAATCAAGATATTTTTGCATAAAATCTAGATTCCTGGCCACCCTTGAAAAATGGCCCTCATCAGCTGAAGCAGTGCCACCATCCCACCCCGCCTGCTCCCCTCAGTCCCATCCCCTGCCTGGCCTCTGCAGGACCCCTAATTTATACCACTTGTCCAGACAGTAGGATTGGCTGAGGCCCTACAAACCATCCAAGAGGCTGCCCTGGGAGATGATCACATTACGAGGTGACATTCCTCAGGCAGGCAGAGCGAGCTGCACTGCCATTTAGCAGCCCTACGGTCAGGCGACGGAACTGCTCGGAGCCTCGGGTTTCTCATGGGGATAGGGATGTTGCCTACCTCCTTCGTGTAACCTAGGCTAAGCACCCGGGAGCCAACATCGCCCGCCAGGCTCTGTGACAGAGGCTGATGGCTCATGCATGTTTAGCCAGGATGCTTCTCCTCAAGGAGTTCCTGTGTGCTCAGGGTGAGGACAGGCAGGTGGACGGTGAAGGCCCAGGAGGGGGACAAGTGCTGTGACAGTGCGATCCACAGGTGCTCAGGGATGCCAGCAGGGAGTCTGCATGAGGAAGGTGGAGAGGGTTTCACTTCGAGGAAGCCACCGCTGAAGAGGCTGCTTCAGCATCTCCTGGAGGAAAGGCGTCTGTGCAGTGGTCTAGGTCGGTGCCCCCAGTGCGGGAAGGGCATGCCAGGTGGAGGGAATGGCAAATGCAAAGGCCATCAGCAGAAGGCAGGCCCGCATGGCTGGGTTCGGTGGTTCAAGAGAGACCAGACAGCAGCCCCCACAGGAGTCTCATCATCTACAGCCTTGTAGACTGCAGAAAGAAGGCGACGCGAGGTGGAACACAGGAGGTGCGGGATCTCATAAGCATTTAGAAAGACTGCCACGGGGGAAGTAGGCTGTAGGCAGCCTTAGGCAGAGAGAGCTTTCAAAGGTCTATCGTACTACTTTCCTGCTTGAAATTCTTCAATGGCTCCGCATGAACTCTGTCCACCTCCCAACACGCACAGCTAAACCCTCAGCGTGGTTGACAGGAAGCTTTGAGACGTGGCCCAGCGCGCCCTGACCCCCTCACTTCACATCACCGTACCCCCGACCTCTGCCCACCTCAACGCCATCACCATGTCAGCCCTGGACCTTTTTCTTGTGTCCTACACTGTCTCCTGCTGTCTTCAGACCTTTCCCAGGCTGTTCCCTTGGCTTGGAATGCCTTGCCATTTCGGTCTCTGCTCTTGAGGCCCTACCCTCGAGAGGCTCCTGGACATGCTGGCTAAGGCAGCCCAGGCACGCCCCGGTCCCAGCCCTAGCCCTACCTGTGCTCTCGTTTCTTCACATCTTTTACTGCTGCCTGGAACGGTCCCACTGGTTTATCGTGCACCTCCTGCTTCCCCACCTCCCCACTGAATTTTAAGTCCCAGGATGGCAGGGACCTGATCCGTCTGTTCACCCCTGTACCGCCAGAGCCTAACACAGTGCTGGAGATCACCAGAGGCCACATAAATGTCTGTTCTAAGAACGACTAAACATGGGGGATGGATTCAGGGAGGCAAGGCAGGCCACCAGGGAGAGCAGTGTGGAAGCTGTTGCCAGGTTCAGAGGAGAGGTGGCAAAGACCCCTGACAGGGGAGTAGCATGGAGACAAGAAGGCTGGCCTCAAAATTGCTGCCTGGTTCCGAATTCCCTCTGGGCCGGGAGCAAAGAGCAGAAGACGGGGAAACAAGTGAACAAAGACAGGGAGCTGGTCCTTCAGAGACCCCATTTTGTCACACGGGAGTCCTGGGGGATCAGCATCTGTGTGGGGGCCTGCCCCACCACGTAGGCCCGGCGCCTAAAGGGCCATGGGGTATTTGTGAGTTTTTCAGTTGGGCTCCTGGGGCCACAGCCAAAATGCGGCATTAGAAGTGATGGGACTGGATGGAAGCCCAGCGCATGGCATCTGCCAGACCCCTCTGGTGGCCGCTTAATGAGTCCTCGCTGCCCGTGGCCCTGCTGTCATTTTGTGCGGCATTCCTATCATAATACCATTGTCAATTATGGCTTAGAACTAATAATAGAGAGCTCTGGGAGTTAGTCCTGCTTTAAAAAAGAACACTCAGAACTATTTTAATGGGAGTGTTTTTTTTCCCCTCCAGAAAAGGTTAATTTTATTTTGAGCTTCAAGAAGATAAAGACACCATCAAATTAAGAATAGCTATTTTAGAAGCGATAGAATATTGTGAACAAGACGACAAGGTACGGTTCCTAGACCAAATGCAAGGACCCCCGCCCCTGAACTGTCTGACACTTTCTTTTCTGGGTCCTTCCTGATGAGGCGCCTTCTCAACCACGTCCTACCTCTCCAAGAGGACCGTCCCCAGGAGGTGCCCCGGGTGTGGGCCGCCCAATGGGCAGAGGTGACTCTGTGTTCCAGAGTCCTTTTCATTTTCATCTAAGGATATCATGGCATTTTATAAAATAAACAGAAGGTCCGGTCCATCAGGAGCAGCAAGCAGCTCAGGGCCTGTCGAGGGACGGCTGCTTCAGAGTCAGCAGATCTGACAATGCGTCACTGGCTAGAGAATTCCAAAACATTGACTCGAGTCCCAAGGAGCCCAGCATTAAGGTCCTCCTGCTATGCCCTCCTGTGCCCCATTCTCATGAGACTGGCTCACCTACTCTGTTTCTTCTTCCTGGGCACAAAGGAAGACAGGATTTCCCAGCATCCCTGCAATGAGATGGGAGCCACGGACTAGGTCTGGCTGATGTGACGTGAGTGGGAGGCAGGCAGCCACGTCCAGGCCTAGCCAGGACAAGTGCCCTGCAACTCTCCCCATTCCCTCTCTTCCTTTCCTCCAGGAGTGGGGAGGCCACATGTGAAGATGGCAGAACCAAGGAAGGAGGGCCACCAGAGGCACTCGATCTGCACTGGGCTGTGACATAAATGTGAAATCAACTTCATTGCTGAAAGCCAACGAGTTACCGATTTCTACTACACGCTGTTAGAGGCACTGGGGCTAATTCTGCTGATTCCCACATGGCTCACTCCATGGCTATCTGCGCATGCCTGCCCATGTCCAGGGCAGCGTATGCTGAGTGACTGTACACTGGCACAGAGACGGGGCCCCTGCACTTGGGGAGCTCAGAGTCTACACGGGAAGGAGACCAAAAGCAGGTACAGGAACACATAGTGATTAGCGCTATGGCAGAGACGGTGTGGGATGGATGGGAGGAAAGAGGATGCACTCAGCCTGGGAGAAGATGTCTTCAAGGTAAGACGTGAAGAATGAGAAGAGGGCAAAAGGAGGCAGGGACCAGTGAGGAGACCGCCGAGGTTACCCAGGCAAGAGATGCCGGTGGCATGCCCTAGGCTGGTGGCTGGGAAGAGAAGTGAATGGATTCGAGTTCTCTTTTAGAACCTAATCCCAAGTGGAACATGCTGATGGGTTGGAGTCGTTCATTTACTCATTCAATGATCCAGTCACATACTAGTTCACTCATTCATTCCAGATATTCCTCAGGGGCTTACTGTGAGCCAGGCGCCGGGAATAAAAAGATGAGACTGGATCCTGCCTTCATAGAGCTTACAGTCGGTGGGGAAAGACGGACAAGTCAGTCATCACCAAACAGTGTGATAAAGCCATGAACACGCATGATTCAGCAGGCACAGGTCTGCTGCGGGGCACGTGGGGGCACCTTCCCAGGTCATGCGATGTGTAATTATTGTGATTGTAGCAGCAACAGCAGGAGGAGTCGTCACCATCAATGTTTACTGAGCATCTTCTCTGCCACACACTGGGCGAAGCACTCACATGCCTGTTTGATTGAATTTATTTAGTATTCCTGTTTCAGAGAGAGGAAGCCGAGACAGAGAGGGTGAAGCACCAGTGCCCAGACACACAGGCACTGAGGAGCGGGGACAGGAACCGGCCCCGGGAAGCCCGTGCCCTGTATCCACTCTGCTCTAAGAGGGACAGAAAGATGTCCTGGCCAGGGAAGAGCCTGGAGATGCCGAAGACCACAGCTGGAAGATAAGCACAGGGTTTACGATCAGGGGGCACTGGCGGGGGCCTGGAGGGGAAGGCAGGGGCAGACTTGGGAGATCGGTCAGAGAATCTGGACTCTGCCCTCAGGGTGACGGGTATTTTAAGCAAGAGAGTGACAATCAGCTATTCCTTCCTTGAGATTACAAAGAGGAGTCCGATGCTTCAGTTCCTCTGTCCAGTGTGGCTGAGCTGGGAGAGGCGGAGGCAGCTCCTCTAACCGCAGGCCCCATCCCGTCACCCTCGGATGCGGGGATGAGCGCGCTCCACTGCAAATACTGCAAACCTGTGAACTCCGCTTCATTACAAGGGTAACGCCTGAGCAGCTGTTTCTGGGGAGCCCATCGTGCAATTGCTACTTGGGAGAGCGAGGAGAGAAAATTCCTGTTATGGCTATTCTAAACACTCTTGACAGGGACGTCTCAGAGCAATGAAGAGCAGGGCATGATGGACCCTCGCAGCAGCCTCCCCAACATCACTGAGCCCCCTTATAAGCTTCTGACCAGGCATCTTCAGCAGAGCTGCACGGAGGGTCTTCACTTGATTAACTCAGGGAAATAATAAACACATGAACTGAGAAAAGGACACTGTTCTAATCTTTACACTGATGATGGGCTCCGAGTGGTCACAAGGGAGGTCCTGATGTTCATATCTGGGCCAAACAGCTGGGAGACCAACCAGGCTGGTTTAAATAAGTTTCGTTTAACAAGCTTTTTTTCTAGGTGGTCACCAGCTGGAAGCCACCGGATGTGAATGAAAGAGGGGAGGAGGGCTTTATTTGGAGTAGTTCGGTAGGTGGGGGGAGAAGAAGGCTGGGACGTCTCTAAGGCACCCTTGGTGAGAATTCAGGCCATGAGCCTCTACAGACACCCACGCATTTAGAGCCCAGAGTCGCCGTCCCTCCTGAAGGGACAGGGAAGCAAAGTCCTGCTAAGTACTTTATGCCAGCAGCTCAAGGCCACCGCCATTTACCAAGCAAGCAGTTTGGTAATTGATTGGGAAGGACAGAGAAAGACAAGAAACAGCCCTCGCCCTACGGAGGTCACTGTCTCCTCCCTCTCTGAACAAGCACTGAGTCCACAGGATGTTGCTGAGTTACCCATTCAAGCAAAGATTTATTTGACACCTCCTCTGCCAGGCCCTGTTAGGAGAAGTGAAAAACACCCAGCTCTTGTCCTAAAGGTACTGATGGTCTGTCAGTCACTCACACATTCAAGCAGCCATCAGGCACCACAGATAGAGTGGCGTGAGCTCTAGGGTGATGTATGCAGCAAACCCTACAAGCTAATGGGCATGAGAAACTGGTACCCAGACATCTCCAGTCATGCACAGAAACCAGGAAAGACCAATTCCTTCATTTCAAGCATGGAATGAAAATATATCCCAGCTCCTTTTCCTGCTCAGCCATCTATGGCCATCTGTGGTTTGACGTGGTTGTGGGGTCACAGGCTGGGAAGCAGGGGACCTGGGGCCTGGTCTCATGCTGCCCCCCCACCCTGTGCATGTTCTGGGGAAAGCACGGTCCCCCCTGAGCTCAGTTTCCTGACTTGCTCATGGAGTGGGCAGGTCAAAGGATCCCTTAGCTTCCTTCCTGTGCAGACACATTATGATCCTTGATTTAATTAAGCCTAATTTAGTTAGTGTAATTCCTCCTTCCATGCCAAGTTTTGAGACTAATTAAAGAAAAATGAGAGAATCCCCTAGGTATTCTCATCCCACATTCTTCTCACCAGCTACAGGGCTTCTTACAGCACAAGAGACAACGTAAATAACCCAGCCACAAAAAGGATGCGACGCAGCCAGTTTGTTAAGGAAAAACGCATAATGGCCTGATATGACCCAAAAATCAATAGAGCAAAGACCTGAAGAATCCTGAATGACCACAGGTCTTCCAATAACCCTGACCTCTGTAGTAGGGCCCTCCCTTAGAGAGGAAAAAGCACAAACTCACCCATCAGCTCACTACCTTATTTAACCTTCCATCCGTCAGTGCCTTTTTATTACTTGGATTACTTTATTATTTGGTCCAGGAGCCACATCCACTCTCCCAGGAGTTACTTTGACAACTTTAAGGTCCCTGCTGTTTTCCCCGTTGACTTTTCTCCCCATCCCTGGTCCCTCTCCTATTGTGAAGTAAAAAACTGCTGCTATTGGCTTGTGGATAGGAAAAATATAAGGCCATGGGAGAGGAACAAGGAAACGAGCCATCCTCATGACAGCAGCTAACGCTGCGGAGCTCACGGGCAGCACAAGGGCCGCGCTCAGCCCTCCTGGGTGCTGGTGACGGGGTGATGCTGTGATTACCATCATCATCATCCCTTTCACAGCTAAGGACACTGTGGCTCAGAGGCCTTCCGCGCCATGCCCAAAGTCAACACCTAGAAAGTGACGGCGCTGGGGATGGAACCCAGGCTGTCCAACGCCAGAGCCCTTGCTGCTAATCACCCGGCAATATTTTCAATATTTACTTAAAGGAGAAAGAAGATCAACATTTCTTAAAGACACTGACCAGTTTACAGTTCAAGGCACATTTCCAGCTGGGCGCTCATGTAACCCGCCAAACCACCCAGCACCCTGGGCAGTCTCAGTCCCACTGTATGGGCGGGGGGCAGGGGATGGTATGGGACAGAGGACTGAAGAGGTTACTTACCCTTTCCAAGGCCACACAAAAAGTAGAAGGGCCAGAACTCAAATTCTGGACTTTTTGTTCCAGACTCTACCCATCTTTGCACTAAATTGCCCTAAATTGCTGCCCCCTATTTTGCGTAGAACACTGTGTGTGGGGAAGGCAAAGAAAATCATGAACCCTGCCTTTCTAATGGGTAACAGGAACTCCCAAGAAACTAAAAACATCCTCACAATAGATGCATAAGGAACGACAGCAAGAATCAGCATCATCACTAACATCTGAGTGCTTACTACAGAAAATTCTAAGTCCTTTGCGCCCGTTCCCTGGTTTCATCCTCTACACGACTTTCCCGGGTGGGTTGCTCTACCATTCCCATCTCACAGATGAGGAGTCAGAGGAGCAGGAACAGGAGGAAACTCCTCGAGCTCATGGATCTGCTAATTTACGGAGCTGGGATGTGAACCCGGGTCCTCTGACTCCGTCAACAGCATATGCTAAAGCCCCCACAGGGAATGGCGAGGGCCACCGGAGACTGGTGGCCTCCCCAACCGTGTCTGAATAGGACTTTCCACATGACACACAGGAAGAGTTATGAGTCTGTCAGCAGCCCCGAGGCTGGATTCTGATGGCCTCTGGGTGAAACGTTGTGGGAAGACAAAGGGCAGACTCAAGAGGACATCACAGACCCAAAAGTCCTCTCCACGCTTCCTTCACGGAAAAGGCCACAGGGCTTAGTGCCGGTACCAAATTCAACCTTGCTCTCCTCCTTGGTCCGGGAGACCCTCCTTCTCCCACTCAAATCATCCCTACTGAGGTTGTGGGCAAGCCCAACAGCTTACAAGATCTTACTCTAAAAATGGGAGGAAGACAGACCAGACCCCCAGGGCTGGGGAGCTCGAGGAGGAGCACAACACATGACAGAGCTTGGAGACTGTGAAACCGCACTCATGTGCTATCAGTGAACTATGCTAAATGTCGAACAGAAAATAAATTCCCTCCCCCCACCCCCCCCCATCTCCCATAATGAAGGCATACCACACCAGGCCTTAACTCAAACAGGAAAGAAAGCAAGTCTCTATTTCAGAAAAGGAACAGAAGATCCACACAGGGCTCAAGGTACATTTATTTTCTCCTCCCACATGTTTCTCATAACAACAGTAACAATAATAATACCATGGCCCCCCACTTTATTTCGAGCTTACTATGCGCCAAGCACCATGTGAAGTGTTTACCCGCATTATTTCAACATTCCTCTGCAACAGCCTTATGAAGTAGACACTAACATCCCCATTTTGCAGATGAAGAAACTGAGGCTCCAAGAGATTAAGTGCCTTCTCTAAGAGGAACGGAACTGGGATTTACAGCCACGTCTATCTGAGTTCAGCTCATAATCACGATGCTGTCCTGCCTCTTAGGATCAATGTACTCACAACCATGGGAGACCTACAGCTTTGCTAAAAACAGAAATGAAAAACAAACTAGTCCTGCAGTTCACACAGGGTGAGCCAAATACCATTGTTCTAAAAACTCTCCTCTTGGCCCAGCGACAAGTATTTGCAGCTGGATGAATTCATGTCTTCATGTCAACAGAACCCCGTCTGTGGGAGGGTGGATTGAGTATAGAGGCTTCACAAAAGCCTCCTTTGCTCCAGATGAGTCGGATACGGAGCCTGACCCCCTGAGGTGGGAGCCAGCCTCCTCCGAGCCTGGCCCAGGCTGGCCCTCGGCAGGACACAACTAACGATCTCATGGCAGGAAAGCGGCACCTCTGCCGCAGTTAAAGCTTCTTTTTCCCTGTTAGTGACTTTGCAGCCAAGGGAAACTGCAGGCTGGACAGCTGCGGAGGGGGAGAAAGGTGAGTTCATGCACTTAATGGGAAGAACTCAGAGGGGAAAAAAGACACTGCCCATGTGCAAATATGTCTCTTCTTGGAGCTGCGATCTTCGGTGCCAGGAGGGGCCAGTGTGGACGGGGCCAGCTGAGAGGGGGCAGCTACTACTTTAATCCTGGAAACTGTGGCCTCGTGGGAAAGGGCGTGCCACATCACCTCCACTTTTATGTGAAATCTCAGATTTTAAAATATTGAAAATTGACTATAAAATATTTAAAGACCAGGTGGATCAAACAAAACGCAGCGTGCAGGCCACACAAAGCCACCAATTGGAGACGCCTGATCCAACCAGATGCTCCTTAATCTAGAACACTTTCCCCAGACTCAGGGAAGCCAGGCCTGGGACCCAGGATTCCCTAGGAAAGCAGCATGGTGCGGCCACAAGAGTCACTCAGAGCCCGGCCCAGCTCCAGCGACCGCTTAGCTGAGCGGCCGTGAGCAAGCTGCTCCACCTCTCCGGACCCCCATTTCTTCGCCTGCGCACTGCGCCTGTTAAGAATGCCTGACTCAGGATTATTGTGTGATAATGAGACAATGTGTGCAAAGCACACACCGGGGCTGTCCTCAGCATAGCAGACACTCATACACAGTGACTTCCTTTCTAGAAGCAAGCACAATTCAGGTTCCTTCTACCTTTAAAACGACCTTATTTTTGAGCAATCCTGCAGTATTTGGTCAAATTAAATACAGCAGACTACACAGCCCAGCAGTTCTGCCCTGAGTATCTAGCCCATAGAAGCTCTCACACTGACCACGGGGTCACACACAAGCAGACCGACTGCAGTGCTGTGGACTGGCGAAGACTCAGGAGCCACTTGGTGGCATTTCTAGGGGAACAGATAAGTGAGATGCGGCAGATGCCTGAAAATATAATAAAGAGTTACAGAAGCCAAGTACAGGTGTACACAGCCACACGAACGGAGCTCCAACAGGATGCTGAATAAGAAAAGTGAAAGAATGAAGACTACGGCACGACACCACGTAAGTAAATTAAAGACACACACAATGACGCAACATATTCCAGAAGGAAACATACAAATTTACAGCTATGAGCCAAACCCATTGGAGCAGCTGCTTGTGGCAGCGAGACGAGCAGGAGGCTGACGGGATAAAGGGTGACAAACATAGGGTTTGAGGCTTCAGAGGGACCAATGCGATCAGTGTATCAGGAGCTGAGGAACAGCATGAACTCACTTTTTTGTATCTGAGGTCCACAAAGGACAATCAGAAAGGAGAGAACTATTTTCCTGTTTGTACCTAGTGACTGCCAGGACCTCCTCCATGGGACCCAGAGACCCATGTGGGATCAGATGTGGTCTGCCTTGAAAAAGCTCCAAGTCCAACAATTCCAGAGGCCGAGACTGAGCTGCAAGATTCCAACGGGAAACTCAGAGTGCTCTCATGTATTCTACGTTCCAGTCTCCCCCGGGGGCTCCAGGGGGCCCCACCTCACTTCCCTTCCTACTCCTCTATGCAATTGCTTTGGCTGTGCTGGCCCCAGTTCAGCACGGTGATTGCTGGGCTGACAGATGGCACCCACACAGCCATCCCCTCATTATTCACAAGCGAGTTCCCTCATAATGCCCTGGATCATTTCACAGTCTACTGGAAGTGTGATGGTCATATGGGGTCTGGCTTAGAGAGTCCCAAAGGTTTTAACAGCAGCGGCAGCAGGGGCAGCATTATGTAGGACCATCTCTAACTGTCTAAATCGTAGCCTCTACAATCAGTATAAATTCTTAACTGCTGATGCCACAGGCTGAAATGGCTGGATGGGGAAAGAGAGGCATAACGGAGGCAAAGTGTTAACACCAGCCAGCGCGCGCCGAATGCCAGGAACTGAGTGGAGGCACTTAGGAATATTATCTCTAACCCTACGGACGTTCGTGAGATGAAGCTCAAAGAAGTTAAGTGTTGTGGCCGGGATCACACAGCTGAGGGGCAGCAGAGCCAGGACAGAACTGAGTCCAGAGCCCATCTTCCTTCTGCTCTGCCTGTCCATCACGCCCCCAAGGAGGCCCTGCAGGGCTGGACATGGCTGGGAGGAACGAGCAGCCTTCAAGCCAAGGAAGAGAAGGTGGCAAGGCATTTGCATCCCTCCCTAGAGCAAGTGGGGAGACGTAAACACCCCGAAGCCGCTCCCACACTGCCAGGGCCAGGGTAAAGGCGGAACGCACAAGACACAGAGCATGGGGATGCTGGCGAAGAAGAGAGCTCCAGCAGACCACTGAGGTGGGAGAACAGGAGACCGCAGGGCCAGCTCCTCCAGCTCTTTAAGGGCAGCTGCAAATCTGGATTGTTAGGTGAATCTCTCAGTTCTTAAATCAGTTGGCAGTTTATTCAAATGCTTGAATATCATGGTGCAGAGCAAACAAAATGTATCTACAGGCCACCCAGAAGCAACAGAAAAAAATTGATAGGTCATCAAAAACAGCCTCTGTAAGACTGGTTCCACCCCACTGTTAGAGTTCATCAAGCTGTGCTACTGAAGCGGGGAGACGGTCCCATGCGGCTGAAGGCCAAGCACCTGTCTACAGGCACAATCAAGACACCCTGGGAAGGGGGGTGCAGCCAGCCCCCCAGAGCATGGATGGGGCTATACTATGGGGCCATTGCTCTGGACGCCTGCCCTTGATCATAACTGCTATCGACTTGACCCCCCACCACACCCACCCAGGGCTAGACAGTCACAATACGGCATTAGGATGAGTGCTCAAAAGGATGCTTCTCAGGGAGGTAGGTGGTGTATCTCCCTTTTATAGAGAAGGACGCCGAGACTCAAAGAGGTGAATTAACTTGTCCACAGTCATACCAACTAGTGTCAGAGCTGGAATCTGAAAGCAGGTCCATCCAACTTCCGGGCCCAGCCACTCTGCTGTCTCACATTGTCTGCTTTTGGTTTTGTTTTTACAGGTAAACTTCACAAAACTTCCACTCAGTTCAAAAACCTTGACTGAGTCTCTACCCACGCTGTGCTGGGTCCTGGAGGGACAGGCAAGGGACAGGAGCCCTATCTCTTAGGACATTTGAGTGTAACACAAACCACAACTGTTCTTATGGACAATAATTCTGACATCAAATGTTTGGAGTCTTTTTCCACACCAACGACCAATTCTCCAACTCTCTGGACACCAGCTGGGTGTCCACTTATTTAATTCAATCCTGATGCTAATTGTCTGGGGTTAGTGCAGACCTTGCAGGTTAAGTGCTCAGTTCCACGAGACTGTCCCCACTTCAGACACCAATGGCAAGTCCCAGCTTGTCACCTGTACTTCTGACCAACTGGAGACAAATTAGGGGTTCCCATGACCCCCTTCTCAGATTCAATAATTCACTAGAATGGCTCACAGAACTAAGGAAAACAGTTTATTTAACTATTACAGGTTTATTATAGACGATACAACTCAGGAGCAGCCAAATGGAAGAGATGCATAGGGAGAGGTATGGATGGGGTGGGGACAACCACGGATCCACGTCCTCTCCGGGTGCACCATCCTCCCAGCACCTCTATGTGTTCACCAGCACAGAAGCTCCAAATCCCATCATTTGGGGTTTTTTTGTAAAAGATGATTCCACTGCACAGGCATGACTAATTAAACCACTGACCTTGGATGCTAACTCAGTCTCCAGCCCTTCTCCCCTCCCCAGAGGTCAGGGGGTGGGGCTGAAAGTTCCAACCCTCTAATCATGCCTTGGTCTTCCTAGAGACCAGGTTCCCCCATAAACCTATCTAGGGGGCCCGGCCATCAGTCATCTCATTAGCACACAAAAAACACTCCTCACTCCAGAGCATCTAATAGTCTTAGAAGCTCCTGTGTCACGATCTGGGACTAAGATCACCTACGATAACAAAAGATGCACTTATCACCCCTAACACTGGAAATTACAAGGGTTTTAGGAGCTCTGTACCAGGAACCAGAGACAAAACCAAATGTATTTTTCTTCTTATATCACAATATCACAAAACCAAATGGATAAGATGAAGTAGGGTGGATAAATGGATTATTTTAAAGTTCTACTTGGGAACTTTATTTACCCTGGACAAGGTCTCTGGAATTTTCCCACAAGAAGGAAAGTAAAAATTAAACCAGAGTCAAATAAGGACACTTTAGCTATAGTCAAGCTATGTCCTGATTAGCGTCTTAGCTTCTTTATCTGTAAAATGAGAGTGGGAGCTATCATCATCTATTTATTCAACCAGTATGATGTGCCAGGCATGTGCCGGGATACAGTGGTGAGTAAGATGATAGCATAGAAAGGTGGTGCTCACAAAATATCTATATGCTCCACTCCACTTCCCAGTAACCTCTGTAGCGAGGTTGGGATCACATGACTAGCTCTGGCCAATGGGCAGCGAGCAGAAGTGGTACTTACCAGCTCCGGGTGGGGCAGTTCAGGGCTGGGGACTCCCTCCCGTCTCTCTCTGCAGGGGTTGCTGCAGAGACCTGGGAGCACTGCCTCCCCCTCCTCCTGCTTCTCTCAATGCTCCTTCAAATGTGCTCCACCCTTCTCCCCTCTGGCCTCCGATGACCTGTTGATGGCAGGACAGCTCTTGCCAACCAACCCCACAGCATGGATGGGGCCACTGAGGCACAGACCTGCCTGGAGCCAAGATTGAATCCAGGCTCCCAGAATCCGTGTCCCTGAGAACCAAAGAGGACTTCCGAGCTCATGAAGTTGAGTAGTCTTTGAAGGAGGTTCCTGCAGGTCTCCCCGGACGTGTCTCGGGTGGGGCTGTGTCTGGGAGATAAGGGGAGGCTCTACGTCAAAAAAGCAGCACCCTTTTGGTCTGTTTAAAGCATTGTGGAGGGTGACGCTGGTGACGATAGCTGCCATTTACTGAGAGCTTACTCAATGCTAGGCCAGGTGTTAAACAGTTTTCGTAAATTGTCTTGCTGACTTCTCACATCCTGGGTGGTGAGCACTATTACTAAACCCATTTTACAGATGAGGAAATTGAGGCACTGAGGTTAAGAACTTGTCCAAGGTCAAACATCCACTGAACAATGGGAACCAGAAGTCCAACCCTGGCCCATCTATTGAACGGAAATAGGCAAATTATATCTCCAACCTGGGCCCTGTGACATTCCCAGTCTACTCGGTGCAGCATGGGAAGGTGGCTCAAGGGCGTGTGGCAGAGACACCAGCTGGCTGACACCCAAATGCATGCTCCCCTTCGAGGGGGCAGACTTGTCTCTGAAAAGCAGTGGTCCAGCCAGAGGCTCCATTTCCCAGCCCCTCTCGCATCCAGGTGAGGCTGAGGGTCTAGTTCTTGCCAATCAAACATAAGGAAGAGTGATGCTTCACTTGCGGGCTGAGGCATTGCAGAAGAGGATGTGTCTTTTTCATACTCTCCCCTCCTCTCTCTGCTCCTGATGAAGAGAGTTCCAAAGTCCTATGAGTCAGCAAAGTAGGCCCAGGGGCCACATCTGGCCCACCATCTGTTTCTGTAGACAAAGTTTTACTGGAACGCGGCCAGACCCATTTGTTTCTGGGTTGCCTAGCTGCTTCTGTGCTACAAGAGAACTGAGTAGTTGCCACTGAGACCACATGGTGTGTAAAGCCAAAATTTTTACCATCAAGGCCTTTACAGAAAAAGTTTGCTGACCCCTGTGTCCCAGGGGATGGTGAAGGCTCAGGATAGAAAGAGCTTGGGCCCACGCATAAGCCACTTGCTGACCACAAACATCAGACAACAGCATTGACAAGGAACAAACCGAGAGTCTGGGGTTTAAATTTGTTGCTGCAGCTAGCTCTACCCCAACTAACACGTGTGGAGAGAGGGCTGAGGAGAGGACTCCATTCTACATGGGTCCCTGGTTGTCCAGACCTGGCGATTAGTCAACGCACAAATACCAGCAACTCCCCCCAGCAGTAAAGGTTCCCCTTCTCTGATTACCAATGGCAGCTAATGTGTATGGAGGGCTTGCTCTGTGCCAGGCACCGTGCCAATGTTTTGATCTGGTGCAAAGAACCTGAAGCGGGGAGTCAGACCATGTGGGTGTGAATCCTGGCTCTACCGCTTACTAGATCCGTGGCCTTGGAAAAGTTCTTTCAGTCTCATCATCTCTGAAAGAGGGATAAGAGCAGCAGGGGTGGTGCCTGGCACAAAGAGAGCACTTGGTCTGTGTAGCTGCTGCCGTCATTATCATCATCTTTGTCAGATCACGTAATTCTCACAGTGACCTATGGGCATAGTATAGTGATTACCCCACTCGCTGATAAGCACACAAAACGTGGTCTCCACTCCTTATTTCATAGCTTTGTCAGACAAAAGAATGCAAAACTGAGTGATGATTAGAAGGAAGATACTTGGGTTGTGTTAAGGATAAGCCCCAGGAAAGGGACCTGAGGAATGAGAAGGTTTCAGCTGGGTCTG
This sequence comes from Equus asinus, assembly GCF_041296235.1. Taxonomy (NCBI): domain Eukaryota; kingdom Metazoa; phylum Chordata; class Mammalia; order Perissodactyla; family Equidae; genus Equus; species Equus asinus. The sequence goes on from NC_091803.1 coordinate 39,533,787, forward strand.
GTGGGTTGGCTGGGAGGGAGATGGGGTTAGTATAAGTTTTCCAGGCTGGAGATCCACCCTCCCCAGCTGTCTTCGTTACCACCACTCGCCGAGCAGAGCTGATGTTTTTAACCTGCGCTGTCGTAAGCCCTTGAGGTGCTGCCTTTGCTGAACAAAAGACGCCAAAAAATCACCTCTGTACCCTAAGATGCTGGAGATCTCAGTGATTTCTTTTTATCTCTTCTCTTATGGGGTAATCAAGGGGACAATAGCCTTTTGAACCCTGGGCTATTGCTTCTATATCCCATTAGATGCCTTTACTGAAGCTTTCATTATGAGAATTTATAATAGACAGTTGTTCTTCTTTCTTACTTTTTGCCTGCCCAGCAACCATCCCCCCATGCCTCTGTTGAGGACTATAATAATCCTTTCAAAGCTCTGCCATCGCCATTATCAGGCCGTGTAGTTAGGGAAAGGCTGCCCCGCCTCCAGCCGCAGGAGCAGACACGTGAGTCAGGTCCAGCTATTGGAATGTTCCATTCGGGCAGAGAGACTGGCTCAAGAATGGGCACGTGAACAAAAGAAGAACAAAACTTGGACTCCAAAATATTACTGAAAGAAATTACAGACAACCTAAATAAATGGGAAAACATCCCACGTTCATAAACGGGAAGACAATATCGTGAAGATGACAATATTCCCCAAATTGATCTAGAGATCCAATGTAATCCCTTATCAAAATCCCAGTTGTTGTTTTTTACATAATTGACAAGCTTATCCTAAAATTCTGATGGAAATTTAAGGGACCTAGAGCAGCCAAACTAATCCTGAAAAATAAAAACAGAGTTGGAGGACTCATACTTTCCAATTCCAAAACTTAGTACAAAACCAGTGATCAAGACAGCATGGTACTGGCATAAGAACAGATATTTAGATCAATAGAAAAGAACTGAAAGTCCAAAAATAAGCTCTCACATTTATGGTCGATTGATTTTCCACAAAGATGCTAAGACAATGCAACAGGGAAAGAACAGTCTTTTCAACAAATGGAGCTGGGACGGCAGCACATCCACATGTGAAAGAGTGAACTGACACCTCTTCTTCATACCATACCCAAAATTACCTCCAAGTGAACCACAGAACAAACTGTAAGCACTAAAACTATAAAACTGTTTGGAAAAAACAGGAATAAATCTTTGTGACCCTGTGTTAGGTAAAGCTTTTTTATGTATGACATCAAAAAGCATAAGGAAAAAAAGAAAAAAACAAATACATTGGACTTTATTGATATTAAAAACTTTTGTTCTGCAAAGGACATCATCAAGAAGTGAAAAGACAACTCACAGAATGAGAGAAAATATTTGTAAATCCTGTATCTGATAAGGGACTTGTATCTAGAATATATAAAGAGCTATTACAACTCAACAATAAAAAGATAAATAACTCAACTTTAAAACGGGCGAAGGATCTGACTAGGTATTTCTCCAAAGAAGATCTACAAATTGCCAACAAGGACACGAAAAGATGCTCAATATCATTAGTCACTAGGGAAACACAAATCAAAACCATAATGTGATACCACTTTACACCCAGTAGGGAGGCTGCAATTAAAAAAAACAAACAGATAATAAAAAGTGTTGATAAGAATATGGAGAGGGCTGGCCCTGTGTCCTAGTGGTTATGTTGGCACATTCCGCTTTAGTGGCCTGGGCTTCATGGGTTTGGATCCTGGGCGTGGACCTACACATGGCTCGTCAAGCCATGCTGTGGCAGCATCCCACAGAGAAGAACTAGAATGACTTACAATTAGGATATACAACTATGTACTGGGGCTTTTGGGAGAAAAAAAAGAATGTGGAAAAGTTATAATCCTTACACGTGGCAGATGGCAATATAAAGTGGTGCAGCTACTTTGAAAAACAGTGCTTCAAAACATTAAACATAGTTACCACATGCCCAGCAATTCCACGCCTAAGTGAAATGAAATGAAACAAAAGGATGAAATGGAAAGGAAAACACGCCCACACAAAAACTTGCACAGAAATGCCCACAGCAGCATTATTCATAACAGCCAAAAAGTGGAAACAACCCAAATGTCCATCAACTGATGAAGTGATAGACAAATATGATACAGCCATACAATGGAACAGTACTTGGCAATAAGAAGGAATGAAGTCTGATATATTCTCCAACATGGCATGAAAACATTATACTTTTGTGAAATCACAGAAGACTACACAGTGTGTGATCCCATTTATATGACATTTGCACAACAGGCAAATCTGTAGATATAAAACGTAGATTAAAGCTGTTAAAAAAAAAAAAAAAAAAGAATGAGCACATAACCCAGGCTGACCAATGAAATCTAATCCCAGGACTGCTGCTGGAACTTCTGGGAAAAGAAGCTTTCTTTCTTCTGGGGTTGTTTTCTGTATGATATAAGCCCGGAGCTGCCAGAGGCTCTACCTTGGAGAAAGCCTGTCTGAGAAGGAAGCCTGCACAGCAGAAGGCCAAGGAGAAGAGGAAAAAGGGAGGGTGAGATCCAGTTCTATGGGATCAGGTGAGCCCTGGAGCCAGCTATGCCTGAAGCTGCAATCCATTCCTGCTCTTTGCAACCACATAAATCAAATTCCTCTCATGCCTTTGTCAATGTGGGGGGATTTTTGCTCAGTTCCTCATGGAAATTTTGATTCTTCCTTGGCATCTTCCACTCACTGTTCAGGTCACAGACCCCTCCTTCACTGGGCTTCCCACCCCGGAGCCCCACCCTGCCCTCTCCCAATGCACAGGCTTATCTAAAAATCCTCTCCCTCCTGCTCACAGCAGACTCCATCAACTCACAGCACTCCTTTTAGCCAAAGACACCTTCCCCACCTGGCCTGCACCTGGTGCAGAGCTCTACAACTCAGCTGCTTAAAAATAAACATGAGCTGTGTTATTTCCAACACGTTTTCCCACCCTATTAATTATTTATCTAGCACCTGCTTCACAAGAAAGCAACTCGGCAGGAAAGGACAAGGGAGAAGATCCGGAAAGAGCGAGGCGGCTGAAAACAGTGGTGGTGGGTGGTGGGTGGTGGCCCCCAGCCAGGGCGGGAAGCCTTGCGCTGTGGGGAGAGAAGACCCTGGGATGCAAGAAAGGGGCACAGGCAGGGTCCTCTGTGTGGTTCTGGTGAAGCCGACCACCCCCTTATCAGAATTGTGATTTTAAATTCATGAAACAAGGATCAGAAAGAAAAGCACTTGTATTTCAGCATGTTATCGAAACCATGATAAAGCAATGTGAGTGCTCCATTTCTGAGGCGTTAAACAACAAGATGCCGTGGCAGGTCTTAGTGAGGAGATTTAAGGCTCTTTGGAGCCATCTGCAGCAACTGTCACGTGACACGAAAAGCCACATGACTGAATTCTATGGGGTACAAAGCCACAGACACCATGACGACTGTTATGGTTTATGGCTTAAGTTTATGTTTCCATGAACTTCATGGAAAGTGCCATATTTCAGTCCAAATGTCTCTGCCCAGACCCCTCGACTAAGTCCAGTCCTCTCTGTTACAGCTCCCTGCACTGTTCCTACAGAAAAACCTGGCACTATTTGAAAGTATCTTTATTTATGGGTTTATTTGTTTAATGTCTGTCTCTGCTAAACCCTAAGTTCCACAAGGGCAGAGACCACGTCTGTCTTTTCCCACCATCTTCAACACAATCGTTGAATAACCCTGGATGAATATCACAGAGGAAGAAGAGAAAGCAGCGAGAGGCTGAGCCAGCCTGCTTCTGGGGAGTTCCCTGTTTCAGCCTGCAGGTCGAAACTGGACACAGGCACATCCTGACGTACCAATTTAGCACACAGTGACTCTGCCCACAAACAGATGTGACTCGGAGCCCGACCATCTGACATACTGTGCAGCAATCTTGCCTCCTGGAGGGGAGCAAGGTGAGGACAGGAAGGAGAGGGGAAGAGCCCTGTGGGAAAGGTCCCGCCAGACAGTGAACACAAAAATAACATGCAAGAGTGCTTCTCGAACTTTCATGAGTACACAACTCACCTGGGGAGCCTGTTAAATACGCAGATTCTGATTCAGTGGGACCGGGGTGGGGCCTAAGATTCTGCATTTCTAACAAGCTCTCAGGTGAAGATGATGCTGATGGTCCACACACCATTAGGCGGCAAGAATAGACATGAGATAGAATTCTAAATCATTCTTTGAGGTCTTATTTGATATCGTTAATATCAAGCCAGATTTTGGCTGGAAGGCCTGGCACCAACTCATGAAAACATTCGCCACTGCCTTCTTCACTCCTCTGTCTAATAGCACAAAGTTGAGGGCAAAAGAGCCTGCTGACGTCATAAAGGAGAAGTGGGCTCATCAGACATTCCAGTCTTGACTCTCTAAATACCTCACCATGTAACCTCAAGCAAGTTATTTCCTCTTTCTGGGCCTTTCGTTAGCAGCACCCAATCACTGATCTGTACATTATCTATGTCAGCATTACCCAAAATTTTTTAAAAACACAGATTGTAGGGCTTCACCACTAGAGATTCTAACTCACTAAGTCTGGGGTGGTCTGAGGATGTGAATTTGTTTAAATCCAATGATTCAGATACCCATCCAGAGTGGGAACCATCAGACAAATGTCAGCCGAGGTGGAACTGTCCATGGTACTGATCAGTGAGGTGCAAAGTGGCCTAAATACGGACTTAGGGGATCCCTGGGAAGAATAATTTACCACTTTGTTTGAGAATCTGGAAAATATGCAAACACCTGTAGCCCTGTTTGGATACCGGCATTATGGGCCACCCGGTGGTTACCTGGAAGTGAAGCCTAACCCATCGGAAAGGGGGAAATGCTTATGTCCAATTATTTCCAAAATTAATGCACTTGAGGCATCTGCAACAGTCCCCAAAGACATGGTGAAAGGCATGATTTACGGTTCTTCAGACCTGCCTGAAAACGAGTGGTATCACTGAGGGCGAGGCCCCAGATAGCAAAACCATTTCTTATTTGTTGCTCTAGTTTGAAGAATGGCCGCGTGAAACTCCAGTGTGTGCTTTCTGCGGGGATTTCCTGCAGTAAGAGAGAGCAATGAACAGAGGGTGAGGGGAGAAGACAAAAGGTGGAAATGAGGATTAAGCAGAATGCCAGGTCTGCCTGGCGGGCTCATTTTTCTAGCTTCCCAAAAAGATCTATGCACCTGTCCAAAACAAACTACAGATCCATTACCCTGCACACAGAGCCACTGCGAGCACTAAGCAACGAAGGGCAAGCCCAAATGATAGTTCGCCGCTGGCTGAAAACTTACCACCTCTCTATTTTTATCCTTGTTGTTCTAAGGGAGCCGAATAATTTTACTTTGGTTGGGAGCAGTGGGCAGAATTTTTTTAGTTTGCAGGTCAAAGAAATTCCATACTGTTCAGTTCACAACACATCCTACAACCTGGGTAACCTTCCCAGCACAGTTCTAGAGTTAAGCCTCTTTTACCCAGTTCATGTTATTCAGAGGTTCTTAGAAATTACCTATATGTTTGTTTAAGTGTACGTTGTCTGTCCTCCCCCCCCCCCCCCAATTGTCAGCCCTTATCTGTTTAGCTCCTGCTGTATTCTCAGTGGCTGGCACATAGTAGGAGCTCAAGAAAGATGTGTTGAATGGATGGATGAGTGAGTGAATATGTCCCTCTTGATGTGTTTGTAGCCCTCTGGATATTTCTCTGGGCCAGTCTCTCCTACTGCTATTTATCTTCCACACTGCTTCCCCAGGGAGCCGTTTTGTTTTTTTTTAATGCAAAACCATGCTATTTTCTTTGCTTTCAGGATAAACATCCAAACTCCTCAGCTAAGCATGCAAGGTAACTTGTCCCTGCCTGGCTCTTCTGAGTCATGCCCTCACATGCCACATACCCTGTCACATGCGCCCAGTGTGTGTGCGACATGCCGTTTGCTCAGCAGGCATCGTGGCCCTGAGGAAGTCGAGCTGCTCCACGAACCCTGCCTTCCAAAGTGCCGGTTCCTTTGCCTGTAATTCCCCATCTCACTCCACAGCTGGCTCCTGCTCACCCTTCAAGGCTTAGGTCAGGTGTCACGTCTGTTCCGAAGCTTCCCTGATCTCTCTCCCTTGTCCCTGCAGGCTGGTTCCCCTTGTTTTGCCTACTCGCTACCTACGTCCTTTTCTCCTGGTGACAGTACTATAATCTTCCCCTGGGAAATCAACCTTTTCCCGCTCTCAGACGAGGGGGCTGGGATAGGACTGACTTTGCCCCTTGACTCAGGGCTGAGCACATGACCTGGCCAATCACAGTCATTATTATTATTGACCCTGGGGATAGGCACAGGACTCAAGCTGGGCCAGTGAGCATCATCACTGAGACTGGAACTACTGGGGAAGAGATTCAGTCTTTCTGCCTGAGCTGCTAAGGTGATAAAGAGAAAACCTAGAGATGTGTGACCATCATTTGCCATGACAGGGGAGCATGCCTGAAAATGCAGCCAACTCAAGAAAAAAAGCAGGTGGAGACAGAAACAGATAGGCAGACAGACAAGAAGCAAGAGAGTGAGTAAGCAAAGGAGAAAGAGGTTGACAAAGATACTGATGTCTGATGATGTCATTGAGCTCCTGGATCCAGCCATTCCTGAAGTCGGACCTAAACTTCTCAGTTACACAAGCCAATCAATCTTCTTTTTTAATTTAAAAAAATAAAAATTTAAAAAATTTTAAAAATAGTTTGCTTTTGGTTTTGTCACTTGCAGCAGAAAGCATCCTAGATGAAATACTCTCCCCACAGCTCCCACAGAACCCTGATTTAACCTCCCCCATAGCACCTATTGGGGGGTGATTTGCCAATTGCCCTACTAGATTGTGAGCTCCCTGAGGGCAAGAAACACATCTCATTCCCCTCAGTAGCCTGAAGACCTCGTGTGCCATAGATACCGCATAAAGATTTGTGAAACGAAAAATGAAGGCGTATCTATCCAGGAATTAATGAAGCTTTCCATTTACTTTGTTGTACTTTAAGGACCTTTCTGACAAGCACTCTGAGTCTCCTCCGGATCATGGCTGTGGCCAGTCTGCTCCACTCCCTGAACGCTTGTTTGTCAGTTCTCTGTAGTCAGAGGCCCTGGAGATAATGGGAAGGGGCAGGTCCAAGTGTGGTGAAAGCACATGGCCTGGAGTCCTACTACGGTTGTGCTTCTTGCTCACCTGGACTTCACCCAAGGCCAAGGCATCGCTGGCCCCCTGTGCTGCCCAGGGGAGGGGCTGGAGCACTGGGACAAAGAATCCTACACATGCAGGGACCCACTAATTTTTCATGCTTCTGAACCTCTGCTGGTGCTTTCCTCCTGACTGAAGACCCCTCTCTTCCTTCTCGACTTGATTCCTCAAAGCTCAGATGAAAAATCCCCTCCACGGAGTCTGCCCTGAACTCCCAAGGTGACAAATTCAAAGGCTTTCAGGCACCAAGAAGCGAGAGAAGTAGGTTAGGCTGGCGGCCTGTGGAGCACACGCCCCATCTAAGGGGCAGGCTCCATCCAGCTCCTGCCAACCGCTGCCACAAGAAAGTCCGAGATGGAGAAAGACCAGCCTCCCCTCACTGAGGAGTCTGTGGGCTCGGAGCTGCAAACATGGGCTTATTGTTATTGTCGTCGTTATTATCATCCTCATTAAACACAAACCATGTCTCGTGTGGCCCTGGAACGTGGCCTATGGGTCACCTGCGGCTTTGCCCACAGCAGTCACAGGACCAGCACACCAGAGTCTAGTCGCCTAGGAGTACGCCTGTCTTTTCCGCAAGACGCCATCTCTGCAGGCTGGACCCACATCTCCAGGTCTGCTAATCATGCTCTCAGTGCTCAACAGCTCTGCACCGACCCGGACCTTATCGGCCCCAGGGGCAGACATTCTGCCCACGCCCTGGCATGGATCTCCCTGCTTACCCCATCAAGCCATCCTCCCCACGGCAGCGATGTCTCCAAAATACAAATCAGATCTTGCCATTCCTCTGCTTAAAATCCTTCAATGGCTCCCCCTACCAACACACACACACCATGTTTAAAGGAGTAAGTAACTATAGTTACAAAATGTGCTAATGCTACAAATAGAAAAAACACAGGGCTAATAAGGCCCAGAATGGAGGGAGATCATTTATTCTGGGCAGGTGGGAAAGGGTTTTCTGAGGAGGGAGAATTTAAGCTGAGACCTGACAGATGAGAAAGATCCAGCCACAGAAGAGTGGGAGATGGCGCCTTCTAGAAAGAATTGTATGTGCAAAGGCCCTGAGGCATGAAAGAGTTTAAGGATTCAAGATCCAAGAGGGAAACACACACAGGTGAGGTAGGAATAACAATTCCTCAGCCACCAGGACACTGAGAGGATTAAATGACAGTGTGTAGGCAAAGTCGTTGGCACTGTGCCTGGTAGTTAGTTAGCACTCAATGAACAGCTGCCATTCTTAGTAAGATGGCACTGCCGAAGTAAAGGAGGCCTGGTTTATTTCCTGCTGCTAGGAACGGGACTGCCCGGTTCATAGGGAGAGCTAACAGCCAGTCTCAAAGGTTCCTTTATGATACAAGACAGTTCCATTTCCACAGGCTTATGAGGACCAGGCACTTAACTCCAAAAAGCTTCTAAACTCATTATAAAAGAATTCTGCTTCCCCTCAGAAGGCATAAGAGCTGAGAAGTTGAATGATGAGAAAGTCCCAAGAGGGTAGCTAAGTTTAACGTAGACCTGGAACGGGTAGAGAAGACCGGCTCTCCAAAGAGGCCAGGGCAATGGTACCAGCACTGCCAGGATGCTCCAAGCTCTGGACCCCATCTTGGAGACAGGGGCTGTGTGGTGGGTTTGCTCTGGGTCCAGAGTAAGGGACACAATCTGGGGACTAATGTTCCTTTATGCAGACGACCACTGCTCCAGCCTCTACTGATCCCCGATATCTTGCATCATGCCAGTGTCTCGGGGTACACCGTCTAATGAGAAGCTGTGGCTTCTCTGGAAAGTCAGTCCAGGGAGGAGAGAGGACATTTACCATATGAAGGAAACGAGGGCCAGGCATGCGGGAAGCTCAGGGAGGAAGCAGAAGTACTGGGTTCTACTGCGAGGGGAGCAAGAGAGGCTTCTTGGAGGAGGAGACCAGAGTTCTGTCTTTTTAAAGGAATGCACAGATGAAGCTTGGCATCCAGAAAACACAAAGAGATCCTAGAAACCAATAAGAAAAAGAGGAAAAGCCCAGTGGAAATATGACCAAAGGACACAAACAGGCAAGAAAGGGCAGAGGAAATCTGAACGACCAAAAATCACGACCAGATCCTCACCCTGGTCAGTGACCAGGCAAGGACGAATGAGAGTCATGATGAGACACCATTTTGTACCCATCGTGTTGGTGAAACATAAACAAACTGTAAGCCTACCGATGCCAAGTGTTGTTGAGAACGTGAAACAACAGGAGCTCTCATCCTCCTGTTTGAGAGTGAAGGATTGGTGCCGCCACTGGGGAGAGCAGTTCGGCGATAGCAGGAGAGGTGAAGACAAGCATGCCCTGTGAGCCAGCAACCCCACTCACAGGTACACAACCTGGAGAAACGGAGTCTCGAACATGTGTGCCAGGAGATACTGTCCAGGATGCTCACCTAAACACGGTTTGAACAGGGGAAAATTACCAACAACCTGACTGCCCACCACAGGGAGAATAAATAGACACATCACTGAACATTCCCACGAGAGAGTATCAGTAAGGATAGCAGTTAAAGTTAATGAATGAGAATGCCATGCCTTCACATGTACAAATCTCAAAAAGGTAATATTGGTGAAAAATACAAGGTGTGAAAAGATCCAGAAAGACTGATATCATTTATGTGAAGTAATAAAAAGAAAATCCTCTCATGAGCATACATAATAAAAGTATAAAATCACAGACAGGAAGGATGCACAACAACTCCACAGAACGGCTCCCTCTGGGGGGGTACGAAGAGGATTCAGCTATAGCTACAATGTTTAATTTCTGACCATTAACATTTATTAAATCTGGATGATGATACTTGTGTGTTCATCATATTTTGCTGCGTATTCTGGGGCACATTTGAAACATTTTGTAATAAATTTTTAAGCGCTTAAAAGCAATATGACAAAATGTGAACAGCTGTTAATTCTTAGTGGCGGGAATACGAGTGCTTACCTTACTCCTTGTATTTTTTCCGCCCTTTAAGAAATCATCTCTGTATGACCACTCTGGGAAACTCTTTGGCAGTGTCTACTCAAGTGGAACACACGCCCACCCCATGACCCAGCAATTCCATTCCTAAGTGTAGACCCACAGAAATCAGGGCTCATATCCACCAGAAGACATATACGAGAAAGTTAATTATAGCACCATGTGTAACTGAGCCAAACGGGAAGCCACCCAAACACCCACCAACAGTAAAATACAAAAAAATTGTGATATATTCATACAATGGAATCCTACATAGCAATGGAAAGACAACTGCTACTTGCATAATCAGGGATAAATCTTACAGACGTGATGCTGAGAGAAAGAAGCCAGGTGCAAAGCAGTGCATGCTATATGATCCTAAAATGGGCAAAACCGATCTACAGCGTCAACTAGAAATCAGGAGAGTGGGCACCCTTGCTGAGAAAGTGACAAGAGGCGGCTGGTGTTCTGTTAATGGTATATTTCTTGGTCCCCATGCTCTTTGCACAGGTGTGTTCATTTTCTGAAAATCCATCAAGCTATACACTTAAGATTGGACGTATGTCATACCTCAAGTTGAAAAATAACAAGAAAGGAGGAAAAAAACCCACTGCCATAACAAAGAGGAAAATGAAGAGGGAGCGGAAGAAGAGAGCAGGGAGGAAAGAAGAACCGAGCACGCATATGTCGGAGTTATCACAAATTACGAAAGAATGGAACCAAATGAGTGAGGCTTCTCCGCAGACTTATATGAAGCCACACGTGAGGGCTTGGGAAATGCGGACGCTGCCCTACGTAAACGGCTGACGGCAGCGTCTCAGCGGATGGTCACAGGACCCTGTGACGGAGGTGCCCTCGCCCCATGTGACAGCTGCGACAATCGAGCGTCACAGGGCCCGGTGAATTGCCGGAGGTCACGCAGCTAGTGTGTGCCAGAGAGAGAATCTGAATTGCGGCCAGTGAGACACCACGGGCAAAACCCTTAACCTCAGGATAGTGCGGCTTCTGAAACTGCGGATGGCCCGTGAAGCTTCGGAGAACAAGGGGAAGGGGGTGGCTTCTGGACCCGAGAGACCTGGTAATGGGAGCACAACTAAAATGGCAGTAACTTGAGAATCCAGAAACGTTTTTCTCTAGCTTACAAAAGATGAGCAAAGACTGCAATACGCAGTTCTCAGAAAATGGCAGTACCCGAAGGGAAGGGAGCAACTATTCTGTTAGTCAAGAAGAGAGTAAGCGCAGAGAAGTACTCTTCTAGGTTACGATTTTAATCAGTTGTCCAAAAACGTGAGGGAAAAAACCCAGATATAACATGGCATAAGTGTATTCAGAAAGCCTTTGAGCTAGGAGAAATTAAATAATGACATATAACTAATTTAACAGCCCCAGAAACATTTTGGACAACTTCATGCCCAAGAGAGTCAAGCATCTTATAATTCATGTCAATTTCCAAACCAGTGGGTTCACCGTGGCTGCACGACAGGCCTCAGGCTCAGCCTGAGATGGGGGAGCAGGGGGCGCTGGCCAAGTCTAGTTGGCAAACTGGGGAGGCCGGATCCCAGATGTGTCAAATAACTCATCTTTGTCACCAGGCATGGCTAACGCAAAGTCTTTGTCGAGCCTGCTGCAAATGTTTGCAGTGTTGTGTCCACACCCAGTGGGCCAGGAAGGCCTGAGCATCTCTATGCACAATTACCAATGACCTGTAGGCTGGAGTAATGAAGGGAACTGGGGAGAAAGGGAGTTGGTGAGTGGACAACACTGGGGTCACACAACAATTTCTACACAGCTTGAGTCCATTTGTCCATCAAACACGTTTTACTCAGCATCTACTAGGCCCCAGGCACTGTATAAGATGCTGAGAAGACGAAGACTCCACAGGTCTGGTTCTGCTCTCTGATTCCATGGGGTAAAGGGGGAGAGACAGCGGTGCATCAGGCAGCCGTGACTGAGTAGAAGAAAGGAACCCAGAGGAGGAGCAGCTAACACTTTGAGTTCAGGGAAATCTTCCTGGAGGACGGGGGTTCCTGCAAGGTCAGTGACCCAAGACCACCAAGATGCTTCTCTTGGATTCAACCTGTATGTGTGCTACACACAGAAAACATTCAGGTTGGGAACAGAGCAGCAAATACACTTCTGCTTGCGGGCTCTGGGTTATTTGTTTGTTTTTTTTTTTGCAGGGGAAGATTCACCCTTCGCTAACATCTGTTACCAATCTTCCTCCTTTTCTCTCCCCGTCAAAGCCCCAGTACATAGTTGTGCACAGTTATAAGTTTTTCTGTTCTTCTATGTGAGCCACCGCCACAGCACGGCTACTGACAGACAGGTGGTGTGGTTTCACATGCGAGAACTGAACCTGGGCCACCAAAGCAGAACATGCCGAACTTTAACCACTAGGCCATCAGGGCTGGCTCTGGATTATTTGTTTATAAAGTGACCTTAATTTTTTAAATTGGATTTTAATTTGATATTATGGAAAAGTCCTCCCAAGAAAGCCCCACTTATTAAACACTACATATTTGCATATGTGCGCACATACATATTCCAAGTCTGAGGCTCATCAGTGTCTCTCTCTTGAGACGATTTTTCTGGCAAGACGACTTCAGCAACTGCTCTCCCGGAAAATATCTTAAAAGGCTTTTACTGTATTAAAGAGAAACACAAACGTGTGATGTATAATGAGCCCAATTTCTCTCCTCTTCTTATTTAATGCATTAAGCACCGGGACTATTTACACAGTGGTTGGCAGAGTGTCAAATGAGAAACAAGCTTGACTTTACGGCTTCATTCAGTTGGAGCTTCTTTGCTCTCCCAAATTCTCTCTGGAAAACCTTCACTTCAGGGGATGGTGTCTGAGCTCCCCGTGTCTCCGTTCCAATTTGGGGGGTGGGGGGGAATCCGCACTGTCTTCTGGATCCTCTTCCACACGAGGGTGTTTCTGGCAGGATATCCCGAGATTCTGCATTCCCACACAGAAACCCGTAGTAGTACGTGATTCGGTATCACCAGCTCCCAGATTTGGGTAAGGGTTTGTGGGGCTGCTTGACCAAGGACAGACAGCACTGTGGCGTTAGCAGGAGTCTCACTCAATTCCTGACACCAGCTGCGGGGCCCTGGGCAGGATGCGCAAAGCCTCTGAGCCCAGTATCTTCATTTTTAAGACATTTTTTATGGGGCTTGACAAGAATTGCACAATGAGAAAATACAGAGCCTACGGTGTGCATGACAAGCCTAACACACGCTGGCTGGCATCACCGTACACAGAAACACAGAGTGTGGGGGTTCAGGGTGGACCACCTATGTCGGGCTCGTCCACCGCCCGGGCTCAGAGCCCCAGCATCCTCGATGATGAGGGCACGCTTATGCGTCGCCTTCCATCTCGCTACCAGCCCGCGTGCCCCTTTGTTCAACAAATTCATACACAGCACTTACCGTGTGCAGGCCCTGTTGGGACCACTTTATAGGTGTTACCACCTTAAGTCCTCATAACAACAACAACACTAGGAGGGAAGTGCTGTGACTATCCCTGGTATACAGAAGGGGAAGCTGAGGCACAGAGCGGTCAAATAACCTGCCCAAGGTCACACAGCTAGTGAAGCAGTAGAAACCTTCCTTTCTTTCTTTCTTTTCTTTTTACTCTCACGGTTGGCAAAGTCCTGCTGAATGAGTAAATGCATAAATGAACAAATGAATGACTCTCTCTCCATACACTTAGGTTTCTCAGGAAAGGGTATAAGCCTGGGATGCACTGTGAGGGCAGCAACCCCTAGCTCTAAATGTGGCCCCTAAGTGAGAGGGTGGGGGGTGAGGGGTGGATGGTTTGGCAGAAGGGAGCGGCCGTCAGAGCCCCCGGCTTCACATGCTCCCTGATTTCCAGACCCCCGAGACTGAGGAGTTGACTTCTGCAGTCAATGCAAGTATCCGCCCACTGGGCGACAGCTGAACGATCTCGGTTCCTCCGTGCTCCAGACTGCTCTGTGGCAGACCTGTGTGGGAGACAGTGAAAGCCAGCATTCTGTAGACTGTCTGCCCGAGCCCACATATCAGTCAGACACCGTGCAGCGAGATGGCCTTGGACAAGTCACTTCACCTCCCTGTGCCCCATTTTCCTGCTTGCAAAGTGAGATGACAGTGACAGTTCTCTACCCCAGGCAAGGAAAGAGAGGGAGGGGCAGGCAGAATAATGCCCCCCAAAGATGTCCACGCCCTAATCCCTGGACCAATGGATACGGTACCTTACGTGGCAAAGGGGACTCTGCAGAGGTGACTAAGTTGAGGACACTGAGGTGGGGAGAACAACCTGGGTCATCTGGGTGGGCCCAATCTCATCACACTCCTTAAAAGTCGAGAACCTTCCCCACTGTGGTGGGAGGAAGAATGGCCGGAGAGACGCAGCAGTGACGACGGAGGAAGAGGCCACTGTAGGAAGCCTCTGGAAGCTGGACAAAGCAAGGAAACGGATTCTCCCCTAGAGCCTCGAGGAAGAAACAGCCCTACCGACACGCTGACTTCAGCCCAGGGAGCCCCGGGCCGACTGCCGACCACCGAAGCATAAGATAATGAAGGCGTGCTGTGTAAAGCCACTAGGCTCGTGGTCATTTCTCACAGCAGCAATAGGAAGCCAACACAAGATGTGCAGAAGAAACAGGGTGCCAGAAGGAAGAGATACCCCCTGAAGGGACCCTGCCTTCCCACTTGCGGGATTTACCCCTGGGCTCCGGCGGGCCCTGCAAGAATCACCTCCTGCAGAAAGCGGCCCGCCTCCCCACCCCACTCTCCTCCAGAGAAGCTGCACAGGGGACCCTCCTCTAGCTCACAGGCCTCCTCAGGGAGAACGGCCTGACTTATGCTTCTCCCTACAAGAGTGTGAACTTCGTGGAGGCAGAGACAGGACTTCAAACCATCTCCGTCCGCCTACACCTACCTGACACCCCTGCACTCTGGATGCGTTTGCCAAATGGAAGAACTGCTCGGCTTCAGCATCCTTCCCGGTGCCCACTCACTCCCACCGCTGTATCTGCCCTCCACCAGGGTCCTGCTGACCCCAGGGCTGCCTGTAAATCTGCGCCTCTCAGGCAGTCACCGAGGTGCTTTCCACGGCTCAACGTGTGCCAGGCAGCTCTTCCACCACACACTGGTGTATGTGTTTTTAATGAGGATTTTAATGCATAATTTCTCCAACAAGTTGAATTATCTGCGGCTCAGAGGAAAGCGATTTGCCTTGCCTTAATGCCAAATGAACTTTCAGAGACTGACTCCATTATCCTAAGCAGGGAAGATAGTCTCTCAATTCTCATTTGCTCACTGAGCAATAACACAGACTTTTAGGAGCATCATCAAAAACGAATCTTTTACTTAAGCCCTCCTGCCAGCAAAGTCCACTTGGACAAGGAGCTGGTCAGGCCACTCCCTCAGGTCATTCGAGAGCCATCTTTCCTGTCTCCAAAGACTTGCTGGCCTCTTGCCCATTCTGCAAAAATATTCACTCAAAGCGAAGTGAGAACAACCTTCCAAGTCACCCTGAAAGTTATTCCACTCACTTTTGGAATTTAGATTTTTTGAATTTGTGCCGAGATCTAGTGAAGTGAAGAAGAAAATAAAACGGAAAGTTTTCCCTTTAATTTCTGTTCATTTATTTATTAATTCAGGCCATGAGCATCTCTGGGGCGGCAGGTGCTATTCTAGGAGCTGGGGAGAGAGCAGTGGACAGAAGCAGACCCAGGCCCTGTTCCACGAGCTTCCACGCCAGTGCGGAGACAGATGATGCTCAAGCACACACATCAATCATTTCAGCCGGCGGTATGCGCTAGGAGGAAATTAGAACAGAGTCAGGGACCAGAGAGGGACTGACTGAAGGGCGGCATTAACGAGGGCGGTCAGGAAAGGCCTGGCTCTGAGGAGGGGGAATTTCAGCTGAGACCTGATGAGTTGAAGGAGCTGTCCATGCAGAGACTGGGAAAAGCCATTCCAGGCAGAGGGACGAGCAGGCGCAAAGGCTATGAGGTGAGAACAGCGGGAAGTCTCAGGAGGTCCGTGTGGCTCGGCGTAGAGGGGGAGGGGTGGGGCACAAATAAGAGAGGGAAGGGAGTGGGGGACAGACTGGGGGACACCTCAAAGGCCATAGTAAAGGGCCCTGAATTTAACTGCCATAGGTGCCACTGGTGGGTTTTACTCAACAGTGACATCATCTGATTTATGTCGCACAAACCTCACTGCGGATACAGTGTGGGAAACGGATTGTAGGCAGCAAGAGTAGACAGGGGCAGCCATTGTAGGTGCCCATGCCAGAGGTGACAGTGGCTTGGGTTAGGATAATCTAAGCAGGGATGGAGGGAAGCAGCTGACCTGGGACTATCTAGAAGGAGAGAGACCACAAGACTCAGCACGAAAAAGTTTCGGATTGGTGGAGCTATGCTCTCTTATTATCTCGATCCTGCTTAGTCGTGCGGCTCAAGAGAGGTGCTCCCCTGCGAGGGTCATGAGGGCTGCTCGTAAAGATGCCAGTCCTCCTCTGGGCACATGGGAGGAGTGGCCTCCTCTGCCCCAAGGCCGCGTAACCCGCTTCGGCCAATGAAATGAGTGTAATTGACAAGCATCACTTCCGGGCAGAAGCTTAAGAGCCAGTGTCTGATTTGTCTCTGTCCCTTGCCCCTGCTGCCACAGCTGTGGCTACACACAGAGAGGAGCTCCCAGCAGCTGGACCCCTGATGCTACGATGAGCAGAGGTCCCAGCCAACCCATGACGGATGCGGAATATGAGCCCCAAATACATCTTGGTTGGCTGAGGCTGCCAAGATCATGGAGCTGTTTGTTACCTCAGCCTAACCAAGACTGCCTTGACTGATACAAGCAACGTGCCTGGGATATTTCAAAGTTAACGAGTAACTTTATATACAACCATTGTGGCTGCACTCAGCTACAAAGGAATAAACTCCATCGAGTGCTGGACTGATATTCAGGAACCCATTTCACCGTGATTTAGACTCAATGTGGGATGTGAAGGCATGGATGTCTCTAGTGAGCTCTCTGCTTATCCCGTGCGTTTAAAATTAAACACACGCACAGCATCCTGAGGCAAAGAAATTCTTCGGTCAAGATAAATCTTGCACTCACAAACTATATGTATGCCAATTTTATCAATTAAAAAAAGTTCAAATTCAGGTTAAGATCACATTTTAATTCTAAAACTGCCAGATAACCAACAATGGTGGCATCACTGGGGAAATACATAGAAATTCAGGCTAGAAAAATACTTATCTGATGAATTTTAAAAAGCTAAATTATGTTTAATATTTCCTTGAATACTGTCCAGGTCCGTGGATTCTGGAGTCAGTCACTGAACAGGTCCAAGGCTTAGAGCAGCAAGGGACATGTACCTCAATCCACCCAAAGATGTCATGTCCCCGTGCCTTAACAGGGTAAGTGGCAAGCGACACGTTCTTGAAGCGATCCACTAAAGAAAAGACTCTGACATGGTTCATTTTTCTGGGTCAATTTAGAATGAAGCTCTCTAGAAAAGGTGCCCTCAGGGTATCAAAGCAGGCATCTTGAGCTGCTAGGCCCCATGAGGGCCAGTGCAAGCTTGGGCTCTTAAGAGAGTTCATCAGTAGCCTCAGCTGGCTGTTGAAGTCCTGCACGTGGCCCAATCTGCCCTTGAAAATCCGACGGACCCTCAGATCTGTCCTGGGCAGCAGCCAAAGTGTACTTCAGGGGAGTGGGTATGCCCTAATCAGCCAAACGCGGGGCAGAGAGGGCATCGAAGGACAATCACCAGCCACGGGGAGCGGGGCCAACAATCTAGTAAAGACCCAGCCAACCAGGGCATTTGTACAAGTCAGTCACCACGGGGCCAGGCCCACCAAATGGTGCCTTTAATTCCCAAACTCGTTTATTTGCAAATATGGTTGCACTAGGGGAAGAGGGTGGGGGGAAACACTGTCCTACGGACACAGATGTCATAGGCAAAAGTCTACCGTCCCTGCAAGTCCGCCCCAGGGCTCAGGAGGATGGGAGGATGCGCAGTCCCTGCTCCTGGCTCAGGAGAGTCTCAGGGCTGCTTCATGATCTTTCTGAACTACTTAACTCAGGAACCGCCCCCCTGCACTTCTCGGGCCGGAGCCCCACCTCACTAACCTGAGCCTCACAGTGTCTGTTCTTGGGATTGGCCGTGTTCTTGGCAGGTTCCTCTCACCTGAAATAAGTTTTGCAACACTCTAAGGCTTGAGGGGATATGACGTGGGGAGGGAGTTGCTTTGGGCTGCAGAGAGAGCATTTAGCAATGTGTGGTCCCCAAAGATGTCCACAACCTAATTCCAGAACCTGAGAGCATCCACCGTACACGGCAAAATGGACCTTGCAGACGTGATTAAGTTAAGGATCTTGCGATAGAAGATTATCGTGCATTACCTGCATGGGCCCACCGTGATCACAAGGGTCCTCATGAGAGGAAAAGGAGTCAGAGAAGGAGATGGGACTATGCTGGCAGAAGCTGAGGTCACAGTCACATGATGGCTTGGCTCTGAAGACAGAGGAGGCCACAAGCTAAGGAATGCAGGCAGCCTCTAGAAGTTGGAAAAGGCAAGGAAAGGATTCTCCTCTGGAGCCCCCAGAAGGAACCAGCACTCCCACACTTTGATTTTAGCTCAGTGAGACTGATTTTGGACTTCTGACCTCCAGAACTGTAGATAATAAGTTTGTGTAGTTTTAGATCACTACACATGTGGTGATTTGTCACAGCAGCCATAGGTAGCAGACACACAATGCAAGGCATTTCACAGGGGAATGTCCCCCGTTCAGGCTGGCACTCACTTCCCTTAGTGAGACCCAGACAGGCCGAGCTGCCTGAGGACGCTGTCGTGCAGGGGCCGCTTCAGTGGAACGCTCCCTCCAAATGAGAATACCTCATAATAAGGACACGTTGGTTAGGCAGAATTTTGATTTATGACATTTTAAGACATTCTGGACGGAGCCCAAGATTTGTATGAGCCTGCAAGTCATCAGATTAAATCAGAATATAATTTTCCCCCTCTTTTCATAAGAATTATTGTACTCTTCACTATGAACAAATGTAGAATTTCTAAGTCTTCCTTTTTATGGGGGCTCAACTCCACTTTTCTTCAACAGGAAAAAATGGAACGACAGATTTATTCTGGCCCTGAGATAAACCTGCTTTGTAACTCTCTAAATTAAGATCCAACAGACCCCGACGTGATCAGATTTCTAACCTGGCTTAAACGCAGAAATCTATGACCACGTACACACAGCAGTCAGTCTAGTTTCCCTCTGGAATCCCCACGTGTTGGGAGCGGCTTATGGAAACTCCTGCTCTAGTTTTCCATGATAAAGATCAAAGGAAATTCCAGCAAGGCGCTTCTGCAGGAGAGAGACTCAGAAATTCATCACCTGTGAAGTCTGCCCCAGGGCTCTGTGAGTATGACAGCGCCCGGTGCCACACTTCCTTGTGCACCAGCAGCCCCCTCCCACCTAGAGAGCCTGTTGAACCCAGAGCGCTGGGCCCCAGCCCCGGAGCTGATCTTCCAGTGGGTCTGGGGTGCAGCCTGAGACTCTGTATTTCTAACAAGCTCCAGGTGACGCTGATGCTGCTGGTCAGAGGCCACACTTTGAGAAGCACACAGTTGAGGGATCCCTCTGACATAAGGTCGGATTTCTCCCCCATCCTGAAGGGTCATGACCTTACCTCACCTGATTGAACTGTCCCTCCCAAGATAGTTAGTATATTGCAATTGGCGAAGCATCTCCTACTTGACTCCAAGCCAGAGGTCCTCCGGCTTGGCTGCCACTGGCGTCACCTGGGGAGCTTTTAAACCCCTTGGTGCCCAGGCCTCACTCCAGGCCAATTAACTCAGAATCGGGGTGGGGGCGGGCCGGGCTCAGGAGTTTTTAAAGCTCCCCAAGCAATCCAAAGTGCAGCCAGGACGGAGGATTGCTGCTCTAAGCCAAGAGGATGGATGGCAAAATGATGCCACTGGCTGAAGCAGACAGTTCAACAGGGCCCTTCTCCGGGGCTGGGCTCCTGCCCCTGGCACCGTCACATATAACAGGGCTCATAAATGCTTCCTGAGTGAATGAACCCTAATCGAGCAGCAAGCTTACGGAGGGCTGGTGCCTCCTTTCTCAAGGGGACCTGCACGAATATACAGAAGTCAATTATGTCATCATAAATTATGAACCTTTGTGAGGGGAGTAGCTCTAGAACAAAAAAAGCTCGTGTGAGAATCTTCATGGGAAATAGCCCCACATTCATCAGTCCAAATCAATAACAAGACAACCATGAGTGAAAACTAGAAAACA
Source organism: Equus asinus (assembly GCF_041296235.1). NCBI lineage: Eukaryota > Metazoa > Chordata > Mammalia > Perissodactyla > Equidae > Equus > Equus asinus. The sequence continues at coordinate 39,554,259 of NC_091803.1, forward strand.
CTTATTTGGTCCAGAACAAGGGTCCACAAACTATGACCCAGAGGCCAAATCCAGCTGCCACCTATTCTTATTTATGTATTTATTTTTTAAAGATTGACACTTGAGCTAACATCTGTTGCCAATCTTTTTTTTTTCCTTCTTACCCCCAAAACCCCCCAGTACATAGTTGTAGACTCTAGTTGTGAGTGCCTCTGGTTGTGCTATGTGGGACGCCACCTCAGCATGGCCTGATGAGTGGTGCCATGCCCACGCCCAGGATCCTAACCAGCGAAACCCCAGGCCGTCGAAGAGGAGGGCGCGAACCCAACCACTCAGCCATGGGGCCAGCCCCTGCTACCTAGTCTTCTTTTTTTTGAGGAAGATTAGCCCTGAGCTAACATCTGCCGCCAATCCTCCTCTTTCTGCTGAGGAAGACTGGCCCTGAGCTAACATCCGTGCCCATCTTCCTCTATTTTATATGTGGGACGCCTGCCACAGCATGGTGTGTCAAGCGATGCCATGTCCGCACCCGGGATCCGAACTGGTGAACCCAGGGCCACTGAAGCAGAACGTGCGAACTTAACCGCTGCGCCACCAGGCCAGCCCCTGCCACCTATTCTTATAAATAAAGTTTTCCTGGCACACAGCCACACCCTTTTGTCTCCATACTGTCTGTGGCTGCTCACACTACAAAGGCAGAGTTGAGTATTGTCAACTGAGTATGGTCCACAAAGCCAAACATATTTACTCTCTGGCTCTTACATGACAAATCTGCCCACCCCTGCCCTCAAGAAATAAGAGGATGTACACAAGCAAAACCTAACGTGACTGTCTTTAGAAGGTGGAATCACGGGTGACTGTTTTCTTTTTTTCTGTTTTCTCTCCTATCAGCCAGCTTTTGAGCTGTGTGTTTAAACCCTGAACTGAAGAAGAGGAAGAAGCACCCGCCTCAATGGCGGCGCTAGTGAGCGAGGCGCCTGGCTCCCCGCCGGGACAGTACCTTGTTTCCGATGGCCTTTTTGGGGGGGAAGTTGTAGGCCCTCACTTGAGGGTATTTGTTCTGTAACTTGTGGTGCAAACTCCTGAACTCTGTGTACCGTCGATAGACATTCCACTCGTCATCTTTTATCCGGATGTAAACCTGTCAAGAAAAGGAAAGAGAAAGAAGATGTAAACTTCTCTTAAAACTCCCACTACAGGGCCGGCCCGGTGGTGCAGCGGTTAAGTTCGCACGTTCTGCTTCTCGGCGGCCCGGGGTTCAACGGTTCGGATCCCGGGTGCGGACATGGCACCGCTTGGCACGCCATGCTGTAGTTGGCGTCCCACATATAAAGTAGAGGAAGATGGGCACGATGTTAGGTCAGGGCCAGGCTTCCTCAGCAAAAAGAGGAGGATTGGCGGCAGATGTTAGCTCAGGGCTAGTCATCCTCAAAAATAAATAAATAAATCAAAAAACCTCCTATTACAAAGGGGTGGGGTTTTGGCAACACTCCACCCATGAAAACCAGCTCCGTGAGAGCAGGGGCCACATCTGTCTCCCACACTGCTGCCCAGGGCCGAGCTCAGAGCAGGGACTCAGTGAACAAATGGTACGGGAAACACTGGCTCAGTCGGGCAGGGTACAGCGACAACGTGCTGCACTCATTTTCCCAGCAGCAGCAGAGCTCAACAGTCCAGTGAATCCCAGAGATGCATTTCTCATACTTTCGTCACAGGCATGGCATAGCAATGACAGATGCTGGTGGGAGTCCTCTCTGGCTATGCATCTCCCCGTCTGGAAAATGGAGCTGATTAACAGCACCTCCTCCCAAGGTGGGGTGGAGAACATTCGGACACATAAGCGATGCAGCTGTGCCTGGGCCATGCAGACCACCACACAGAGGAGGCGGCCGTCGATGTGGGGAAGGAGGGAGGGGGCCAGAGTCGAGAACAGCCCAAGTGGCTGGAAGGCCACGTCCAGATGGGATAAGCGCAGCTGAGGCGTACAGCTTCTCCATTTTCATCCAGCTGTGCCTCTCAAGAGGACACTCTGGGGTAAAGTGTAACGGCTGCTTCAGGAGCTTTGCCCGGACCCTGACACCTCCCAGGGACACGCAGCAACTACAGTGCAAAGGAAAGCAGAAGTGGGAGAGACCGATGCATTTTTAAAAATTATACGAGCTAAGAAGAGCCCAGAGAGTAAAGTCTCGGATGATAAATAGCTATTGTAATTGTAATCAGTAAACGTCAATACATATCTTAAAAACCTCTTTGACCATAAAAATAGGCATCTGTGGAGAGAAATTTCCAATGAAATGAGAAGGAGAAACAGAGGCCTATCGAGTTTGTGGGGAGCCCCAAAGCCAAGAGAGACGGCAAATATCTGGATGACAGATGTCACATGATCCCAACTGGCTTGAGGCACGAATCTAATCCAACACAATGAAATTCAAAAAGATCAATGTCGGGTCCCACCACAAAATCCAAAGACCAACACCATAAGTATAAGATGGGGCAGACACGACACAGCGCAGCAGTGGCCTCTGGACAAAGACTCATGGGTTTTAGTAAATTCAAGCGAAGTGAATAATGTGGGAGAGCCACCAAAAAAGCCCATGTAATCTCTAGACCTCATTAAAAGGTATATGATAACTTCTAGAATAAAGGAGTTGAAAGTCTTGCTCTATCCTAAATCGGCAGACCATCTTAGTTAGGTTTTGGTTGTCGCCTGTTAAAAGATGTACTGAACTATGTTCAGAAAGGTCCAGATCACTTGCTTCTCAAAGAGTGGTCTGTGGACCAGCAGCATGGGCATCACACGGGAATATGTTAGAAATGCAGTGTCTCAGGCTCCCCCCAGAGGTGCTGACTCGGAATCTGCATTTTAACAAGAATCCCAATGTGTTCACACACACTTTAAAGTTTGAGAAGCTCTAGGCCCTAGCAGATGACTTACAACCGAATTAGCAGAAGAAAGATGGAAGACGTTGGAGGATGAAGAGGGTGGAGATCTCCGAATTCCTGGAAAGGCTGTATGAGGAGGAAAGACCAAGATGACGTGATCCGGGTGGTTCCAGGAAGCAGACTTCCAGCAGATAGAGCCCAGAGGAAGAGCGATTTCAGCAGGGAAGAACTTTCTAGCAGCCAAAGCTGCCCCAAGAGGAAAAGATATGTCTCCACAGGTTTCTTGGAGCTGGGTGTCCAAGCCATGGTGTGATGACTGACAGAACTGTTACCACACTTAGGCAGGTATTAGATTTCTAGCAGGGAAGTGTTCATTAGACCCCAAAGCATCTGGAAGGGCCTGGCTGGTTACAGAGAACTGGGACCTCTGGCTTTCACGGTCTCACGGACTGAGATGTGATCAATCAGCAAAGAAGTCCAGCAGAGCCCAGGGCACCTTAATGCAGCACGTTTGGGGCATTTTTTGAGTCCTCCCGAGGCACAGCATGTGCTACTTGTCCGCTTAACATCCATTTCCCCCCAATATTTCTGGGGATAGTAACGTGCTCAGAAAGAAAACAATTAAACTATATTTTCCTATCTCCCTTGCAGATAAGAGTGGCTAATGAGATGTAAGCAAAAAGCATTATTTGGGGAGTCTAAAGAAAGCTCTCAAGAGAGAGCTGACTTTGCCAACAAGTGCCTTTTTACTCTTTTTGCTGCATTTTTCTCTCTTTCTCAAACATAGATGTGATGACTGGAGCTCCAGCAATCATTTTATGATCATGAGGTGACCTTGAGAATGGAAGCAGAAAGACAGAAGGACCATGGGTCTCTGATGACATTATGAAGCTACCACACCAATTACCACACTATCTACTCAAAGCTTTTTTAACAAAAGAGAAATATTCATCTCTAATTTGTTCAAGATAATGTTTTAGAGGTCTTTGTACTAAAGTTGAATGCAATTCCAATCTGATTCTTCTCAAATGGCCTGTATCTGCTTGCAGTATATTCTTACACAAGCCCAAACACCCCTGGAGGTGGCATGTTCAATCGCTTGTCTGAGCATCATGCCTAAGGCTAATTATCTAGATCAGGGGAGGCAAACCATGGCCCGTGGGCCAAATCCAGCCACATTATTCATTTACCTACTGTTTACAGCTGCTTTCACAATACAGTGCAGACTCGAGTGGCTGCAACAGAGACCATAAGGCCTGAAAAGCTGAAAATATTTACTTTCTGGCCCTCTACAAAAAAACTTTGCCGACCTCTGACCTAGAGATTCACAAAGTCGTCACTATTGGTATTTTCCCACCAACATATCCAGGCTCTTGCGTGGAGAAGGGCAGTGCTTTCCACATATTGCCAGCCTCCAGGTGGACTGCATGGACCATGTGGGCACAGGAATCCAGTGTTCCAAAGCTTCCCAGCTGATTCTGATGAGTGGGTGCTGTGGTCTGAATGTTTGTGCCCCTCCAAAATTCCCATGTAGAAATGCTAACCCCCAATGAGATGGTATTACAAGGTGGGGCCTCTGGGAGGTAATCAGGTCACGAGGGGGAGCCCTCATGAATGGGACTAGTGCCCTTATAAGAGAGACCCCAGAGGGATCCCTCGCGCCCCTTCTGCCATGTGAGGACAGTGAGAAGACGGTTGTCTATGAAATAGGTTCTCACTAGACACCTAATCTGCTGGCATCTTGATCTCGGGCTTCCCAGCCTGCAGAACTGTGAGAAATAAATGCTTGTTGTTGATAAGCTGCCCCATCTATAGCAGTTTGTTGCAGCAGCCCGAATGGACTGAGACAGTGGGCAATTTGGGGAACCCTGATGTTAAGCAGACTTCAGTGTCAGACAGACACGCCACGCCTCCCCTCTGGCTGTGCCTTTCCTCATCTGTAAAGTGGGGCTGGTTAACACGACCTCCTCCCAAGGCGGCGTGGAGAACATTCGGGCACACAGCACTGCGGCCGTGGCTGGGATCCTGCAGACCGCCATGTGGATGAGAGGGAAATCGACTTAGGACGGGAAGGAGGTGGCAGAGGTGAGAACAGCCCAGCCGGAGGGAAGGTCACGTCCAGATGGGACAAGCCCAACTGGGGCATAGAGCTTCTTCGTTTTAACCAAGTTGTGACTCCCAAGAGAACAATCCAGGGGTACAAAATATGAGGGCTGTTTCATCAACTTTTGACAGGCCCTAACGCCTTCTGGGGACACACAGCAACTACCTCACAAGGCAAAACAGTAGGAGAGAGATCAATGCATTTAAAAAAAAAATTACATGCGTTAAGAACAGCCCAGAGAGTAAAATCTCCAAAGATAAATAGCTGTTGTAACCTGCATCAGTGAATGTCAATACGCATCTTAAAAACCTCTAACATAACGATACAAACAGGCATCAGCCTGATAAATTCTGATTCTACACTTTTCTACATTCTACTCTTCATAACACATTCAGAGCCAATGGCTTCACTCCGTGAAAGCGCTGAGTTCCCTCCTGCTTCTCCGCCAGCCCCTTCTTGGCCTTGCCTGTGGGCACCTCCTCTTCTACTCACACCCCAAAGGCGGGGGTTTCACCTGGGGTCCCCTCTCCCCTATACAGGCATCTACTCTCAGGCCTGCACATTTCATTTTTAGGTCAGTGAGCTCCAAATCTGTATCTCTAGTCTGGACCTCTGATAGGAACTCCCGACCCAGACTTGATTTTCCCTAGGCCACCTAAAATTCATGGTGTCTAGATCTGAACCCATGAACCACAGTGCAAACCCGCTCCTCCTCCTCCTGGGACCTCGCTCTCTCAGTTGCCTGAGCCAGAGGTCTGGGCATCAACTTTGACCAGTCCTGTTCTTTACCCTCCACTCCAAGTACCGAAGAACAGGGCTTGCCAAGCCCACCTCTAAAACCTACCTCCAGAGCTACCCACCCTCTGCACGGACCACTACAACAGGCCTCCAGCGCCTCTTCTGGCCTCCCGTTGCTCCCCATTCAATTCATTTTCATCTCCCCTGTTCGAATCCTTCAATGAGTGCCCGGGAAGGATGCTCACGCCAACAGCTCGCTCTGGAGTAGGTACGTGGGCAGCCGCTGTGGGCTTGGAAGGCTCTTGCATCATTGCCATCATCTTACTTCAGGCTCCACTCCTTGCTTTGGCAAACCAGAATGGTGCCAATTTGCCTGCATTTTCTTTAAAATTCTTCAATTTCTTAAATATTCTTTAAAATTTTTTAAATTCTTTAATTTCTTAAATTCTTAAAAATTTCTTTACAACTAAGATGGTGCCAATTTGTCTGTGTGTCTTTAAAACATTCTAAAAAGTGTCCAGATCCAAGTAAACGTCCTGTCCTAGGAACAGCGTCCCTCAGCCTTCCAGCTGTCTCCTAGTTGTCCCCTGCTGTGGGGACAGCAGGCATTCAAGGAGTCAGAACTTCAGAAGGAGGGGATCAGAAAGAACCCCAGAAACCATTAGTTCAACCCTTCCTTTTAAAAGTCACAGGATTGGTGTGACAGATACCCCCTCCCCATCTCATATTCTGCACCTTGAGAAGGTATACCCGGGGTCTGGCTTGGGGGAGCCACCTGGACTGAGGATGTGGGTGAACAGCCCAGAGAAAGGGAACCTCGTGAGGACCAGGGCAGGGAGGGGAGGAAGATGCCCGCGGTGGAGAGGAGGGGGTGTGACAGCACAATAATGGGATCAGTAAGGAGACACAACGCATGGAAGTGGTCAAGAACACGACTCTGCAGCCAATCTCCCTGATTCAAATCCCGGCTGTGCTGCGCACGAGCTGTGTGCCCTGAGAAAGTCACTTAAGTTCTCTGTGCCTCCACTTCCTCCTTTCAGAAATGAGGATGACGTGACCTCCCTCGTAAAGTCTCGGGAGGATTAAATGAGTTCACACATGTAATAGGCTTACAACAGGGCCTGGCACCTAGAAGATGCCATAGGAGTGTGTGATAGACAAACAACTAGAAATGTATCCTTTCTGGTTAGGTTGCCACCAGGAAATGACAAATCTGGATTTGGAAGTTCTGATCTTGGTGACCAGCTTTAACGTTAATCCCCTCCAGCGGTTTGACTGATGGAGACTGGGCTGTCGTGAGACATCAAGACACTCACAGCTGCCTCGTGCACGGCAGCAGCATCCCAGAAGTTCGGCGCCTCCACCACCCACCAGTTACGTGATGTTAGGCAAACTGCTTCTTTCTGAGTCTCAGTTTACTCATCTGGGAAATGTTTTTAATCCAAAAAAAAGATGCTTGAAAGCATTCATAAAAATGCCTGGCACTCCAGAAGTGTTTGCTGCTGCTGCTGTTATTATCGTTGTTGTTATCATCATCAAAAGCACTAAATTCTGCAAGTTTAAGCAGCATTGCCACTGAAGCACACACCTGTCTTAGCTTTACGATCTCTACCACAGGCTTTCTGCCCAGTAAAGAACAAGTATGCACTGAGTCACAAATCTAGGGCCTCGAACAAAGTATGCTGCAGATCATGAAAATTTTTAAACAAAAATACAAATTATAATGCCCTTCCTCTTAAAAGCTCCACAAATACGAACCCCAAAACATATTTCTTTCCCAGGAGCACATGAGAGCAGCTCTGCTGCTGAGACTGGATGGCATGGCCCCTCCCGGCCACCGTGTGTGCCCCTGGGAGCGTCCCAGCTTCTTCCAGGCCTCGCTTCCTCGTGTGTAAGATGCGGGGTGGGACTAGAGGGTCTGTGGGTCTGAGTCCTCAGATGATTTGTAAAGCCCAGGTCCTCCACTGGGCCTCCTCCCATCCACGCTCCCCTCCCATGTCACTGTGGAGACCCAGGCGCCCCCGAACTTCAGGCTTGATGTAGCAGCATTTAACACCCAAGGGGAAAGGCAACAGCAGACCCATCCTGCAGTGTCCTTCTTCAAAGCCCAGTTGTCTGAGTGTCGTCCTGCCAAGCTGGGAGAGCAGCTTCCCGGGAACACGGGGTGGTGAGCACCGACGCTCATGGGGGAACAGGGAGCCGAGAGGGTTCTGGATGCTTCTGTCAAGTTCAGTGACTGGCCACACTCCCGCCTCCGCCAGCATCATTAGACTGAGGCCCTCTCAAAGGTGAAGAGTGGCCCAAGGGCATTTCAGACATCAGCTTCTCTTCTGTTTGGAGGCCGTTTGATAATGAGGACAGGGGAGACAGTCCCAGGCCCACGTGGACCGAGCACAGACTCCAGGTCAAGCACCCCTGTTCTCAGTTTCTGCTGTTGTCTGGATGTTGATCAAATCCTATTCTCCCCGGCGAGCAGTCCACGTCATGGAGCTCTGGGAGAAATTCAACAAGAGTGGCACTGCCCACTGCCAGGCCCAAGAGAGTAAGATGATATTTTTCAGAACTCCAATAAGATATATAAATACTAAACTCACCATTTATGAAGCACCCACTATGTGCTGGGTACCACACCAGGCACTCCACTGGCCTCTCTTTTCATCTTCATGTTCATCTGCAAGGCAGGTGGTATGAGTTGCCCTTCCACAGATGAAGGCACAGGTTCAGAGAGGGTATGTCACTTGCCCGGGGGAGGAGGGGAGATAAAGGATGTGAGCCCAGGTCTGGCTGAAGTCTCAGGCCTGGTGCTTTCTATTACAGCACGCTGCTGCAGTAGCTGAGGCCCCTGAAGTCCCAGGAACGCCAAGCCGGCGGTGCTGGCAGCTGGGAACAGGAGCTGCCACAGCAGGGCCCTTGCTCAACTCCTCTGAGGCCCAAATGCCCCCTTTCTAGGTAGATCACACGTCCTCAGAAGGGTCTCCTTGATACCAGGATGCTCCAATTGCACCTTCTCATTTACGCCTCTCCCTTCCAGAATCTAATCCCAATAAAATCGCCCGGAGTCACCTGAACCGTCCATCCTCAACAGCAATGCTTTTAGAATCCAAAATTCGGAAACTTTCTGTGCAAATTAAGTTGTCCTTGAATTATACTTAACCAAATTGTGCACTTATTTCACTGAAGAACTGAAAGAGCTTATGCCCAAAATTGTTGGGTTTTTTTTTTTTTAACTTTAAAGGGCTCCCCCTTCTAAATTAAGTTTGATAGGCCCCAATTCCTTCTGCCTGAGCCATAAAGATAATAATTCCTTGGAGAAATAAAAAGAGTTGACCTCTTCCAGCAAAACCAAGTTCCCTTTTAAAACAAGCAATAAAAAGCCACTTCAAATCCAATCTCCTTGACTCAGCAAAAGACAAATAAAATAGGAGGGTAATATCCGTAATCAGGAATCAGGGCAAACCTTCGTTTCTGTTTTAAGAGGAAGTTCGAATCTTGAGGTTTCTTTTCCACTGGGAAGAATTACCCCAGGAATGCCTGTAATAACACTGGGGTCAGGAGAGGTTAAGGGTGGGGGGAGAGCAAAAGCCTCAGCCCATCAACAAACTGAATCTAGAACAGACTGTTGTGTAGACAGGGCTCCTGGAAATGCTTTCATTTAGAAGATTAAGACCAGCTGCCAGAGCCTTCACATCTGCTCCCTGGAGCCCCTCCCGGGCAACAGCACCCACCTGCTCTGCTGCACGCCCTCTCCGAGCCTTCTTTCACTTGCTTTTAAACTTCATCTAAACGGCCTCACACAGCATGTGCTCCTTGTGCCTGGTTTCTTTGGCCTCATATTCTGTTTGTCAGATGTCTCCATGTTGCTATGCATAGCACTCATTTGTTCTTGTTCTTTGCTGCATAGTATTCCACCATATGAATATGCCACAATTTATCTACCCATTCTGATGGGGAGGGCATTTTGGTTGTTTCCAGCTGGGGCTGTTACAGGTGAGGCAGCTATGGGCATTCATGTGCATGGTTTCTGCACTCAGTCCTTTTGGGATCATAGATCTAAATGTGAAAGGTCAAACCACAAAGCTACCAGGAGAAAATACAGAATATCTTCATGCCCTTGGGGGTAGGCAAGGGTTCTTACACAGAGCACAAAAGGGCAAAGAGCCTTGTGGGTGCTGGAAATGCCCTTTCTCTCTCTCTGGGCAGTGGTTACATAGGTATATACAGAAGTAAAAAATTGACCTAGAAACTCAAGATGTATGCATCTGATGATATTTATATTAAACCTAAATTTAAAAGCAAAAGCAAACAAAAGCCCTGCCTTCACTATCACCAGGAGAGTGAGCTTTTATCCTAATTTATGGTCTTAGGACATCTAACTAGACCACAGTGGGTGAGCATCCATGTGCACCTGACATGCAGTCAGAGGTCAGCATTGAGAGGGGTCCAGAGACTGGACTCTGGCCTCAAGCAGACGTGGGTGCAGGTTCCAGCTCCACCTGTGGCTGATCAAGTGATCCTGGGTAAGTTAATTCACCTCTTTAAGCCTCAACTCTCCACTTGGGAAATGAGGAGAGTACTGGTAGCCAATTCTTAAGGGGAGGATGAGAACAGAGTGATTCTGTGCAGGACAACACTCTTCATATCTGTTAACACAGCTAATCGTCAAGTGCTGGATGTTCCAGGTAACATTTATCTTCAAAACATACATATCTATATAGATCCCTATGTCTATGTAATACATCTATCTATATGTACCTATATGCAGAGAGAGGGAGGCGAAGGGAGGGAGAGAGAGAGGAAAAGGGCAGAGGGAGACAGGGAGAGGGAGAAGGAAGATTTAAAAAGCTTGTCTTAAGTGGGTTCAAGCCCCAGATCTGCTGTAAGGGTCTGCCAAGTGCATGCACAGGCTTTCCAGCCAACAGCATGGGGGGTCTTGGGCACGCCTCAGACCTATCCTGCAAAAGGCAGAATGACACGGTGCAAGGGCATGGCTTGCGCAGGGAGGAAGCCTGGGTTCAAATCCCAGCTCGTCCCTTTGCTGGCTGTGACCCTGGGCGGGCAGCGGGGTGTACTCCACCTCAAGACTCAGCTTCTCAATCTGTAAAATGGGGACAATATCAGTCTTGTTGGGCGGTTGTGAGATGCCGTGCCTGGCAGGCAGTAAGCAATGGCAGCTGTTAATACTGTAACCCCATCACCTTCGTCATCATCTGCCTTTGTGTACATGAACTTCCCCATTACAGAATTAGGGGTAATTATAGGATGTGCAATCATGAAATTAAAGCAGGTAATTACCATGCCTAATTAATTGTCAAATGCTAGGCAGACAAGGAAACACAAACATAATGAACAGCCTGTGGGTTGGGCACTTAAGCATCCCCTTTGCTTCCAAAAACCTGTCAACAGAAACAGCAGAGTTCAGTCACTGACCTTCTGGGGTGGGGTTTTCAAGTACTAAAACAAAACCCGGGAAGCCTCATGGGCTTCTGACTGGGAACAAGCTGGGTACCCCTCTTCGCTGGCTGCAGGCCGGCCCAGCATCTATACAGCCTCTGCCACACAAGCACCATGTGTCCGGCCCGAGTGCTATTTTAGGAGGGGACATCACAGGAGATGCTTGATAGATGCTATAAACCTCGGCAAGGCTCAGACCCTACAGGGAGACCTGCTGATGTGAATGCAGCAACAACTCTGAAATCAACGCTCATTACACGCAGCTCGTTTGGAAACAAAACATCAGGCTGCCCCTGCTTCCCTTAGCATAGATCAAATGCACCCCTCTCCGCTTCAAACTTCAGGAGACTTTTTAATGATCGGGCTGCCTCCACCTCAGAGCCAGACACTTTTTTATGCCTGTTGCTACAGTCAAGAGTGAAAGATACATTTTCACCAAAGCCCTGCCATTTTATACGCCTTAGAACAGAGACTCGGAGCCCAAAATGAGTGAGGAGCAGAACCAGAACTGGGCCTTAAGTTGATGTGACACCCAAGGCCCACGCAGCAGTGTCTCCATCTCCGAGAAAAACAAGTGCTATAAACTCGAAACCCCGATGGCCTTTCTGTGGATTGTTAAACGCAGAGACAGCCAGATGACATTAGGATAACAAAGATTCCTTTAAAAATGGCTTTAGGTTCCTAATTCATTTTGCTTCCTAATATCCAAGGAGTGAAATGATTTGTGTTTTGGTTGGCGGCCTGTGTTAATGTATCCTCACAAAACTTTCCTTTTAATGAAATGGCTTCATGTGTTATTAACTATAAGTGTCCTCATTGCTAGAACAAAATGCCTGAACTACTGTGCGACCACGCTGATGGAGTGATATTATTGCAGCCAAATGCCGAGAATAAGATGGATAACTTAGCGGGAGAAAAACGACTTTTCAGTTCACTGGGTTATGCAAATGAGGCAGACTAGGAAAGGCAGAAACACGTTATTTACTAGGCACTGCCAGCACGACGCCGCATTCTTTTTAAAGAAGGATACGGAATGAGCGGTGTAGACGTGGAATAGAGCGCCCGGTCTCTGCTGCACCCGAACGGCGACACCACAATTGACCCGGGCTGACAGCAGGCTCCTTGTTGCCGGGGGAGGGTCATGGGGCACGGCACACACTGTGTTCATGACACTCCAGCCAAGCCTCCTGTCTCGATTTGATGCCAATTCCACACTTCTGAAGCACGTGGCCGGCAGCGCCCAAAGACCCACCTTCCCACCAGACTGTACCTGACTGGTTTTGGAGGCGACAGCTGCTGGACCCTGGGGTCAGGGAACTGCTCTTCCTTCAAGACCCTGCTCAGGCCAGGTCTCTTCTTTCTCCCATCTTTGCTGGTGCCCGAGCAGAACTGGGTGTTCCGTCCTCTGGGAAACCATCGGGGCCTCCTACGCACCAAGCTCAGGGCTGGCCCTGTGGTACCATGGAGAACAAAACCAGGCGTAATCCCTGCCCTCCTGGAGCCCACAGGTGGCAGGGAAGAGAGCCGACCATATGCAAATCACCACACACAGGAGAGTGTCATTCCACGTGGAGATGAGGCTGCAAGGAAGAGGGCACAGTTCTCGCCGCTGTGCTCCGCCTGGAATGGGGTTAGGTTCGTCGAGCAGGGGTGTTTTGACCTGAGACAAAACAATGTGTCAGAGTGGACCAGTCATAAAGGGGACACAGCTCTGGGCAAAGGGCAGGGTGAATTCAGAGGCCAGCGAATGGCAAGAGAAGCGTGGAGCAGGAGGGAACCTAAAGGCGGCCAGGGCGGTGGCACAGGAGAACAAGAGGCATGTGAGAGGACGCTGGAGGGTGGGCAGAGCCAAGTGTCACATGTCATAGGATGATAAAAGGGGTGGAGTGTCAGGGCTTTTGCCATTGCTGTTGAATACTTGTCCCTTCACTCCCTTACGCTTCCGGATCAACTGTCGCTGCTGTCCCCCAGCACAACCACCATCCGGCCCCATAGGTATTCACCTCTCTACCTGCTAACTGTCTGGCCCTCTCAACCGGAGGATGAGCCCCACGAGGACAGAGATCTGGTTGGTTTCGTCCTCTGCCCCAGCACAAAGGAGGCACTCAATACGCATTCACTGACATACATTTTGTAAAAGAATGGAAGGAATGGATGGACGGATGGACAGGTTGGGGCGGACACAGGTGCTTTGCTTTGCTTGTTGATGGGCCTCACCCCTCAGTCCCACAAAGGCAGGAGGTCCCCTTTGTGCCTGTGTGTATGCTTGACGGCTGCGTGTCTACCACATGACCCAGGGGTTCCCAGAACACCAGAGTGTCATCTGCCGTCGAGCCGGCATGGAGGGGGCATCACGAGAGCACGGACCTCTGCTTCAAGGGTACAAACGAGCGCTCCTGATGGGGAACACAGATGCGATGCTCTAGGGGAGAGGAAACTTTTTTTTTAACACACCAGTCCAGGAAGCAGGGTCGGCCCATTGACTTTTATCTGCCATCTATCCTACTGGGGCTGAGCCATGGGTCCAACACAGAGCTAGTCAGAAGGGAAGCAAAGACTGAAGCCCAGGCCCGCTGAGCCCAGGGCCCATGTCCTCCTGTCACCACACAATGCCTCCTCACCAAGACCATGGGAAGCTAGCAATGAAGACAGGGACTCTGGTCCCCCTGACTCAAAGAGTTCCTGCCCTGGGGCCTAGCCTTTGGTAGTCTATGACTCGGTAAGTCAGGGCAGGAGCATTTCTGATGAAGGTCGGATACAGATGGACTCTCACAGAAGACTCACGGGGAGTCTCCACTTCATGTCCACCTGCTAAATTAATGGACCTTGCAATCCCCTCAGGCCCACCAAGGACACCCCTGCTCTGCCAGACGCCCACTACAGCCCCCTCAGTCCCAGCCACTGCTAATAGTTTCGGCCAGAGAATTAGGGAGGAGACCGGCGTGAAATTGCCACGCTCTGGGATTCACGGTTGTTGACCCTGGGCTCCAGGTAGAACCCTTCCCTGGGGGGCTGCAGTCTGGCCCTTTCAAGGGAGTTGGAGACCAGAAGTAAGGCATGGAGCCACCCTTCAGAGACCCCTTGAAGATGGCCTGATCTTGAGGGTCTCTGCATCTGAGTGCTGCCACAGAGTAGCCACAACTGAGAGCTTGCCCCCATATTGCATTTCTCTGCTGTGTTCCCTACGCTGTCGGCAGAGTTCTATTAAAAATCCTAGGCTGGTTTTGGTTGCGCTGAGGGAACATGAGGAACAGGCCCAGCTGCCATATTTGGGTTTGAAAAGCAAAGCAAAGAAAGCACTGTATCCCCTTCCCCACCCCAAGCCAGAGCAACGAAGGTTACCAGTAGGCAGCTGTGCCCAGAAGCCGAGTGGCCTAATAAGGGTCATCTTTAGCATGGACAGCCACATCAGGGGCCACGGAGAAAGTCAGAAGGGGCAGGTCCCTGAGTGCACGTGAGACAGTCCCTGGAGCATTCAGAAATAGCTGGAGCCATTTTGATGGGAGCTAATTTCCGGCAATCAAGCTGCTGGGGGCACCAATGATCATATTTGGGAATTTTAGAAGGAAATATGACCTCATCCTGCAGTCGCATGTTGCAGAATGGACGCCTGAGTCATGCACATCATACCCCCTCAGCCGTGTGCATTGCAAAAGACATCCACCTGCCAAAAACTGGCCCCTCTTTTTTTTTTTTTGAGGAAGATCAGCCCTGAGCTAACATCTGCTGCCAATCCTCCTCTTTTTGCTGAGGAAGACTGGCCCTGAGCTAACATCCGTGCCCATCTTCCTCTACTTTATATGTGGGATGCCTACCACAGCATGGCTTGCCAAGCAGTGCCACGTCCGCACCTGGGATCCGAATCGGTGAACCCTGGGCCACCGAAGTGGAACACGTGCACTTAACCGCTGCGCCACCAGGCCGGCCCCTGGTTCCTCTCTTTGTAGCACTGAAACTACGGATAGTCTCAGATGGTCTGGGAAGTAGGCCAGTCTTCTGGGTCTTTCTTCACAGATAAATACCAGACAAGTCTTCCTGGAGTAGGAGGGAGGGGGAAGCAGAAGCTGGACATTTGTTTATTCCAACATATTTAATTTAGGTTTATGAAATAATTTATGATCTATTGATAAGTAGGATTCCAATCGCACGTGCATGCGTGTGCCATTACATCCCCCAAAATAAGACTCTGCAGGAGTCAAATCAAGACATCCACAGTGGTTATTTCTCAATGTGGGTAGATTTTTATTATCTTTATGGTTTCCTGGGTTTTCAAATTTCCATCCTCTACTGAATACTGACTTTGGTGATAGAAAAATTAAACGATACTTTTCAGGTGAGACTTGTGGTGGGCTCTGTGAAGACAATGACTAGCTAACCTCCTCTTGTCTCTCCAGACACAATGGGACGTGTGTTAAGACAGAGATATGTGACATGTGTGGCCACAGATGAAAATGAAAGGAATATCTCTGTCATTTAGGAACAAAGAAACCTCCATGAGTGAATGGGGTGGGCATGCAGAGCCGACCGGGGTCACAGGTTCAGGGATGAGAATCCCTGGGCCGGGGACATCACAGCCCTGCCCAAGGCAGGGGACCTAGCTGGGCAGCCTGTGCAAAGCCACAGCAGGGGCTGAGAATGTCTGCAGTGTTGATCTCCATACAGGCCTGAATTCTTTCAACATAACGAAATTTAAAGGCAAACCCTCTTGGAAGATCTGATGTTCCAAATAGTTTTTCAGCCCCTAAGAGCTGGGATGATGCTGTGATAGACGGGAAGTTACTTTTCCCTGTGCATCCTCAGAGCCAAGGCCTTTGAGGGAGCTGCTGGTGTGGGAGACAAGCTGTAGACACAGAGCAAGCTCCTCTGCCTCAGGGAGAAGGGCCGTGGTGGGAACTCGCTCTCTGACCGTAACATTCTACCTGAGTGGGAGCCCGAACCTGCCTCTAGATCTAATCACAGTAATAAAAGCAGCAAAACCACATCTGACCACGTCCTTCGAGGCTGAGCTGCGCCTCTGCAGGGATCTGATCTACTTCAGTCCACCCAGTGTGTCCCGAGCACCTGCCAAGCCCCAGGACGTGTGCCAGCTGCAAGGACGCAGACAGAGGTGGAGTGACAGTGTGGGGCAGTGATTACAGCACAGTCTGGGGACAGGGGCTGCCTGGGTTCAGATCCTGGCTTCGCCTCCTTATTAGCTGTGTAACCTTAAGTAATGTACTAAACCTCTCCGAGTGCATTCATTTCTTAATGTAAAATGAGGGCAATTTTAGCACCTTCCAGGATTACGTTTAAGATCAACCACTTCGCTTGGCATGTAAATATTTAACAAAAGTTAGCTATTATTAGCAAAAGCTATATGCCTGCTCTAAAGAAGCTCACACATTGGTGAGGCAGGCAGACAAACAGAGAAAAACTACAGTCCAGTGGAGTTAGCGTTATGACAGAGAGGAACACGGGAGGCCAGGAGACAAGGAGAAGCATCCTGGAATGCAGTGTGGAAGCTATCAAGGAAGGCTTCCTGGAGGAGGTGATGTCTGAGCAAAGCCTTGAAAGATGAGGAGGAGCTGGCCCGAGCGAGAAGGGGAGGTGGGAGGAGAGCAGGCCAGGCCAAAGCTACAAGAGGAGTTTTCTTCTTTGCTTAATTACATGAAGACTTTTCCAAATCAAACCTTCTTGAGAATAGGAAATGAGTAAGAACAAAATGGTATGAAAAGCATTTGGCATCTGTACAAGTAGTACATTCAACTCTGAAGGCACCAAAGAAATGACTACCCCCCCAAAAGACGGTTTCAAGGCTTCTCCTTCTGAACGAAGAGTGTCAGACACACCAGGACTATTCAACTGCATTCGGCCTCTAGAGACGTGGGCTGTGCGAGCAAGTCTCACTCAGGCGAGCAGCTCTTGTGCAAACGAACGGGCAAGGAGGCAGTAAGTCCACGAGGATGGCCATTAGCAGGCCGCTTTTGATTGATGAAGAATGGCCCTCTTCCTCCACAGCTGCTGACTGTGCTTTTGGGAACTGGTAGCTTCTCCCGATGTCTAGAATTCGATCCACGCCAGGCTCTGCTGCATCTCACCACGCTTCTGCCCTGGGCAGGTCAGGCCCCACTGGGAACCGGACGCTTCTCTCCTGGAGAGAAACCCTGTGGGCTAACCTAATGCTGTCCCTGGTCCTTCTCTTCCTAGTCACCAACTCGCTGATCGCCAAGAAGAAAAACCACTTCATGCTGGCCTTGGGGAAATGGAGGCTTACAGAAGGACACGAGCATATCTCAGAGCACTACGGACGGGAAGGGCTGCCGGACCGGGAGCTGTGCAGAAGCAGGGCAGTTAGCCGTGCGTCCCTACGCTCTGCTGCTCTTTTCACACGCCCACTTGTTTCTGCTCTCTCTCCACAGGCTCGCTTTCTCTACTTT
This sequence comes from Equus asinus, assembly GCF_041296235.1. Lineage (NCBI taxonomy): Eukaryota > Metazoa > Chordata > Mammalia > Perissodactyla > Equidae > Equus > Equus asinus. The sequence continues at coordinate 39,571,830 of NC_091803.1, forward strand.
TTAACTCAAGATCCAAACACGGCACCCTTCAAACCCAGCGCCACATACATTCAGACTGACCCAGGCAACACTCATCCAACCCCAAACGTTCCAGGAGGGCATCTCCGTGGTGAGTACTGGCTGCTTCCCTCTGCCAGGCATCCACGCCCCTCCTTCTGGCAGCAGCATCTCAGCTCTCCTCTGCGGACCCACTCTCGACCCAGCCCCAGTCTCTGTGCTCCCTGCGGATCCCACTACCTGCTCCGACCCTAGAGGCCAGCATGAGATCTCGGTCTGGCCGATCAAAGCCCTGCATGCACCATAGGAAGGGCACTGGGCCCAAGCCAGGCCAATCAGGAGCTTGGCTCCTGGGAAGAGGTGGGAAAGAGGTGAGGGGTTTTCTAATTATACTGGCCTATGAGGACACAAACTCAGAGGTGCTGGTGACACGTCAAGGAGGAGAACCCAGAGAATAAAGTCACAACAGGGGAAGCAGGATGGAGAGAGAGAAGGAGGGGAAGACAGAGAAGAAGGATGAGGGGGAGGGAGAGAAGGGGAAGGAGGGAGAGTGACTGAGCCCCTGGATCGAGCCACACTTGAACGTTCTAGTTAGAGAAGCCAACAAATTCTATTTTGTTTAAGCCAGTTTAAGTTAACATTTTTGCCACTTGTAATCAAAAGAGCTTCGATCAGGGGAGCTCTGGTGGCATAGTGGTTAAGTTCACGAGCTCTGCTTGGGCAGACCAGGGTTTGCAGGTTCAGATCTCGGGTGTGGACATACCCACTGCTCATCAAGCCATCCTGTGGTGGCATCCCACATATGAAATAGAGGAAGATTGGCAACAACAGATGTTAACTCATGGCCAATCTTCCTCACCAAAAAAAAAAAAAAAAAAAAAAAAGAACTCAGACCAAAAGAGAATGGGATTAAGCCAGTATCTGGATAGTTTTGCCCTGGGTGGGTGTTCACTCTGGGCCAATCAGCTATGGCAGGCAACTGCCTTTGTGCATCTGTGCAGTGTGTATATGGGAGGAGGGACCAATTCTCAGAGAAGCAGTAGACTGAGAAAGCACTGCCAAGGATACCCCTCCTCGGGGCCCTTTAACTTATTCTACAACAAGGCAAAGCTTCTTCTGGAACCCTCAGCAGTGACTCTGGCAACTGTGGGCTCAGACAACCTTGGAGCCAACACCAAGAGTACAAATACTTCCCTCCTCACCCTAGAAACAGGACAATGATGACTTTCTAACAGAAAAATGTGGATAATAAATACAGGACTCTCCAATTAGAACTGATCCTTAATCAAAGAGCTACAAATTCCCAGGCAGTCACGAAACAAGACCACACAGTATTTCGACGGGCACGTCAAGACCAGACTTTTCTTCCTCCTGTGCATTCGTTCAAAGTCTCTGGGTTTCTTCAGAACACCTCAGCATCTCTGTCTTGGCATTATGGAAACCCATCCCCCACCGAAATGCATTTAGGAGTCTTTAGTTAAATAAAGCCAATACGATGGTGGCAAGCTTGGGCAGCCATGCTACAAGCTGCCGGCTTAGCTCCACGCAGGCTCATGGAGGCAGCCGGGCAGGTACGCCCGCCACAGGCCTGAAAGTTTCTTCACGTGTGATCGAGAGCCCCAGGTGATGCCTTGGAAGTTCTCCCAGGCATCCAGGGAACCCCAGATGCATGCTCTTTCTCTGGAGCTGTGGACCTGTGCTTATGGTCTATAATCTTTCTATTTGAGAAGCATCCAATTTAAGAATCTTTGCAGTAATCTTTTCAGAGCCATGAAAACCACACAGACAATGGAACATTTCAGCATGAGAGGAGAACTCAGCACCTCTCTCCAACGTGTGCTTAGAGAGACTGGCCACGAGGAAGAGCCCCCGGAACTCCCCACACAACCGAATGCTGCCTGCCTGCAGACCACAAACACCGCAATGGGCTAATTTGCTCCGAGCACTCATCCCTCCCTCGATGACGCCCATAAGACACTTTTTTTTTTTAAGTTCCTGACGTCCAAGATGGGGCTGGGATGAACATTTGGGAATACCAGGACATACTGCCACTTGGTAAGGGGAAAAGGCCCTGCCTGGTGATGGCAGAGGAGTTGTCACAATCAACTCTGGCAGCTTGACTCAAACACTCCTGTGGTACCAAGACACACAAAGCATTTTCTCTAGGCCCGTGGCAGAGATGATGAAGGTCCCCGGCCTTCAGGAGCTCATACTCCTGAAGCCACTCGTCTCCCTGCCATGTCCCCCTGGAGGCCACTACTGCTTGTGGAATCCTCCCACCTTTCTCGGGTCACAGACCCCCCCTGAAAAAACTCACAAAGCCTGTGGATTCTTCCCTAAGACAATTACAGCCCCCCCCCCAACCAGGTGCACGCCTGCGCGCACACACATATACAGGTGCACACGCTTTTACAGGTCATCTCACAGCATCCAAGCAGATCCCGAGGCCCATCCCGCTGCACAGCGAGGAGGCCGTGACTGGCCAGGTCTGAGAACCGGAAGTCCCGAGGTTCCCAGCCTGAACACTCCGCGCCTCAGTGCCCCTGTGGGCCAGCGCTCAGCGGCACTCACACATCCACCCTCATTCACTCCTTGTGTCACCCCTCGGGGCCACTGTCACATCTTGGGGGGAGCAGCCTCCGAGAGCTGAGGGGGCGCTTCAGGCTCCAAAAGGGCTCAAGTAAGAACCCACAGCTGCATGAAGACACGTACGGCCCCGCTTCTAGGAAACTCACTCCCAGATCCTAGCTGCACCCCTAGCCCTCCCGGCTTGTGGTGGCCGACAGGACGACAGAGGGTGAGGCGGACAGAAGGCCTGGGACCTAATCCCAGCCGGGCACTCGGCAGCCCGGGGCCATCTAGCAGCTGAACACTGTAGACGGCTCCTCACCGGCTCCTCCTGAGACTCGGCCAAGATCTGGGTCTGAGCCCACAGCAGCGGACCGACCAGCTTTCTCTGAAGGACAAGGTGCACAACCCACAAATCTGGGACCTGCTGACCCAAGCCAATAGACGTGGGCAAAACAATGGCCTCAACGGCCCTGGGGGAGGGCCTGCTTTTAGGGCCCAGGGCCACTAGCCTCTGTGTCACTGGTGGCAATGCCAACAGCAGCAATGCTAATAGAGGCCCAATCCCTCATCTACCACCCACCATCCACAGCTCCCAAATCCAAAAAGCTCCGAAAACCAGAAGGTTCTACGAAGGTTAAGTGCAAACTCATTTGGTGGCAAAACTTGACTGAGCCAAAATGAAGGTGGTTGTAGGCTTGACTCATCCCTCTTAGCGTGAATGCTCCTGTTTCACTGCAGAAATGTCGACGGGTTTGATTACAGGGGGCCACCCCAAACACACTGACCACAACCTTATTCCTTCCTAAAATCCCAAAAGAAAGGAAATGTGAAAACATCTATCTTATATTGTTTTGACCTCAAGAGTTTTGAGTAAGGGGTTATGGACCCTTATAAAAGAGTCCATTTAGATGAAGTTGAACTTTATGTTTAAGATCAGCCTGGAGGCAAAAAACTAGCTTGGTCAAAATTACCACCCGGAAATCTCTTAAATTGCCCATAAAGTCCAGTAAACTTGGTTTGGTATATAACCCCAAACGGTAATTTGGCAACAGAAATGTACAATGCACGCAGTATTGTATAATACATAAGGGCTACAGGCAAAATGTAATTTTATAAGATTTTTAATTATGGAAAAGAGGCCGATCTTTAAACACTGCACTCCGTGGGAAATTTTACATCTAAGACGGAGAAAAGGGCCAGCAGATAGTCTCCTCTCTCATGCTTCTTTGAGGGACTTGAGGAGAAATGGTAGGGCGGCGACACTATTTAAATTTTTCTCTACTTTTCCTTTGCCTACGGGGCTTCATTGAACTCCCGGCCCCAGTTCACCCTCCACTCACCCCCATCAGTCATCCGCCATGTGGCTCTGCAGTTCCTCCTCCTGGAGGCAGACTGCTTCTTTGACTTTGGGCTTGGCCATGTCCCTTGCTCTGGCCAACAGAAAATTAGCAAGTAACTCAGGCAGAGGCTTGGAAAGCACCTGCATGGCTCTGCCTTCACCAGAAGGACGAGTCCCGGTTAGTCTGCTGGTCCCAGAAAAATGAGATGTCAGGAGTGGACCGACTGCAGCTGGGAGCCAAGCCCAGCCTAGATCAAGCAACCCCCAAACAATCCGCAGACATATGAGCAAGGATGAAGAACTTCTCAGCCACTGAGTTTGGGGGTTGTTTGTTCCACCACATTACTGTGGCCATAGCTGACTGCCACACTTGGCTAGAATAGGTGAAACTGAGCAAGCCGAATGCACAGGAAACTACTCCACTGAGCACTTGCGATGTGGTCATTGTTTTTCACTGCACTGATTCCACACATCTTATTTAATCATCCCAAGCACTTTACAGATTGGGAAACTAAGGCTCAGAGGGGTTACACGACTTGCTCAAACTCACACAGCCAGAAAGTTGCAGAGCAGAGAGTCTGCCTCGTCTGTCTGACCTTCCGAGCCTGAGCCTTTTAGCCGCTGTGTTGCACTATCTTTCCTCCAGCCTCCATTGTGTTGGCTGTGAAAGAGGAACAAGGGGATGAGCTCTATTTGTCACCATGGGACTCTGGGCTGGAAGGAGGAGAAATGACAACTAATATTACTTTTGTGAGTTTCTGAGCTATGCTAATGACTAGAGAAAAGACGTGAGAACTAATGCTAATTATGATAATAACAGCTACTACCATGTACTGAGCAATGACCGTGGACCAGGCCTGGGTGCTACGCACTCTGCTGTGTACTGCATTTAGTCCTCATAAAAACGCCAAGAGGAAGGCACTACTGTTGTCCCTATTTTACAGATGAATAAACTGAGGCTCAGAGAGCCAGATGTGACGGCAAAAACCCAGATGGTTAAATAACTACAGTCAACTTAAAAATCTTCAAATGTCCCTCCCCACTCCCACTCTTAGTTTTCAAGCATCCTTTTTAGCTACCAAACCTTTTTTCAAGCCAAATCCTATGTGTAGACCTGATGCACATAAGAGATGAAGGCAGAGCCGCTGTGGTTAAGCCTGGAGGGATCAGGGCCCTGCCTCTCCCTTGCTACCCTGGGTGGTGCTGAGGCACCTCAGTGGAGCGCTCGGTCACCACAAACCCAAATCTGAAAGCCCCGGATGGGAAGATCAAGTCCACACTCCCTGACAAAGCACCTGAGGCCCCTCCCGCTCTCCACCCTGCCTGCCGGGGCAGCACCGTCCCCTCTCACATTCTGTCCTGCAGCGCAGGCTGCATCCACGCGAGCTGTCCACGTGACCCCTGAGCGCTCCCTCACCTCCACTCCCTGTGGCCCTTGTCGGTGCCCTGCCCTCTGCCTGCAACACCTCTCCCTCTGCAGTCTGCCCAGCAAAACCTCACACATTTCTCTTGGCTCACTCAACTCCTGCTACCCCTCCCCGATCCCACCCCCAGGTAAAAGTGACCTGTTGGTGGCTACCTGACAGCAGGCAATGGATGATGCCTTTGACAGGCAGGACCGAGGTCTGCATATGTGCATGAACCCCACCTCCCCGCCTCTGCACAAATAGACTTTGTAGGGAAGATACACGACATTCACAGCACTGAAAACAGGCAAGTCAGAAGGGTAGCATATGAGAGAGAAAGAGGTAGGTACCTAGACCCAAAATCCAGGGAGGGAAGGGACAAGGAACACTAGCCACTGAGGAGGAAAGAGGACTTCTGGCTGCCAGGACACTGAGAGCCAGAGAGGCGGCAGGCAGCCACCGCCACCCAGAGGTCCGTTACAGACACGGCCGGCCTTGGCCAAATCGGCTTCCATTGCTCGGCCTGTGGCTGACCAGGAATGGAGGAGGTTCCCAATTAAAAGGCCTTTGACAGGGGTAGACCCAGGGTCCAGGAGGCCCAGCCCAGAATATCAGAGCTGTGGGTGCTTTTGAAAACTCCAGATGGATACCAATGTCTGACTGGCGCCCTCTGGTGTGGTCAAGGGGGCCTTGGAGCTGGCTGACAGGCACAGGTCTTCTAGAAGGGAGAAGGAACTCTTGTCAGCATGGATGAAGGCAGCTCTCTCCCTCCTCGCCCCTTCTCCATGCCACAGCCAGAGCAACAGGGCCACAGCACAAATTAAAGTCCTACAAAGGCTTTCTGTGGCACATGTGATGTACCCAGGGCCACACAGCCACTAAGGACTTAGAACAAGGATGGCAGATCTGCTAAGTTTACAGCTGCCTGCCTACTCAGGTCCATTAGTAGCGGCTGCCTGGGGCAGGTAGTGGCTGTGTGGAGGAGGACTCTGAGGATGGGTCAGAGCTCACAGCCTGAGAAAGACTGTGATCGATTAGTCATGTCTGCCATGGACAGGGTAATGGGGAGTGGTGGGGAGCACCATGGATTGAACTTTCCTGTTTCACAGACTCCTGGTGGCCAGTCTATTGGTGGAAATGCTGCATTTGTACCCTGGCATCCATGCCTGCAAGAAGGTGGGAGATGGAGGCACACACACAGCCATGAGGTCAGATAGCCCAGTCTTGCTGCTGGGAATCCTTTCTGCCTCTAGGGCCCCTGTGCCTTGAGAAAGTGGGTGCTCAGCAACTCACCAGAATGAAGGCCACCTCCAAGCCCTAAATCATGCCTCTCACTAACAAACAGCCTCAAAAGTAACAAAAGAAGGGATAGCCACAGTCAGAACAAGGTGGAATTTTATTTTAAAACCCAGCTTTAAAGGACAGAGCCATGATCTTGGATGGGAGCAGAGGTGGCAGCTCCTGTCCTGGAGCGCAGTGGCTGCCAACACCCTCACCACCTGGCCCCTTTCCTCACTCCCACAGGCCCATGTGACTGACACTCGGCAGGGTCCAGGAGTCACATGGCCAGGCCACCTCGTCCTTACACCCCAGTCCCCCAGCTGGTGCCCCTCCTCTCACACCATCCAGGCCAAACTCAGCTCAGGTGCCCTCTCCTTGTAGAAGCAGCCCCAGGCCCCCCTCGACCTTTCCTGCCTCCCAGCCTGGCTCAGGTGACTCTCCTCCGAGCTCTGGTACTTTCATCACCACCACCCAGTGGACACCTGCCTTTGGTCTCCGGCACACAGCACCCACCACTTGATATCTACCATCTGAGAACATACTCAGAGCCAAGTGTTGCACTAAGTATTTTCACAGCTTCTCAGTCTCAGCCCTATTGACATTTTGGACCAGATCATTCTTCGTTGTGGAGGCTTCCTGTGCACTGTAGGATGTTTAGCAGCGTCCCTGGCCTCTACTCACTAGATGCCAGTAGCAGCCCCCAGCTGTGACAACCAAAAATGCCTCCAGGCATGCCAAACGTCCCCTTCGGGGCAAAATCACTCCTGGTTGAGAATCCATGAAGGACATCATCTCAGAGAAGTCCACCAACTTGCCTAGAGTCACACAGCTAGTACTTGTGCTAAAGCACCTTACAGCTGTTCTTTTATCTCATTTAAGCTTCACAACAATCTGATGGAGTGGGTACAGCTGCCCCAATCTACAGATGACAAAACTGAAGTTCAGAGAGGCTCGATAACTTTCCCAAAGTCAAACAGCTGGGAACTGGGTAAAGCTGCTGGTGCACGGTCAGATACATTATTCCCTTATTTCAGGACAGGCAAAGTGCAAGGTGCCCAGCAACCCCATTGGCTTAAACCATCTGTTTCTTGAAGCGGTGCAACCCCTGCGTGGTGGCCTGCCATATTCACCTGAGTGCCGAAAGGCTGCTGCACGGGCATCTTCTGTTGGCAAATAAAACAGGGATGGTCATGGGCCAACCCGCACGCTGACCCACCATCTGACTGTTAAATAACGGGTTACAGGAGGTGGCTACCATTCAGTGATGAGTTACTAACACTCCTAACCTGAGCGTTCCTTTCACCCAGCACCGAGAAGACTGCTGTCAAAGGAAATGAAATCTACACCCCGTGGGGCTGGCGGGGAAGCTGAGTTTCTGTTCCATGCATCTCCATCCTCTCACAGAGCCCTGGAGCTGTGTTTATGAGCCTAATGTGTACCACAGAGGAATGGGGCAGGAGGAATGAGGACATAAATCTCAAGTTTGGGGGCCATGGGGAGAGGATTGTTCAATAAATACAAATAGCAGTAAGTGCTTCTGGAGCTCTTCTATTCAAGGAGAAAAGTGCCTGCTGGCTGGGCAGTACATGGACCTTCTCCCTCGCTTCTGGAAGGGGAGCATTCTGTTTTAGATCATGGGCCCAGCCCTGTTACTCCCAGCGCTGGGCCCCACCATGACTGCCAGTACGGTTCCACTCAGTTCTCTCACTGGGCAAATGAACGTACAAAGTCTGGCTGATTGTCCCTCCTCATGTTCTGGGTTTGTTCCCTCTTCATTCCTGGGCTCAGTCCTTCATCAACTCTTGCCGGAACCCCCAGATGGCCCCCCATCAACCCCTCCTTCCCCACTGCCACAATGACTGGCCTAAACCACCAATTATACGGTGTCACTTCCTCTTGGAAACACTTCACAGGCTCCTCATCACATTCCAGGTAACAGCCAAGCTCCTCGGCACAGCAGACAAAGCCCACTTCGCCAGCCTGTACTGGACATGAGTTCCTTTGGGCCACCTGCTATAAATGGCACCCTCTTTGGTTACTGTGGCATGCTTTGGATGACATCTATGACCCAGGCCTAAGCCAATCAGCTCATTCCCTCATTCCGCTGGCCACAACGATTGGTTCAAGAATGAGCACGTGATTTCCTACGATTTGGTAAGACTTTTGCTGGGATTCATGGGAAAGAGATTCTTACTCTTTTCTCACTGACTTGACGTCAAGTTGATCATATTTAAAGCTGCCTCAGGTGACTTTCGCCAAAGAGAAGAAAGCCTGCCTGAGAATACGCCCAGAGAAAACAGAGCAGGGAGATGGTGAGAGCAGGCAGACCTCATTTGAGCCCCTGATCAACCTGTGCCTGAAGCCAGTCCTACCCAAAGACTATTCACTGACAGAGTAATAAATGCCCCTTTTGCTTAAGCCAGTTTGGGCTGAATTTTCTGCTGTTTCTAAGTGAAAGTGCCAGATACAAACCTCATTATCCACTTTGCACTACATGATCTAACTGAACCAGCCAACTTCAAGCTCCCCACATGTGCCTTGTTCCCTGTCCTTGCTATGCCTTCCCTCAGCTTGTGCTCTCTACCTGTCCCCACCCTGCCTTCTTTGCCTGACAAAGTCCTACTCATTTTGCGAGGCTTGCCTCAAGCATTTTCTCCTTGGAACACCCTTCCCTGGTCTCTCCTCCTGCGCCCAACTCTACCCAACTTCCAAGTTCCCATGGTGCTCCACGCCAACCTCTATCACTGTCCGTCCCCTCGCCACCTGCTGTGTGCCTGTCACCTCTGTCCTTCCAATGAGACTGAGTACTACCTGAGGGTAAGGAGGCGTGTCTCCTAATCTCTCTGCCTCCAGGTTGGGACACCACATCCAGCAGTAAGTGCGTCACTCGGAAGACGTTTTTTGAAACGGAACTGAGTCTTGCTCCATTGGAAACCTCCCAGGCAGCCAGCAACCACTCGAATGACCAATCACTGGGAGTCAAACTGGTCCCTCTGGGGATACTGAATGTGGAAACCAAAGCAGATCACTACTGTCTAAAAGGCAAAGGAAGATGCTTCATCAGAAGTGAGACACTGGATAGGGTTGGACGCAAGGGGTTACTATTCAAAGCACCCCATCAGAACGGCTTGCTGTGTTGGAAAAAGAAAGACATGACTGTGAACCAGACACTTGATGGAAAGTCTCAGCTGTGTCTCGGGCCCTGGGCAACCACTTCTAGAATTAGCACTGTGGACTGAGGCCCGAATGAACGAGATGAGGTCCTAAGATGGGGTCAGACTTTTCCAGGCAACAATGCAGGCTAGAGAATTATCTGGAAAAAATTACCTGCTCTCTTCCCATCATCAGCTCAGAACCTTGAGTATTTTGCCAGAGGCAGGGCTGCGCATAAATGCAAGATGTCACAGTGAAAGACCTTTACAAGTCAAATGGGATCACTGGCTGGTGGCTTAAAAAAAAAAGTTCCCAATTGCCTTGAACAATTTAAATAATCTGCACTTTGAGAAACAGACATTCAGCAACAACTGCAGGTATATGTATATATCATGAGGATCATGTGAAAACAGTGTCAAACGCTCAGGTGGTGTCTGCTGCAGTCACCATCATCTCTGGCTGAGACGGGGATTTCAGCAAAAGGAATCGGGGCAGCTTGCTGGAGTTGGGGTGGGAGGGGGTACAGTCAGCAGGAAATGCACAGCCTTTGAAGTAGACACACTAGATTCAAGCCTTGGTTTGGTCGCTCACAAGCTGTGTGGCCTTGATCAGCTTGCTTAATGTCTCTGAAGCTCAAGCTCATCTCTAAAATGGAGATGATGTTATTACTGCTGCTGCCCGACAGAGCTGTTTTGAGGCAAAGGTATCAGATATTCACAGTGACCAGCACAACTCAGGAATACTGTCTTCCTCATTCTCATCTCTCCTGAGCCCCGGTTTTTGGCTTCCTTGGGCTCCATGAGGGTGGTCTCAGCTAGCATCATCGGATTTGGGAAGGTTTTGATCTTAGGTGACCCGAGAGGGGCAGGATGCAGGGGAGGGGAGGGCGCTGTGAGCGGTAGGGCTATTTACGCTTTTGTGCAGTAAAACGAAGCACTCTAATTAGTGACATCACAAAAACAACCTCAGGAATGAGCTCTGAAAAATAACGCACGAGCTGACAGTCTTGTCTGGTAACCTCCATTTCAGCTCAGGCCGGGGAATTTCCAAACTGCATCCAATTAGGCCTCCTGGCCAACTGGTTTCTATGACTCTGCCACAACAACAAGGGAAAATTGATTTTGCTTTAAGAGTGAGGAGAGCAGCCTGCCAGTTTATACCGTTTCCTTCCCACTTATGAAATCTCTGCCTTGCCCAAGCGGTTCCTCTGGACTTCTGTTTTCACAGCTAAAAAATAAGGTTTGAGAGGAGGAAAAAATTGATCCATAAAGTATTGATTGAGAGCCTTCGGGGTATCAAGGACCGGGCTGGACACCAAGGAAATGTTCCTTTTTGATTTTTAGAATTCCACTAATGACAAATACCCACTAATGTGCACTTCTGTCCATGTAGAGGAAAAGGCAAAGTGGAAAGGTAGCTGACACGCATGCTGACATCTGTGGGCCTTCTTCAACTACCCCAACGCCTTCGGAATCACAGCTTTTATTTGAAGGGAAGGGCTGGTCTGCGATATTTATTTAGAATATTTATATCCTGCTCTATTAAAATAAAGACGGTAAGGTGGCTTGTAGGGATACACTTAATGAAGCAGGATTTAATAAATAGCAGGCATTTCATACTAAAAGCTTAGTACACTTCAGGACATATTCTAAGTGCTTTCCATAGGTTAACTCATGCAATGCTCACAACCTGAGTCACAGAGAGGTGAACTCACGTGTCCACAAAAATGGAAGCCGACACCAGCGGTGCCCCTCCCAGCATTGTCCCAGGCAGAGGGAGTTTCTGCCAGCAGATTTTAGGCCGTGCACTGCACTGCAAGCCCCTCCCCGCTGTGAGATGGAACATCCATCTTAGCCTGGTGCCCTCAACGTGGAACTCATCTAATGGTGCCTGGGTCTCGAATACACAGCATCCTTGTAACTAGAATCTAACTTCCTGGACGCTCTGCCAGATTTTCCATGAAGGCCAAGGATGGGAGTCTTTTGCTCATTAGCATATACTCAGCACCTAACAGTGATTAGCATATTTACTGAATGAAAGGAATGCACTGATTGCACACATGTGCACAAACATACACACACACACACACACAAACTGCAGTGTTTCAGTTCCTGTGGCAATAATAGCAGGAGGCATTTTACTTGTTCCTTATTTCATTTGTTTGATGTTTTACTTTTCTTCCCAATAAGCCTACTCTTCGTTCCTACGGTCACAGCATCCTGATTTTGCTTTAACGGTCCCGTCCCTTAACCTTACTTTGAGCCACGCTACTACTATGTCCCCAGAAAGGGAAAAGCAGAGCTCTTTGAGAAGTCCCAGGAAGCTCCACTGCCATGAACCCTTGTGAGGAATCTCCTCCCAGGGCCAGCTTTCTCAAACGAAAACATTTACTGCTAGCTCCTATTTTGAGAAATGTTCTTGACAAGCTCTTCCGACTCTCTTCACCGCTCATCGAGCACACAATGGGTGCCTCTTGGAGTGCTAGATCAATCCTGAATTACCCATTCAATTAAAGGAGGTTAATGCACTAAATACGCTGCCAGATGATAAAGAACAATTACTGCCTGTGCTGTGCTTTAAGATTTGAAGCGCAGAAGCTAAAGGAGCTTCCTTGTCTTAAAACGAATGGAACCAGAAGCTGCTGTTTCAACCGCACATCCCAGGGCTGCAGCAAGGCACACGTGTACGCTGGAGCTCAGCCGCGTGGGCGTGCACGCAGCCCTCCCCGACACATGCGTTTCCTAGCTGGGTATCCTGGGGAAGCCGCTTAGCTTAGCCTCTCAACGTTCCATTTCCCCATCTGTAGAATGGACATAGTGCCTCCCTTCCTCAGGGTGTCCTGACACTGGAATTGGTTAACATTCCTGAAGCACTTAGTACAAGGGCCTGGCACACGGTACGGGCCACACAGAGGGTCAGCCACTTTTATCAGTGACACCTACTCATCGTGAGGGTTGGGGAGGGGGCTGATGAACTGCAGAGAGAATTTCTGGACCGCCTGTGTACTGAGGCCACATTTCTGCAGTGAAAAAGCTGAGCTTAGGTTCAGCCAGGAAGAATTTCATCTTAGTCAACTATTTACTATGAATGAGTTTTTCACCCATTCATTCAGCCAGGCAGTCATCTAACGTCTCCCAGGTACTCAGCACCTACTGTGTCTGTGCCACGAGAGAGATGGGGACCTCGGGTAAAAGAGCCACTGTCCTCAAGGAGCTCTCATCTGATGGGGAGACATTCACAGCAACAGACCATGTGCACACAGCGTGAACAGCACAAAACGGAGGAAGCCTCCGTGAATGAGAGTCCCGAAGAAACGTCTAGAACAGGGGCGGCAAACGCTTTTGGTAAAGGGCCAGACAGTAGATATTTTAGGCTTTGTAGAATTTACAGGCTCTGTCACAGACTCAGCTCCAGCACTGTAGAATAAGGCAGCATGGATGACACGGAAGCACCTTCCTTGGTCCAAAGCCTCCCCTGAGCCTACCACACCCCTTTCACCCCGGCCCCTGCTTAACTCTGACTCAGCCATCAGGTCTCAGCTTGAGCATTGCCTCTTCTGACTTTAATACGCTCTCACACATCTGCAGTCCTCGTTGCTCTGAATGGCCCTCTCGCTCTCTAACTGCATGTGCATTATGGCAACCACTTGTTCAGTGACTAACTCTTGCCTCTCATGAAAGTTCCAGAGTTCCATGAGAACAGGAACCGCCTTCCCTCTCCACTGTCACCTGTCACCTAGCACAGCGCTGCCACATTCAGTAAGTCTGTGTTGAATGGAGGCCCGAATCTGTGCTGCCCCCTTCTCCTGGCAGCCCCGGGGTATTCTCAGGGGCTGCTTGGGCCTAGGTGGAGATCAGACGATCCTTTAAAAGACAGAGTTGGTCAGAGCAAAGGGGCCCTCAAGAGAGTGAGAGGGGTTAATAGAAGCAGAGAGGCAAACCGGGTGTAACGAGGAGGGGAGAGCCCAGAATCCACTGAGCTTATAAACCAGGGGAAAGGGTCCCAAAGACAGCAGATGCCTCAGCTGGAAACTGGGTAGGGACTGGCAGGTCCACTGTGAACTGCCTGCTCCCGAGGCCTCGCAGGCCCGGTGGCTGCCTGGATGTCCCCTGATGCCACTGAGCAGGTAAGAATGAGGACAGCCCGGAGGCCCCGGGAGCCAGCCCAAAAGGCAAATCCTGAAGCTGCTCAGAAAGGTCAACGGTAAACTCTTCATCACCCAGCAGCCTCGAGCTGAGTTTGTTGTGTGTCCATAAGGCCACGGCTCTGCACGTGCCGCACGTGGGGGTGAGGAGGCCGTGCCAGGCAGAGCTGGGCCGGCAGTGAGCGAATCCACTGCCGGAGCCCTGGGCTTCAGAGAGCTGCGCTGAGCCCAGCGTGAATGTGCGAGTGGCAGCCCTGTGCCGGGAGAGGAGTGCCCCAAAGAGGCTCTGAGGCCAGCCCTGTTCACTGACGGTTTCAGTGAGAAACAAGGGCCGGCAGCCAGAGCACCTGTGTGGGCATCCTCCCACAAGGGGAAGGTGGAGGGAGATAAACGTCCCCGAGCCCTCGGGTCCTGGGGCGGGCAGGGAGGGGGCCAGGGAGACATGGAAGGAAGGGGACGAGCTAACCAGCAGTGCAGAGGGACGGAGACGTCGCCCTAACTGCCAGCCCATCCTTCCCCTCAGTTCCTTTGCCAGTCTACTTCAGACATGTGGCCAAGGCTCAGCTCAGGGACAGCTGTCCTCCAAGAAGGGCCGGCAGAGGCACCCACTTCTGCACTGCCACCGCCAGGGGCTGTTCCCTCTCCATACCTGACCCATCACATCACAACGACCTGCAAATGTGACGCTCTCCCTACAAGACTGGGGACAGCGCGGCAGGGCCCGGGCCGCATCCACCCCATGCCTCACACAGAGTGCAGAACTGGCCCGTGCCGGTACTCGGAGGCTAAAGAGAACAAATGAATGAGTGAATAAATGGAGAGAGAGCAGGAAAGGAAGAAAAGAGAAAGGAAGACTAGCAGGGAGGGAGGAAAAAATATATCACATTCGTTTTGGCTACGGTGAAACAATACAGGACTCCAGTAACATATTATAAAAAATTAGCAAGTTTTTAAGGACAAGCTGTCTGTCTGTCTGTCTGTGTCCCATTCTAAGCTGGCACACAAACGGTCTTTCAGAATCTCAGGCCTAATACCTTCCTTCCATATACTCAGAGATGCCATCCTAGCCTAACCCTCAAGTTCACACACAAGGGAAGCGAAGCCCAGAGAAGTAAAGGGCACAGTCAAGGTCACCAAGGCAGAAAGCACCTTGGGGTGATGGCCAGGTCACCACAGGCCAGGGGCCAGGAACACCAGAGTGCTTCCAGGTACAAGGGCAGCTCAGAGAGGCCCCCTCAGCCATCCTGAATCCTGAGCCAGGACAGCACCTGAGCAGTCAGGGATGTGAACGCCTGTCTGAGCAACGCAAGCATCTTCCTGAAATGGCATCTGGCAAGGAGGTGAGCAGCCAGGTGCCTGCTCCCCACTCCGCCAGGCAGCGGCACACCTCACACTCGGAGATGTCACGCGTAGTGCTGATGCCAAGCTGTCACGTCTCCTTGTACTAAAAACGGTAGTTTGTTCCTTCCCCTCTCTCCGAATAGCAACGTCTGTCTGGGAGCTCCTCAGCCCACTGCCTCCTGTTGACAGCCTGACACCCAGGTCCAGGCCGGAGGTGTGGCCCTCACCCGTGCCAGCACCACTTATACTGGCTTGAGCAGAGCATGGTGGCACTCTCGGGCAGTTCCCAGAAAACAACTTCAACCCCTCTGCAAAATCAACCTCGAGAGACGGCTGCCTCTCAACAGAAAACTCCTGGGGTGGCGTGCGGGCCTCACTGAGTGCCATGGACCCCTCTCTCGCCTGAGGCTAGCAGCCACCCCACGAGCGGGGCAGATCTGAAACCCAGTGCCAGAGGCGATGACTAGGAGTGCCCTCACCATGTGGTGGCCGGCTCCATGCAGGAAGCCCCAGGATCAGGTGACAGCAGCAACCTGAGCTCCCTCCACTATTCCAGCCGGGGCCTCAGGGGAGCAAAGTAAGAGAAACCCACAGCTGAGAACCCAGACGGTGCTCCTGGACGCAGCCACGAGGAAGAACTGTGCTCATGGAGGCAGGGTATGTGTCTAAGCTCGTGTTCTCTAACCTGCGTCCTGAAACAGCTGTGTCATAGGAGAGGCCTACAGGTACCCGTAAAAACGGAAGGACAAAGCCACGCCCAGGTCTCTCCGGCAGGTTCCCAGAGCCTCTGCCAGGCTTCCTGCAGCAAGAGTTTCCAAGAGGTGACGCGAGAAGGGCAGCTCCCTAATTTACTTCGTCAAGTAACATACTTGATGGTCTCCTTGCTGGTCCTCAGTTTAATATACGGGATCTTTCCCTAAGCTAGAGAGAGTTCAGAATTTTAAGACACAGATGTAAGGCAGAACGCTTTCCTGCAAAGTCCCTTTGTTCTTGACACTGGGGGACACCAGGTGAGTCACACCAGGTGTTATCTGAGCTGATCCCTCACAGCAGAGAGGCCGGCGTGGGTGTGCTCTCTAACAGCCGCACAACTGCGAAAGTCCAAGCGCAGATCCGGTTCCTCTGACCCACCCTGGGCCTGAGGAAGGGCCGATGGGTCCCAAGTCACACTCTGAAGAGAACCTGGTCGCAGCCTCTCCCCCTTAAAGGGATTGCCCCCCCGCCATCTGCTTCTTATACCTAAGAGGATTGACAGCACACACTGAGGGATGGCTCCTTCTCTTGGGGACCACAAGGGGCTGACTTTATTCTCCAACAGCGATGTCACAAAGCGACAGCAAGGAGGAATGTCCCCTGGCACAATGGCAATGTGAAGATTGGAGAACATCCTGTGCCAGCTCTCCCTTCCAGGTTAATGCCACCGTTCTCACAGGACCAGAGCAAATGGAGGCCCCTACCCCCTGCCCCCTGCTTTCTTGGGTCAGGGCAGCAGGTTCTGTGATACAGACACAGGCAGCAAAGTCACCGGGTGAAGGGCCAAGAAAGCACCCTACACTCCGAGGGGCTGTTCAAGGTCCCCAGCACTCGGCAGGACTGGCTCCACGGGGGTCATCCCAAGGCTTGGCGTGGGGGGCACTTCTGGGCAGACTGCTCTAGCTCTGAGATGGGGCACGAAAGGAAGAAGGGACAAGAGCAGCAACGGTGCCCCTCCTGTCCCTGCTCCTACCTACCACCTCCCGCCACCAAATACCCTGCCCACAGTTCTCAGGGGACGGGCTGTTCCAGCGCCAGCTCTCCGACCTTAGGGCTCACTGACCCCCTACTCCCTACTTTGGGCCAACAGAGAAACAAAAACAGTTCCTGAGAGTTCATTACGTTGCAGACGCTTGCTTAACACTTGATATTATCTTATGAAGTTGTTCATCTTATCATCCCCATTTTACAGAGAGGGAAACCGAGGCCTGGAGAGGTCAAGGAAGCTGCCCAAGGCCACAGAGGAGAAGTCAGCGGGATAGGACTTGAAACCAAGTGTTTGACTCCAGGGCCCACACTCTTGCTGCTCAAGGATCTCAAAGGACGTGAGCTAACCGGCGCCTGGTAAACTCGTCCACCACCCTTGGCCTAGGGGAGGACGTCAGGAGGTGTTAAAAAGGATGCCAACGTGAGGACCTCAAAAGCGGGGAGTGGGCAGCGACTCTGGCCGGTGAGTCAAGCAGAGGAGACAAACATCAGTGCTGAGGATGGCCACGGCTGGAATGAGAGTCCATTGGGGGTGGGGCTGCTAAATTTCAGTCCTGGGATCTAGAGACGTTTCTACGCAAAGACCAGAAAGTTGAACAGGCCCTCTGATCTCTACAATTCTCATTATCTTCCTATTAGAAGACATTAAAGGGCATATTCCAATTAGTGGACATTAAAGCAGAGAAGGAGGCTCATTATGTAGACTATTATTTCCCCTCAAGACACCTCTCCTTTTTTTTTTAAACTGATAAAAGCTGCCCAGAATTGTGGCTAACCAAGATGTGACAACTGTAATTAGCCGTGGCGGGAGCAGACCTCTGC
The DNA here is from genome assembly GCF_041296235.1 of Equus asinus. Taxonomy (NCBI): domain Eukaryota; kingdom Metazoa; phylum Chordata; class Mammalia; order Perissodactyla; family Equidae; genus Equus; species Equus asinus. Next base: position 39,589,624 of record NC_091803.1, read on the forward strand.
AGTGGTCCTAAAGGAGCGGGGTGAACACGCTTTGAAGAGCATGGTCGGTCCTGCCCACTTGGCACCTCCTCCCCTCAACCACCTCAGCCCACTCCACGGTGTCCTCGTCCACCGCCACAGAACCTGCCTCCACCCACACCCTTGCCCCAGGACATGGCCCCAAGTCTGGCCAATCCTACCACCCTGCGCCCTGTGTTCAGGGGCTGGCCAGGTCCATCCAAGAGGAGCGCCCCCAACGCCCTTCCCTAAGAGTAATGTGCAGTCACGATACTGGAGGGAGTTCCCTGCCCACAGGCCTTGCCCACTTGGAAGAATGCAGATCACGCAGGAAGCGCGACGAGAGAGCCGCAGGGTGCCGAGGAGGCGGTGAGGCCGGGTTCCAGGCATGAAAGGGTCGGGCTCCGGCCCCCACTCCGCCTGTGAACTTCTGGGGTACTCCTCCAGCTGCGGAGGCTAAGAGCTCTCTGGCCCACCTTGGTTTATTTTCTTTACACTTAAACTAACCAAGTTCCGGTCATTGGCGAGTGGAGGATCCACACTAAGACTGCCCTGTACTCGACTTCACAGTTAAGAGAGGGGCCGACCCTGGGCCTGTGACTGGTGAGCTGCAGCCGTGAGAACGCAACGCTGCTTCTGATGCGTGTTATTTCATGGCTGGCTCCTGCTTCGAGCCGGTCCCTCCACTCAGGTGCCCTGCCCACCTGTCGCTGCCTGATCTCCCTGCCACCAGCCCACGCGTCTCTTCTCCAAAGGTGTGTTTTGACTGAACACCCCTCCCACCCCCACCCAGCCTGAGCTAAGTGCCCAAACCCTGGACTTCTGTAGTCTGGGTTTCACCCCTCACTCACCACAGGGCATTACAATGACAGCATTTACCTAAAAAATGCATCTCTCTCCTCCCCCAGACCATAAGCTTCCCTGAGGACAAGGGTCAGGCTCAGAAGACAAAAACGAACAAAGAGCTGTAAGTAACACAACCGTATCTGTTGAACTTGTGAATGGGGAGGAGATTCCCTCAGCTGTCAATAAGCCCATGGACTCACTCCCATGCCGGCGACCAATGAGGAAAGGCCTTCCGGAAGCCCCCTCTGACGCAGCCTCTCCCGGAAGACGCCCCAGGCCCCTCCACAGCAGCACCCAGTCTGCTCGCGGCCCAGCACTAACTGCTGAATCAAACCACGGGGCTTGCTGACGCGTTTATTAAGCCTCTGCCCTAGAAGGTTCGCTCCCTGTGACAGGGATCTCCCCGATTAGGCTCATTTGTATATCCCCAGGGCATAGAATAAAGTCTGGCAGAGAAGGTGTTCAATAAATATTTTGTTGGCGGGCTCCTTGGTTGGTTGAAATGAATGAATGAATGAACAAACAAACCACCCAACTTCCAGAAAGGAGCTTGTGAGCTCTCCCTACACTGTGAGTATTACCTGATCTCAGGTTCCAGCTAAGGTTTAGGTAACAGCTCAGAAGACACTGGGGGCAAGAGCACCATCCCTTTATTCTCAACACTCTGAAGCGGAAAATGTTTACTTCGTTATTTCTTTGTTCGACTCAGGGAGAAAACAAGATAGTACTTTATATAACACAGACGCACCCATTTTCTAAAACTTCTTGCAAAAGGTCAAATTTTTTTAAGGGGAATGAGTATTTCACTTTCTGACATGTTCCATCAAAGCTGAGTTTTTTCGTTACACCACAGAGCTGGAGAGCATCATTCATATGCTGTGGATCAATAATGGCAACGCAAGGGGGCTGGCCCCGTGGCCGAGTGGTTAAGTTCGCACGCTCCGCTGCAGGCGGCCCAGTGTTTCGTTGGTTCGAATCCTGGGCGCGGACATGGCACTGCTCATCAAACCATGCTGAGGCAGCGTCCCACATGCCACAACTAGAAGGACCCACAACGAAGAATATACAACTATGTACCGGGGGGCTTTGGGGAGAAAAAGGAAAAAATAAAATCTTTAAAAAAAATAATAATAATAATGGCAACGCAAGAAGAAAAGACTCCAGCCCTCAAGAACGAAACAGCAAGAAGAATTTAACACTCTCCTCCTCCCCAGCCCCCAAGGCTCAGGGAGCTGGGGTGATGTCTCAGGGTCTGCACTGACGTGAACTTGCATCAGGGGCCTGGCCATTCCTCCAGCACCCCCTTCTCCCAGCCATCCTCCAGTCTGCTGTCATCTCTGGGCCTGGGAGCACGCTGGACCCTCTGCCTCTCCCACCCAGCTGGCTCATCCCAACTCAGAATTAAAGACTGGATCAGGCATCACTTCCTCCTGGAAGCTTCTATGACCTCCCGCCACCACTTGCAAATAGAGTGAGGTGTCTCTCCTTATTCTCCCACAGCAGCTTCTGTAGGGCTCACTGACCACACTGGTAAGAATAATGAGGATGATAGAAGTAATAATAATAGCGGCCATCACGTACTTAGTAGGAACCACGTACAGTCTGGCACTATATGAAGTGCATACATATAATCTCATCTTATTAATTTCAGTTAATCCTCATAACCCCTCTGTGAGCTTTGCACAAATGAATAAACTGAGGCTCAGAGGTGTTACGGAACTTGCCCAAGGTCACAGATCTCTCAGGGCAGAGCAGAGATGCAAACTCAGGAATGACCCGATTCCAAAGTCGGTGTGTCTCACTTCAAGTCATTGCCGATCAGGTCTCCCGTTCCTTGCAGCTGGCAGCACACCGAATTATGTGAGTGCCCCTTGAGGCCGGGTACTTCCCAGTCCTTGTCCTAAAGTTCACAGCGACCCTGCAAGCTAGGTGACGCTGCCCCCACTGTGCAGATGGAGAACGTAAGGCGCAGGCAGTTTAATAAGTTGCCTGTGGTCACAGAGCAAGAAAACAGCAGGGTCAGGTTGGAACTTGCACCCATCTACTGCACAAGCCTACGCCCTTTCTACTATACCACACTGCCGCCCCTCCTCCACATGGACCTATTTGGAAAAAGAATCTGAAGTATAGAATAAGGCCTGAAAGATAAGGTGGTTCTCTGTAATTCCTTAGGATAGTGAGAAATTGGAAAAAACCTAAATGTTGAACAACGGGGATTGTTAAATTAATCAAACAAGGAGGTCATTAGACCTAGGGCGTTCCACTGCCTTGGATAACCTAGAAAAGCAAACTACAACCTAAGCCAGATTCAATCCGTGGAAATGCCTCAAGGTTGAGAACAATCCATCACAAACAGCCAACCAGCCTTTCCCAAATAATGCAACTGCTTAAGCTACAGCCAGTCAAATCATTTCCTTGCTTTGTGTCCGTGTCTTCTCTATAAAAACTTTGCCCCTAGCTATTGTCAGTGGAGGGCTCCTAACCAGTTCCGTTTGGCATGACCCAATTCGAATCAATGTTTGCTCAAATAAACTTAAAATTTTAATATGTCTCTGTTTATCTCTTAACAGAACGATCAAAGAAATTTTATCACTATGGAAAAATATTACATAGCTGTGAAAGACGATTTTGACATAAAGTGTAGAGTAACACAGGAGAAAAATTATGTTAAATTAAAAAGAAAGACACAAAAGCTCATATATGGAATGATTCCATCTAGAGAAAAAACGCAGAGAAAAGACTAGAAGGAGATGTTAATTGCAATTGTATCTATGTAGTGGGACCATGATTCATTTGTTTTCCTTCTAACTTTCCTTTATTTTCCAAATTTTCTATAATGAGCATGTACTACTTTTAGTATTTTTAAAGTTTTTTTTTTTTTTTTTTTAAAGAAACTGGCTATTATCAACAAGGGCTGACTTGTAGCTTATTTTAATCCTTGCAATGGACGCCATTCTGAATTCTGATTAAGGGTAATTCAAGCTTTTCAAATGTCCAAATTGTCTCTGTTCATTTTTTGAGGCGAATAATTGCATTTTATACTAAACTTATTTGCGGCTCAAATACGGCTCAAAACCTTGTTTTGATTACTTGTTTAGGGAAAGAGTCACACTTGAAAATGCATAAGAATCACATTTGCATGATGGGTGATGAGGCAGGGAATTACAGTTGGGAGAAAAAAAGAAATGAAAAAAAACAACCGTGAATAATCAACGGCATGCACTGAATCTGAAGCCGCTGCCGCCTTCACGTCCATCTCATCCCGCATCCTTAAAGGCAAAGGCGCATCTGGTCCGTGGGGCTGCTGCAGGGAGCTGTACTTGACATAACTGCCAAATGGGAGGCCATTTCATCGGATTTTCTTCAGCCACTGTTCTGGGAGTTTGTCCTCAGGACGGTTCTCCTTTCTCCCACTGAGACAGCAGGCTTCTTTCTGATCCTCCCTAGTCTCAACATCATTTTCAGAAAGACACATTGGGCTCTGCGTCAACAGAAGCCAGCATAGAGAACCCTAAGGCTTGAGGTCAGCAAGACACCACGGAGGACACCGCAGTTGCTTTCCCGTACCCTCCTCCTGGGTTTGGACTTTCCTGATCACAGACGCGGGTCCTCGGCAGATTTATTAACGTGGAGCAGCTCCAAGGACGGTCTCTGCTTTGGGTCACTATCTTTTGATTAACAACCAGCTATCAAGTGAACAGAGCGTTACAAAGTCAAGAGCAATCCCTGTAGCCAAAATATAATTTTCCTTTTATTTATGATTTTCTTGTTTGTTTCCCCCATTATTATTTGTCACAGAGAAATACCCAGTTTTGAAGTAAAGATAGAAAATAGGTAAGGAAAATAAAAACATATAAAATTTTGGAGCCAGCCCTGAGGCCTAGCAGTTAAGTCCAGCATGCTCCAATTCAACAACGCAGGTTCAGCTCCCAGGCACAGACGTACACCACTGATCAGCAGCCAGGCTGTGACAGAGACCCACGTACAAAATAGAGGAAGACTGGTACAGATGTTAGCTTAGATCAAATCTTCCTCAAGCAAAAAGAGGAAGACTGGCAATAGAGATTAGCTCAGGGCAAATCTTCCTCAGCAAAAAACCAAAACCAACAAAGAAAACCCATACAAAAATCTCATCATCTCACCATCCAGAGAAAACCATTTTTGGTTCATATCAGAGGCTGCAAAACTGGCAGTCCATTCAGGTTAAAAATTTTAATAACTTGCCAACATACAAAAGTAGGAGATTTTAACATGTAAATCCAGATTTCCATTTAAAATAAAAAGCCTTAAAGACTGGGGGACACAGAGCCCCAATTCCTGCATAGTGACAATTGGTCAGTGCTGAGAAGTAGCTGATCTGAGTCACTTCCTGCCTGGACTCTGCAGACATCTGGGTTTGCTAGCTGGTTTAGACCTTTCCACTTTATTTTCCTATGCTAAGGTACACATTTTACAATTTTGTGATTATTTTTTTAAATGGGACTAAACTATATATTCTATTTAGCTACCTATTTTTATCATATATAAGAAATAACCATCTGAGCTGACTTATTAGATCTACATTTCCTTTTTTTTTCATTTTTCTTTGTTTTTTTGAGGAAGAGTAGCCCTGAGCTAACATCCGTGCCCATCTTCCTCTACTTTATATGTGGGACGCCTACCACAGCATGGCTTGCCAAGCGGCGCCATGTCCACACCCTGGAACCAAACCGGTAAACCCTGGGCGCCAAAACAGAACATGCAAACTTAACTGCAGCACCACTAGGCCGGCCCCTACGTTACCATTTTTAATGGCTACATGTTACTAATCTATCCTTTCTGATATTTCCATGATGAGCAAGCATTACTTTTTGAGGCATACTGTGTTACTACACTACCATATATTCCAGCTCCACTCTCCACAGGGCCCCTCCCTGGGAGAGGATTATTCTTCCTGGTCTGTTACCGTCAGGCTTCTTGTGGAAGTGAAACATGTCACTTCTGAGCAGAAGCTTTCAGAACCAACCATGGTCTGCCATCTTCTCTTATCCCTCTGCCATGAGAACAGGATGCCCTAGCTCAGGGCTGCTGCTTTGTTTTGGATCCTGGCATAGAGAACCTGGAGCATAACCACAGCTGACCCACGATGGATGTGTAGCACAAGGGGGAAACAGATATGTAATAAACTTAATGTGGCAAGCTGCCGAGATTTGGGGATTGTTTGTTACAACAGCATAACTTAGCCTCAGCTGGCTGATATACTAAAGTACTAAAATATGTTTTAAAATGACTAAAAAACTAAATAAAACCATTTAAAAAGGTCTTGGCCAGTGCCCAAACCTGGCTCTGTAGGTCTTGGCAGGACGTGGCTGGGGACAGTGGCTCTATGCACTTTCTGGCACCAGTACAGGATGGTGCAGATTGGCCTTGCAGAAAACACACCAAGTTCCCCAGTTATCTGCATCAGTGGTGCTCAGGGGTAGAAAAAAGCAGTAAAAAACCCACGTAGCTTTAAGCAGCAAGATGCTCACAATATGAAAGGAACTTAGAAATGAAGGTTGACTGGAGGGAGAACAGATCCCCGCACCTGTAGGGTCTGGGCACCCCAGGACACATGCTCTTTGAGGGGAAGAACCGGCCTGGGCCTCCCCTGGATCTACACAGGGCTAGTGTGACTGTCCCTCTGTCTCTGTCTCTCTCTCCTGTCTCTGTCTGCCTCTCTCTTCACGGCCCCATCCCTCTTCCATTTTCCATTTTTCTCTCCCCTTTTGTTAACCATTTGTGTCAATGAAATAGAGTGGACTTCATCTAACTGAAACTGTGCAAGGGGGCCGCCTGTGCAACCGAGGCTCCTCGTCCTGCTCCTCCTCCATGCACTCTGTGGTCTCAGAGCCAAAATGACTTGCTGCTCCCTTGACTAAATAGTAAATATATAGGTGATAATCTGGAGGCTGGAGTCCTCAACGGGGACTCTGTGACCTTATGACATCCGCTGAGCCAATGAGGATCTACAGTTTCAATCTTTGGCGACACCCGGCTGTGATCCAGGTTTCCCCTCTCTCCTCGCCCACCACTTCACCCTGAGCCCACTAACCTAGGTGGCCCACATCAGCCATACCTCACCACCAGGCCCCCAGAGGACTGTTTCTTTCCTGTTTTGTTTGTTTTAATGGTAAAAACACTTATTTTCAGTCTTAGCCAGCTGGACTCAGTTTAGATGATCCCAATTTTCTTGGCAAAATCCAAGGCATCGTAGTCAGGAACAGTCGAACATACGCCTTCTCTCTCCATCAGTCTGATCAGAGTGTTGACGTTGTCTACGTCAATGTCACAAAGCTCCTTCACCGCCTGTTTGTTCTGGTGCTGTTGGCCCTGACATCCACAACAAACACAGTGTGTTGCAGTCTCTACCTTCATGGCTGACTCTGTGGTCAGGGGGAACTTGATGACGGCACAGTGACCAAGCGTGTTGTCCTGTTAACCACCATCAGCATCTCCAACAGCACGGATTCGTCTTAGCTGCTTTTGTTTTTAGATAAGTGCAATCACCTGGTGAGTTGTGTTGTCTGTGCACCTAGCTTCTCTCATTCAACCCCGTTTGTGACATTCATCCACACTGGAGTACACAGTGACAGATCTTCATTCTCCTTGCTGTCCAGCGCTCTGCTGTGTGAATACACCACACTTTATCCAACCTTCTGTGGATGGGCATGTCATGGTTATTATTTTGCACTTATTTACATGGTTTATTAATATTGTTTTTCCCTCACTAGACTATAACTCCACGATGACAAGAACCTGGTCTACACTTTCTCGTTACTGTAACCCAACCTTTAACACAGTGCTTGATCCATAACAGAAGAGGGAAGGAGAAAGGCAGGGAGGGAGGGAGGGAGTGGGTGTTACAAGAACGCCCAAAGATAGCACTCCACTCCCAAATCCAAGGTCTGTTTCAACAATCAAGTTAAATAATTTGCCGATTCCTGCTTACTGCATATTTCACATGAAATTAAGCCCCTAGGTTCTTATATGATTCCGGCCGCTTATTGCCAATAAAGATATTCAGATGTAATTAGTAATAATTTGCAGGTACCAGAAGTCTGGCTCTCAAAATGGGCTGCTTACCAAGATTCTAACTGCCTGGAGAGGGGTCCTAAGACAGAATATTATTGTCTTCATGTTATCAGCACACTTGAGAGATGAAATCATTCACAACTCAATTCTCTCTTCAGTTTTCTTTATAAATTATGCACTGGCAGAAAAAAACAAGCCAACTCCTCCCCCTGAAGCAAAATGGTGGAACAAAACACGGTGGAGAAGACAAGCTGATGAGGGGCTGCCTGGCCGGGGCCTCCAGCCCTGGCGGTACCCACACCCTGACCCCCACACTCCGCTTTGAGGGGCTCTTCCTTTTACTTCTGACAGAGGTGGACAAGAGGAAGTCACTGCACGGCCACAAGGAAACAGAAATTGGCCTCTGGAACCTGAAATGTCCGTGTCGCGCGTATAAAAGTGAGTCTTTCAGTCACACTGTGAGGCTCTAACTGCGACACGTGCAGAGAGAGGCCACCTATGGTCCTGCTTCTCTCTGACCAACCAGGTCAAAGACCATCTGAGAACTTCCCTTCATGAAGCTCCCATCCTCCAGTGAAAAGCATGAACGGCCCGGTCACGAGGCCCTTGCCCACCTCAGTAGCTTCATCTTTGGCCCACAGGCCTTGAGTCTTCGTGCAAATATTTTTTTCCCCACTGCATGTATACGTATGTTTGCCTGTTCATTCATTTAATAAATATTTATCAACACTGGCCTGGCGCCAGGATACAGCAGAAAAATAAGACAGCGCCTGCGGAGAAAGTGTGAGAGACAGACAATCAACAAGCAAGCACATAAACAAATTAAAGGTAAGCGCTGCAGTCTGACAAGATGCATGTCTATTAAGGAAGAGACATATGTCTATTAAGCATCTACCACCTGCCAGGGGCTGTGCTTGGCACTTTCCTTTCATATCTCACTTAACTCTCAAGCCGACCCCAGACATGAGTGGTCAGGAGCTCCAGGTTACAGATGAGGAACACATCTGGTAAATACACACTGCTGGTAAATAACAGAGGTGGGCTTTGCATGCTCACCCCCAAGACTCCAAAGGCCAAGCTGTCTAAAAAACAGACAGACAGAAGCCAAGCCAGCCACGACCTCTATTTTTCATGAAAAGAGCTAGAAGTCCACAGTGATGGTGCTACTGCTAAAGCCAAGGGGCTGGAGATTCAAAGTGGCCTCCTTTGCCATTTTAGAAGGTCCAGGCAGAGGTCTAGTCGGCGAGAGAGGACAAACCAAGGTCGCAAGGGAGGCCCGGGGATTAAATGGGGCTTTCAGTTCCCCAGGCTCTGCGAGGCCCTTGACCCTGCATACTTGAAAACCAGCTGTAATGTGTAGAAAGTTATCTCTCAACAGGGAAAAGATTCCTGGATCCTTCTTGATATGACTTCCCTTAACACAGACGGAGGATTCAAAGAAAACGTGGACCTTTTCTTATTCCTGCAGCCATAATCAGAACTTCCCCACCAGAGTGTTGTGTGAGTTTAAGGAGATAAAACAGAGAGAGAACTTGGCGCAATGTCCAGCACACGGAAAGCGCTCACAGCTGCCGCCATCATCAACCATCTCCATCAACCATGCCCATCCCCGTCTACGATCACCATCCTCCTCATTCCCATCCAGCACCACCACCGTCACGTTCTCTCTCCTTTCACTCTCAGGGAAACTCAGTTAACAAAGATACCGAGGGGCCGGCCCGGTGGCGCAGCACTTAAGTGCACACGCTCCACTTCTCGGCAGCCCGGGGTTCGCCGGTTCGGATCCCGGGTGCGGACATGGCACTGCTTGGCAAGCCATGCTGTGGTAGGCGTCCCACGTATAAAGAAGAGGAAGATGGGCACGGATGTGAGCTCAGGAACAGTCTTCCTCAGGAAAAAGAGGAGGATTGGCAGTAGTTAGCTCAGGGCTAAATCGTCCTCAAAAAAAAAAAAAAAAAAAGAGGCCGAACTTTTCTGTTTAAGAACAGAGCTGGAAAGTCATCTAAACCTAAGTTTGCAGCTCATCCCTGCTTCTCACTAGCTGTGTTACCTTGGGCAGGGCACTGCACCTCTCTGACTTCAGTTTACCCATCTGTAAACAGATGAATATACCTCCCCCTCACGGGGTGGTGGCAGGAATCGGAACCACGTATATGAAAGGCTCTATAAATATCAGTGCTTACTATTCACAGGAGCCTGGTATATCCGTTTCCCACGTCCTTTCTTCATACATAGATTCATGCAAAAACGGGCAGGGTTGGGGCCAACTTTGTTACACAACTGAGAGACCTCCACAGTCCCGCATGTAGCTTCCTCTAAATCACATGCTGCAAAACGCAGCTTATTTCCCTTTCCAAGGCTTCTGGTAACCGGGGTGTTAGAACTTGTTTCCCTCAGTCCGCCCTGGCTCTCTGCTCTCACCTGCCTGCTGTCGGCTGAGCCACGGCGGACAGGAGCATGGCACCCCGGAGGCGAGACCCCCTCCCCAGCTCCACTGCGCCTGTGACAGTCACCATGCCGTCCTTTGAGACTTCCTGAGGCCTCAGTCAGCACACTCCACATTTTTCACGTCCTCCTCTCCATCGGCCCCTGGAAAGCAGCCTCCACACGGCCGCCAACCTGAGCTGCTCCCTCCGCTCTAGACAGCCAGAGCAGTCTGACAGCATTTCACTCTGTCGGCAAGTCTGGCAAGGAGCTGGAATTCACAGTCTCTAGGATGAGTCTGCCGGCGGCACAAGGAGATAACCTTTAAAGGTTGCACTCAAAATGCTTTTCTGAATCTGGAAGGGGTTGGAAAAAAGATCCAAAGCTTAAAGCACCAGCCCCACCCTTTCTATTCATTATGAGACCAAGCCTTCTCAAAGCCCAGCTCGGAGGGGAAAGAACCCTCTACAACAGCCCTGATGGTATAAGTGCATCAGTTCAGAGGAACGCTTACGAAGGGGATGCAAAAGCCCTGCCGACACCAGCACAATTCAAGTTCTGAAGGCCGTCAGAGAGCTCACCAAGATCGGAGAGGCACCTACTCACCAACGCCACAGAGTGGGTTTTTTAAACACAGAAATAAAATAATTATTCTTGTGCCACAGGCCTTGGCCAAACATTCATCATAATAGCTGACACCTGAGCATCTGCCTAAGCGCTCACAAACTGTTTCTATATCCTGCCTCCCTTCCATCTCGGGGGGAACAGAGCGGGTGAGCAGCATCACCAGCATCAGATGAGGAAACTGCAGCCCAGCATCACCCAGTTCAGGTCTTCTCGTCTCAACTGAACCCACAGCAGGGGAGGGGTGGGGCGGGCAGGCACTGTGTCTGAGCACAAAATCAACCGGCATGAAGGATCGGGTAACATGGGCTCCGGTTCCCTGCGGGAGAGGAACAGATTTCTAAGGCTGTGGACAGCTGTCTATGAGTGCATACGTGTGGGTGTGAGACTCACATCACACATGTCTTTTAACTCTTGCGCACACATGTGTGCCCAAGGAGGCACATGTTTGTTTGGTTGAGCAAATGATGACAGTGGCTGCATTCCCAGGGTCTTCTCCGTCCACCGAGTGGCCCAGGCACCGTGCTCAGAGCTTTAGAGATGTGCTTTCATTCAATGTTCACAGGAAGCCTATGAAGGAAGTAGCAGCCCCAGTTTACAGTGAGAAAATTGTGACCTTGACAGAACAGAGATTCTGTCATAAAAGGTCATCCAACTAGGAACTAAGTGGCAGATCTGGGACTTAAACTTGGATCGATCTGGAGTCCACATCTGAATCACCATCTCGGGTACCCACAAGTCCTGATAGACTTACACCTCAGATGCATCACCTGCTCTCCCCTCCAGGGCCACTTCGGGTGAGCAAACCACCGTTCTTTCTCACCTGGACTCCCACAATAGTGATTCAGTGGGTAGGTGGGCAGGCAGACAGGCTCCCCTAAAAGGCCTGAAGGATGCACCTGGCTGCAGCGCCCTGAGCTCTCTCCTGCTTTTCCCACCCCCGCTCCACCCCAGCCACACCGGCCTCCTGGTTTCTCTAGTGCACGAAGCTCTTTCCTACCTCGGGGCTCTGTACACGCCCTCCATTCCCTCTGCCTGCAACGCTCCTCTTCTGTTTACTTAGTCAAATCTGAATCATTTTCAGGAATGACATGTCCTCAAAGAACCCCTTTCTTACCCACCACTGGAACTGGGCCCCTTCTCATAACCTCTGGAACCCTGCTTAGTATCTCTTCATAGAACAGACACAGTTTGTAACCATGTATTTATCTGAATATTATTTGCATATTAACATGTTTAAAGTCTCTCCTCTGATAAGACTGCCAGCTCCAATGTGGGGCGTGGATCATGTCTGTAACGTCCGCTGAGGTGCCCCCAGGACCCAGCACGGTGCCAGACTCATGGAGGAGCTCACTGAATCCTTATGGTCTGGCCTTCATAAAGGCCGTCCTGCTGGAGCAGGTGCTGGGACGGGGGCCCGGAGTGTATAAAGGTGAATGTGGGAAAGTTTGGGGATTAAAGCTGGAGATCCAGGCCACCGTTGACCACCGAACTCCAGGGAAGCTACAGCACTGCTGTACCATAAGACAGCGCAGTACCCGGGGCAGGTGAAACCCCGAGCCAGCGCCGGGATGGTTACAAGCAATGAGGAACGTCGTTTGAATGAGTGAGGAAACTGAGGCAGCGCTGAGCCTGCATGACAAGCAGAAGGATCCAGGAGGACCCGGGAGCTTAGGGAAGAGCTTCGCAACAAACCCAAAGCAGGAGCTCTGATGAGTTGGAGGAGTGGAGTTAAGAGTAGGAATCAAGATGGCAGACCAGGGACCTTCCACTAGAATGGTTCATTCAGTCAGTCAGTCAGTCATCAAATATGTAATGAGCTTGCCTCCCCTGTTCTGGGCACTGGGAATACAGCAGTGAACGAAATGACACACAGCTGTGCCTTCATGGAGCTGAACTTCCACTGGGTAAGCAGTGGTGTCTGGGGGAACGGCACCTTAGGAGTTGCAGGTCATAGCCTGCACGAGGTACTGCCGTGGGCCCGGGTCTAGACTGCAGGGGCCAGGTCCAGGCTGGGGATACAAACGGGGCAGCCATGGCCATGCTGACTGCGCGAGAACCTCGGCGAGAACCTAGGCCTCTGACTTTGCTGAGCCATCATGGAAGGAGCAGCTGTGGCAGACCCCCCGGTCTGGGGCCCCCTGGTTTAGGAGCAAGTCTTTAGTCTGTGGCCCTAACTCTGCCGGCTGCAAAGAGCCCAGAGGGAGCTCCCTCTGCAAAGTATAAGGCTTGGGGTCAGTCAGCATATTGGTGCTCCCTGCAGTTGGGTCTGCCTCAAGACAGATGGGTACCTGTGTATCCACTTTTCACGCCGTGACAGTAAAATGAGCAATGACAGAAATGGGCTAAGGCTCCTGTTTGCCCACATAGACCAAGAAGATCTGAGAGTCAGCAAAGTTTTCACAAACTTATAAACTTAGAAAGAGGCCTCAGAGATCATCTGGTCTCTCCCGCAAGGGACAGGAGTCAAATGTGGCTGGGGGTCAAGGTTAGTACCTGATAAGACCACCCTGCCTTTGAACAGCCCTCCATGTTCCATCTTTCTTACATCAAGTAGTCGATGATCAAGACTGTGTCTCTATCATTTACAACCATATCCCCAGCACCTGGCCCACCGCAGGATGGCTGGATAGACACACAACTCAACAGATGGTCGGAGATATCAACAGATGAGCCAAAACACACTTCTCGCCAACTTTCACCCACTGGTCTCCATTCTCTCCTCTGGAGGCGGCTGGGAGTCCAGGCGAAAACCCCAGTCTTGGGGTGGGGGACCCGCAGTGAGTCTGGCTCTCGCCCGTTTGAGCTGTGTGACCTTGGACAAGTTACTAACCATTCTAAGCATCTCTTTTTCCCTCTAAAATGGAAAGAAGGCCTACAAGATCTCAGGGCTGTTGCAACAATGCAATGAAATAAGGCAGAGTACTTCAGCAGATCAACCAAGAAGCTCCCAGCTTCCCAAGGTGTGGAGGCCAGGAGACAAAGGAACGAACGCTCAGTAACTCTCAACGTTAACAGACAAGCAAGAAACTGCAGTGCAAAGGTTACTATGCAAAGGACACTTACAAACAGATAGGAGAGTGCTGAACAATACCACAGAACAACGGAGGAAGGACACAAACAGGCAATTCACCAAAAAAAGAAAACATAAATGGCAAATTACAGCATAGACGTTTGCTCAACCTCACAAATAATATGGAAAATGCAAGTTCAAACATCAACAAAATGTAATTTTTTTCCTCTATCAGAAGGGTAACATGTAAAAGATTGCTAATACCCAATGTTGACAAGGACATGGGGACAAAGTATTCTTTTACCTTGGTGATGCGATTGAAAATTGATTGTCTTTTGGGAGAGCAATTTGGTTGGACCTATTAAAATGAAAAAATGTATATACTCTTGACCTCAGCAAATCCACTTCTAGCTATTTATCCCAAAGAAATACCCACAACGTGTATAAAGAGGTCTATACAAGGACAATCTGGCAGCTTTGTTTGCAATGGCCAGGAAATGAAAACAACCTAAATAGCCATCATCAGAATAGTTACATAAGGAGCGGTTCCCGCATACGAGGGAACACTGCAGCTTAAGAGAGTAAGGGAGAGAGAGGTCTCTGTACTGAGGATAAAGGCATGTATCATATGGTCCCATTCACGTCCAAACAAAACCCTAAGAGCATTCAAGGGATGCCCGCAGAGAGGTAATGCTCAACCCGGAGCAGTTATGTCCCCAGGGATATCTGGCAATGCTCGGAGACATCTTGGGTTGCACAATCGAGGAGAGGGCGTGGGTGCTACCGGGTAGAGACCAGGAATGCTGCTCAACATCCTACAATGCACAGGTGAGCCCCCACAACAAAGAATTATCTGACCCAAAATGCCAGTTGTGCTGCAGTGGAGAAACCTTGGTATAGAGATACATAAATGTCACTCTGGGAAAACTCTCCCGGGAGGCAGAGAGGGTGGCGGTGCCATGGGATCACGCGCAGGCACCCTGGAGAGGCTGGCGAACAATGCCACTGGTGCAATTCACCGCTTGGTAAGTAACAACAGTACTTACATTCAAAACAAGATTACCTCCAGTGCCAACTATACCAGCCCCCACTGCCACAGCTATAATGTACCGGGGCCTGGGTATGAACTCCTTCAGGCTTCAGGGAGTCTCATCTGGAAAGTTAACTCTGACACCAGATTTTATGTTCTGCGCACTGGACTCCCCGTGGGGAGAGCGTGCCCCTCGGCACAGAGCCTCCACGGCCTTGCATGTCAGTTGCTTGAATGGGGTCCCACCCCCTCACCAGACCCAGACACCTTGAGGACAAAGGAATCTTGCTCCTTGCAGCCCCCAAGGCAGCTGAAGTGCAGGCCTTGATCCAGTAGATGCTGAAGGCAGGCTTTCTGAACACACGAACGTGCAGAAAGACCTTCAATGAAGCGGGGAAATTGTATTTACGTTTACTTCCAGATTTAACTGCTGATCACAAGTCGAGCGCTTCTTGCGTCACTAAGGGCAGTATTCGCACAGCAGCTGTGTGCCAGGCACCGTGCTGAACACTTTACCCATCATCATATGTTGTCACTCTGCAGGGCAAGTGGCGTTCCAGCCTCCCAGCCGCACCTCTCTCCAGCCGTTATCACAGGACCATGTTTCCTTGACAGCCTCTGTCTCCCCCACTAGACTGCCAGGTCCGGTTGTGCTCACCTCCGGCTCTGCAGGGTTTAGCACACACCTGGCATTTAGTAGGCCTTCAATAAACAGCTCTGGGATGAATAAAGGAATTAGACTGTGAGAGGGAAAAAAAAAAAGTTCTTCCTGTTTGGGAAGATAAATGCAGCAACAGAGAGTAATAGTGACACGCACGTCCGACGGGAGGGAAACGAGCTTTTTTATTTTCTGCCTTTTGTTTTTGCCTACATCAGGCTCTCCCAGAAGCCTTGAGCAACCCAAGAACAGCTGGAGGTTAATGTGCTGTAATCCTCAGAGGTGCAGAGGTGCTTGACTTTGTGGGATGGAAAGTTCTCGAGGAAGGAGAGAGCAAAAACAAAAGCAAATGCTCCCAGGGTTTCGCTTAGCATGCAGCACAGAAGCCAACACTGGCTGGAATGAAAATCAAACATCAAACAGTCCACAGCTGCCTCTGCCGCCCGCCTGGACACAACAGGGGTGGCCTGTTGTGTCTGGTGGAAGGACCAGACATGAATAAAAGAGAGCCGCCAGCCCTACAACTCGTCCTTGCTTCCCCCCAATCTGAAACAGTACCTGCTAGGGTAGGGCCTTCCTAGAGCTCACCGCGGTTGCAGCTGCCCTTCCCACTTCTGCACTTGGCTCAAGCATTCCATCCTTCTCTACTTAATGAATTCCTCTCTCTCCGCATAGCTACACACTAAGCAAGCATAAAGACAGAGCTGCAGGTGAAAGAACACTGGAGAGCCCGAGGGGTAAGCCATCTTAGGAAAGAGGATGAAAAGGAAGAGCTGAGAAGCCTCCAAACCACCCGCAGCCCCATGCAGCCCACCTAGACTCTGTGATCCATTATTCACAGGACACGTAACGGGTTTTCCCTGAGTCACACGTACAAATATGCTCCACCAGAATAAACCTTGAAAATAACTGCCGCAAGGGCGACAAGATTTCCTTTGGGGAGGGGACCTCAAATTCTGCACGAGTCTTCCTGGGGCAGCACCCTTCCTCTAAGCCACAGCCTGTGGCCTCTAGGAAAGGGGACTTATTCCAGAAGGAAAATTCCTTGCTGAAACACAGCAGCCTTCTTTACTGAGGAGACCTAATTAGTTATGCTGTGCAAATGGAACATTGCACGGAAGCCAGTGTTTCTGGTGGCTAAATTCAAAGGCTGAAATTAATCCCACGTAGAGGGCTGATTCCAGCTGTACTTACCGTCACAGTACTTTTCAAAGGGAGAGACCTAAGGCTCAGAAAATAAGTGTATTGATGTAGTATTTCATACCAACTGACTGGCTGTACTATTTGCTTAAGAAAAAAAAAAGTAGGTTGTTTTAAGATCTAACATACCTTTATAAACAACACAGTAGGAGAGTAAGATGGTGGACCTCAAACTTGTTTGGAAGTCTGGGTATTTGGGGAATAAGATCAAACATTTGCAAAGATATAAACCAGGAACCAATTGATTAACAGCAAATTTAACTATGTCATGTGGAAGTGACAGAAAATCAAACCCACAAACACTGCTGTGTATTAACAGAGAGAAAAATGAAGCACGACCAGTTAGTGGATTGAGTTGTGGGTTTTTTTTCCCCACTTTATTTGTTGCCGTTTAATTATTTTGCCTTTGGCTAGTGTCTGCTGACAGCCAAGCATTAGCAGGGGCCAGAAGTATAAGAAACATTCATGGACAAAAAACCGAAATTGGGAAGGTTCTGGACATCACTTTGACTTTTGTTACCATTTCTTCCTTTGAGCGCTGGCACACACCTCAGCTCCCATCTCAGGACACGGGAGCACAGCGCGGCAACCACAGCGTTCTGAGGCCCACACCTCGTTCAATAACCTGCATTTAGCCCTGTCGGGGGACAGCACAGCTTCCCAGAATCCTCTGTGTGAAAGAGAACTCCAGATCTCTTCCACAGCACAAGTGCCGAGCGGACCGTAACCACGGGCAGCAGGTGGGTGCTGGGTGCCTGCGGCATTAGGCTCATTTCGAAGCCTCGGGGCAGGCTCTCGGGAGCCTGACATTGCCCAGACGAGAGGTTCTGAGGGAGCATCCTGAAACTCGCCTACGGCCAGAGCAGCCCCCGCAAACCTGCACCTAGGTTAACAATTCTACAAAGCAGACCCGCCTCAACCTGCCTCTGGGATTTGCAGGGCCCAGATGCTGTGTATTCAGAGCAGGGAGCCTGAGCAGCTCCACAGAAAACTCCTGGCTCGGCTGCAGGGGGCCCCTGGCCTACAGTCTCGGGGATGCAGGTGGCCGTCCACGCTGGCAAGATCTTGGTCAGGCTGGGCCGACCCTTCAGACTGAAGGCAACGGCCTCATGCGCCCCTTGGAATTTTAAAGAGCTGGACTCCACCCTCAGTCATGGAATCTCTGCAAACCGGTACCCCGTCAGAAAATGCTATTTGGGCTGAAAAATCACGTTACTGAATGAGAGGCTTCTCTGTGCCTTTGTCTTCTCATCTATAAAGTGGGGATTACATGAGTTTCTTACCTCACAGGGTTGGTGTGAGCACTGAAGGGGCTGTTTTCTGTAACGCAGACAGACCACTGAGAGGCGGCTAGTGTAACTATTATTACTGTTTGATCCCAATCTATCCATTCCTTCCGATCAGTGTTTGCCAAATATTATTCATTCACCCAGCACCATCCTAAGCTTCTTGCTGTTTTCACTATTGTGTGTTCAGTATTTTTCTTTAAGCTGACTTTCTTTCTACTTAAATTTATTTTAAAGGGGACTGTATGTCACCGTGGTGAATGGAAAAACAGAATTCTGCGCCATAACTAGAAGGCAAATGTGAAAACAAAACAGCGTCATTAATTAAACTCAAGTCCGCTGCCTGCCCGAGGCGCTGATCCTGAGCCTTCCTCTGCCTCTGCTGAAGAGAAGGAGCAGAGGCATGAAGGGCACAGGGGCGACACACAGAGACTTTCTCCTCCAGGAAATCACAGGCGATGACAGAGCTGAGAAGGCAGTGCCTTCTTCCTGCAGAATTTGTTATTTAATGTCTAGCCTGTCTCTCCAAAACCTTCCTGAGTGCACACATCATTCTTCCGCCACTGGGAGAGACTGTGCTAGATCATTACTACCCACTAGAACTTTCTGTGACGGTGGAGATGTTCTCTATGTGCATTGTCCAATATGGGAGCCACTAGCAACACGGGGCTATTAAGCACTTGAAATGTGGCTAGTGTGCCAGAGGAACTGAATTTTTAATTTTATTCCATTTTAATTAATTTAAAATTGAGTGGCCACACGTGGCCAGTGCGTTTTTTTGGCCACGAAGGTTATTGAGAGAATTGCACGTGCTGATCCTTTCGTCCTGGCTCTCCAAAAGAACTCACGTTCACTTTGAGCTTATGCCCTTGGCTTCCTTTGAGGGAGATCTTATGAAACCTGACTGCGATTTGTCTTGGGATGTAATAGGGGGTTACCTACTATATCCTTCATTATTGCTTAATCCAAAGCCTTTGGTGGAAATTTCTTTAGAGCTCCCTTTGAGAAACGGACATATTTTCTTCTCATTAGCAATGGAATTATCCAAAATCACCAACTTCCATTCTCACACTGGCTGCCAGGAAGCCCAAAGGAAACTCACAAAGCACTAAGAGCAAACCACGTAGGAGCTCATGACAGATGAAAATAATTTCCACTGTTTCCTTAATGAAACTCTCTCAGTTTACATTTTCTCTGACTCTGATGCTTTATTTTTTCTATTTCACCATTCTTTTCCATGAGCTTCTTTAGAAATCATCTATTTTGTGGAATTAGATAGAATGCATTTTCTTTAACTAAGAAAAATAATGTCCAATGGTACCAATATATTAACTGAGTCACCTTCTATCCAATGTCATTTATTATGACAGGCTCTATGAATTCGGGTCACATCCTCCATGCACTGGCTGGACCGTGCCTAGAAAAGCTCTGAAAACAATGAAGGATGGAGCGAGAGTAGCGTGAATGCCGTTGTGCCCACTGTGGAAACAACCTCCCAGGCAATGGCATATTTGCTGTGTCCATCTCATTTCATAACTGACTTTCAGAAGCTAAAGTCTGCCAAGTTGCTTCCTGGGGTGAGGGGGGAAACAGTCAAAAATGAAAGGTCAGGGGAAGCTCTCATGTGAGATCACACTTCAATTTCGCTCTAAAATAAAGCTGTCTGCTTCACTTTCTTCATCCTCCAGGCAACACCTTCCAGCTTTCTGATGACCGCAAGGCAGAACTGGAAGGACACTCAGATAAATAGGGTGGTTTTTTTTGGGGGGTTTGGGATAAAAAGAGAAAGAAAGAGAAGAGGATATTCGGAAATCTGTCATATCTAATTCTCTTTTCAAGCCAGAGCTGAGAGCATCATAACGCTCGGATTCTCTCTCACTTATGAAAGTGCTACTGTTGTCGCCCAGATGAGCAAGTAAACGGCAGTGACTTTCTGGAGGCAGCTTCCAAGCCAAACTCTAGCTCATCGGTCCCTAAGATTTTAGGTAAGATGCGTGTATCGTACAAACCCATTCCTCTGTGACACACGCCTGCCACCAGTCCTGCCATCAAAGACCAAACACAGTGATCATTTTGGAAGATAAGAAATGAATACTAAGTGTCTACTGGGCACGCCATGTTTCTAATCCTGACAGCAGCTTTGCAAGGTAAGTATTATTATTATTATTTCCATTTTATTGATGGGGAAACTGAGATTTACCTAAGGTCACAAAATTCAAACCAGGCTTCTGTTTATAAGTTCAGGGTTGTTTTTTCAACACCCAGTTGCTGGCGGAAATTCCCCACTAAGAAAAATGGCGACAAAACTCAAGGCTGTCACAGAGCTCAAGGGGAATAAGAACAAAACCTAACGAAGCTGTCGTGATGCAAGAAGACAGCAGAATCAGGAAGCAGCCAAGAGTCAGAGTGGAAAACAAAGCAGGCCCAGCACCAGCGAACACCAAAGGGTCCAGGGCAAGAAACAGGAAGAGAAAGAAGAAAGACGAAAGGAGGATGAGTAGGCCGGGCTGGAAGAGGCATCAGGAAATCAGAGAAAAGATGGGAAACTGGGGTCGCAGCTGTTGAGGAAAAATCACCTTCAAGGCCAAGGTCCCACGGTCCCCAACACTCAGTCCCCAACCAGGGGGTGGCCAGCTCTGGAGCAGAGGAGTAGAGGTTGGTCAACTATGTGCTGCTCTCTTTCGCGAAAAGACTTGCCTGGTTTTTATTTGGGGAGCCACCTCTTCTTCTCTCTGACACGTGGTTGGATGAGGTCAACTCCAACCCCTGTGCCAGCAGCGGTCACATGATCTGAACCTGGCCAATCACAGAAGTCCATCCCCCAATGCTAAGGGTTAGGGATGGGCGCATGATCCGAGGCAGACCAGTCAGAGATGCCCGGGACTTGGCTGAAGCCATCCAGACAGCCTGAGAGCCTGGTGCTGCTGAGAGCCACCGCATCAACCCACAGAGAGCGCCAGCCTGAAAAGGACACCTACGCAGAGAAAGGGGGAGGTGGCAGCAGACTCCTCACCACAGGTCCAGTCACGCCTGAGACCAGACCCAAGCCTGGACTTCTCAGTTGCAACACGAGCCAACAAATCCCATTTCGGCTCAAGCAGTCGGAGCTGAGATTCTGCAGGCATCACACTAAGAGGCCTGACTGGCACGAGAAACTCACCCTGCTCCCTCACCTCTCCCCTCAGGGAGGCTGGGCAGCTGGAAGGCTGGCCTTGGGAGGCTGTGGCTGCCGAAGTACAACGCTCCATCAATAAGAGGCAGAAGTGCCATACTGTGACAAATGGGTGTCAGTTCCACCCCAGTGATGTTCTCCTAACTGAGAACCAGGCGCTTACCTGATACACATGGAATGCGTTCGTTGCTTTGCCCCGGAGAAACACTGATGGGATCCAGACGTTGATCAGCGCCCGGTTTGATCTGACCAAGAGAAAAATCAAAACTGGTCATTTCAACTTACCAAAAAAAGTGAGGAAGCTATTTTCTCCTCTAAGAGGCACTACGCACAAACAATTTATGACAACATTCATTGCACTTAATGGTCAGCCAAAGGACCAGATTACTCTCATCACTGAGTTCCTCCAGTTTTTAAGGGACTTAGTTTAAAAGATATATATACATAGGGCCAGCCCTGGTGGCCTAGTGGTTAAGTTCAGCATGCTCCACTTTGGCACCCTGGGTCCGGTTCGTGGGCTTGGACCTACACCGCTCTGTTAGCAGCCATGCCGTGCTGGCAACCCACATACTAAAAAAGAGAGGAAGATTGGCATGGATGCGAGCTGAGGGCAAATCTTCCTCAGCAAAAAAAAATACACATAAATACACATGTTTTACTTACATTAAGTTTGTGTTCTGGAACGAGAAAGAACTGCCCTTGGTGCTTGCTAACTGAGGGACTGGGCCCATGCTCCATCTGGACCTCAGTTTCCTCATCTGAACAAGGGGACAGTAAGTGGGAGCCCCTGATGAAGCTGGGGAGGGTCAAGTTCAGTGACGCTCACAGGGTCTCTGGAGCACTCAGAGGAGTACCCCGCCTTCTCAGCGCCCCCACCTTAGACCCTGAGCCCACTTTAAGACTGGACTCCACCAAAGAGCTCACAGACCAATACCCATGGCTACTGGGGTCGGGGAGGGGAAGACAGGAAACGACAAGCTGGGACGCCAGGCAGCCAGCACAAATACTGCTTTCAACTTTTCCAAAAACACTGGGTGTATGGCTCTAATAAAGATTTACATTCGAATCCAAAATCACTTACTGAGTGATTTACCTACAACATGCTTCATGTTGCATTATCTCAGTTAATCCTCATATCAGCTACTCAGGGGTTTTTCAAGGGTTATTTGGGTTCTGTGACAGTTTCGCCTGATGTGATGACTTTAAACTTATGAGTCGCCCGGGATACACACCCACCACCACACTTCCAATCATGCGGAGCTGACAAGGTGACTGTCGCTGAAACTTCAACATTAGACGTAACAGCCATCAAAACAACACCGCACAGTTCTGGAAGGGCTGGGGGTTCCGGCCCCTGCTTCTACTTAGAGGTGTTCCGGGGCTAAAGGCTTTTTCCAGAGCGCTCCTTCTGTCTAAGAGCAGCTCATAAAAATCTGCCAGCTTCCTATGCTTGGAACACAGTTTGAGACACTGAGGACAGAAGATTCCATGACTCAATAGTCTCGCAACCTCTAGAGTAAAGCACATTTTATTTTCACAGAGAAACGATTCTCTCCTGAAGCAATGTTCCTTCTAAGCTCCGAGCTGAGATGCTGACCTCCTCCATGGGGCAAAATAAGCCCTATTGATCACTTCCTCAGGGCTCCAAGTACAAATTGCAATTCTGAGCCACCAAATTGGTTTGTCTATCTAATGACATTCCTCCTTTAAAGGTTCCAAAACTGTACTAGCGCTGCCTAGGGTGCTTCCCTTTTATTTCTCTTGCGGGGGGGGGGGGGGGGGGGGGTGGCAGATGCAGAAGTGTAACCAACACTCCGGTTTTCGTAACCTTTCCAGATGGTGAGGGCTGAGCAGCCTCCCACAGCTACAGTGAGGTCACCCAGACTGGGGCAGACGTTGCTCCCGTTCAGAGCATTTACCACACTGTATTGGAATTGAGTGTTTACACGACCATCTCCCTCCCAGCTATTAGCGCATTTGTTCATTCTTCTGTTTCTTCACTCAAGCATTAAGCAAGTATTTATCGAGAACCTACTATGTGCCGGACACCACTCTAGGTTCTGGAGACGGAGCAATGAAGAAAGCAGATGTGGTCCCTGCCCTCATGGAGTGTGCAGTTTAACATGGAAAGAGACAAATCCCCGTAAAATCATTCCACTGTGGTCGAAGAAGATACTTTGTATGAGTTCCATCTTTTCAAATTTACTGAGGCTTGTTTTGTGGCTTAATAAATGGCCCCTCCTGGAGAATGTTCCATGTGCGCTTGAGAAGAATGTGTGTGTCTTCTGCTACTGTTTGGTGGAGTGTTCTGTACGTCTCTTAGATCCATGGTGTTAGTGTTTATAACTGGTTTATAGCATTGTTCAAGTCTTCTTTTCCTTATTGATCTTCTCTCTAGTTGTTCTTTCCGTCACTGAAAGTGGGGCATTGAAGTCTCCAACTATTGTTATATAACTATTTTTCTATTCTATCCAGTTTTTACAATGTATATTTTGGAGCTCTGTCGTGGGGTACATGTATGTTTGTAATTATCACATAGGAATTATTTAATTACCACTGTTTTCAGCGCCACCAAAGAATACTGGCTCTAAGGAGAGCGACCGTGGGCTGAGGGGGGCGGGGGACTGCTTCTCTGAGGAAGCAATGTTTGAGCTGGGCTTTGAGGAATGCTGAGAGCTAGTCAAGTTGGGGAGGGGAGGTCGAGGCTGAGAAAGGGCTTCAGGCAGAGGGATTAGCGCTTGTGAAGGGCTCAGAGTCTAGATCAAGACTGCCAGGGTTTGAATCCTGGCTCGAACCTGTCATCTGTAGTAGATGAGCATGTCAGAGGGTTGTTGTAGGGACTGAGTGAGGTAGAACAAAGCCTGGCACAGAGAAATGCTGTATGAGGGTAGGTTAAAGCGATACAATAATGATCCTGAGGAGCGAGGACCAAGTGAGTTAGAGGAGCCGAATGGGCCAGGGTGGCTGGTGTGCAGGGAGGGGACACAGCGGGGCTGGGATGAAGCCAGAGGTCAGCAAGCGCCTTCTTTGTGAGCTACATGAAGGGTTTTGGTCTCCATCTCGAGCAAGGAAAGGGCGCTTCCTTCCGGCTTTAGCGGAGATGAGCAAACTGGTGGGAGGAGGCTGCGAATCTCTGGAGGAGAGTTGATGTGGTTGGACCAGGCAGAGGCTGTCCGAGGGCAGGGACTATGGCTTATTCATCCCCACATCAAGGACCTGACATGGCACCTCCCCCAGCAAGTGCTGGATAAATTCTTGCTTTAATAACGAGTCCCTTCCCCTCACACTGACTCGTCTCTGGCATCCTCTC
This sequence comes from Equus asinus, assembly GCF_041296235.1. Lineage (NCBI taxonomy): Eukaryota > Metazoa > Chordata > Mammalia > Perissodactyla > Equidae > Equus > Equus asinus. Next base: position 39,614,237 of record NC_091803.1, read on the forward strand.
CACAGCTTCCACCTCTCTTCCCAGCTGGTCCCTACGCTTGGCCTCCATCAGGTGGCCACTCCACCTTCCTCTTCGTGCTGGACTCCCCACTCACAGGCCCACGGAGGCAAACTCACTGTTGACTTTTATCCCTTCACCTCTTACCCACCTGGACCTCCTCACCCTACCAACCCAACACCCGCCTCCACCACAGCCACCAGGCACCAAGTGCCCTCTTGATCCCCTCCAAAGTTTTCATAGTCCCACTCTAGTTGCCACCACAGCCTTGCAAGGCTGGTATTGTGACTTCACCTGAAGAATGAGGAAACTCAGGCCCAGTGAGGTTAAGTGGCTTGCCCAAGGTCACACCACTGCGAGTCCTGCAGCTGAGACGTCAACATAGGTCAGCCTGGTTCTGACAAAATTCTCTGACATCCTGCCCTCTCTTTCTAGAAGCAGACTTTCCCTGGATGACACCTTCTCTTGGGGAGGCTGACATTCCTCCCTCACAACCAAATGAGAGAGGAGGGAGGTTCGACCTGGCCTTAACACAGGACTCTGTCCACGCTCTCTACCAGCCCAAGAGGATTATCTGTCCTAAACCAAGGCAACTTGGGCAAAAATAACCAGTCTGCAGACCAACTAAATTCCTCCAGGGTTATCATCAGAGGCACCACATAGAGTTAAATCCAATCAAAAACCAGACCAATGTACGGAACTATTGTTGTTTCCAATAACCCAGGAGTTGTAAACCCAAATTCTAACAGGAGACACAGAGACAATGAAATGAGCGAGGTGGGCCAGAGTCAGGCAATAGGGAGAAGTGGGGACTGTGGTAAGCTGGAGAGCATTTGCCCTGCAAGAAGGAGGCAGCTGCTGCTGAGCTCCAGCTGACTGCGGTCTTGCAGGGATTTGAGTCTTCTTTTAAAGAAAATAGAGAAATTTACATTTTTATGTAATATCTTCCAACTCACAAATGTCAGCCAAAAAATAAATTGTTTTTCAATACCCAAGGCGGAAGATAAAACACACCTGAAGGCCAGACTCAGGCTGCGGGTGAACTCCCCACCTCTACAATAACCAAATCAGCCTGCGCAGATTTAAACAGTGATTTCTGTCCCTTCCTGTGGTCTTCTGGGACACAAGCCAAATACCAGAGTCCTATTTCTAAAGGGCCCCTCAGGAGCAGACGCTGTGGACTTACATTTCAAAATCCGACAAACTCTGGTCTTCAGATGTTTGACTCAAATCTCCAGGCACCTGTCATGAGGAGAGGGAGGAGGGAGAGAGAGAAGATGCATCATGGTTACCATGGTTTGCATAATCACGGAAGGATTCTGCCTCTCGGTGATCTCTGAACACTTCCTGTTCAGAATGAGGTGAAAAAGCAGTTACTGGAAAACAATAAGAGATTTTGTGGAAGGATGGCTAGAGATGGTGTTACGGTGATAAAAATATGCCACCACGAGAGATCTCAATTATCTTCAGGGAAGGACCGTTAATCCTATCAGATAATCATGGGCATGGATAAAAGCATGTAAATTGGGAGCTGTAAAGACCTAACTAGGGTCTGAGATGCAAGGTATCAAATGTACAGTGGAAAAAATACCCATCGTCACCATGATGAACATCACACACACAGACACACCTAGTATGTAAACACAAAAGGTCCATGTCTGCCCCCAAACGGCTCTATCCTTTTCCCTCATAAGGTACAAGTGATTTAAGGCAACAGAACATGATTTCCTCTTCTGACTCAGAAGGGCAGATGAGAACAAGACGGGGTGAAAGAAATGAAACTGCCTGGCATGCTGGCAATTATTATGTAAAGCAAAGAGCAAAATGGCCAGCGCCAGTAGATGCTCGATAAATAGTGACATTGTCATGCCCAGAGAATGAGCTTCCTCTTGTAATCTGATCCAATACGAGCTGGCCAGAATCTAAGAGTGTGGATCAAAACTAAGAGGAACCAACTGGAACACAGAGGGTGGGGCGCAGTGAGGGAGAGAGAACATTATTTCACACTTGGCACCTGTCAGAGCTTCTATGTTATCCACTATCTTAACCAATCTTGGGAAGAACCCTGGGGGTGGGCATTAGCCCCCCACTTTATAGATGAGGAAACTGAGGCTCAAGGAGGCTGTAGAATTTGTCCCAGGTCATACATGTAGGAGACAAACCCAAGTCTGTCCAATTTCAAAGGCTTTTCTACCACAAACCCTTAACAAACAAGAAAAGCCAGCTGAAAGGTGAAAGGAGAGGGTGAGACTTGAAGAACTTCTGCCTTTGCAGAGGGATGGAAGACACTATTAGAAGGTCTTTGGAAGCAGATAAACGCAGTGGTTACAGAGCCCGTGTCCTTGGGCCATGCAGCTCAGGATCAGATCCCAGCTCCACTTCTTCCTGACTGTGTGGCCATGAGCAAATCATTGCCTTCTCTGTGTTGCACGGTCCGCCTCTGCAAAATGGGTGCACAGTAGTAACACTCTCAGGGTCGTTCTGAGGACAAAACGAGTTAACACCCGCAGAGTATGCGGGACTGTGCCTGGCAGGCGGAGGTTCTCAACACCTGACTGTGCCCTGGAATAACAATGTGACAATTACTGAGAAGAGCGGTATCTTCTGTTATCCTTGACACCGGCCATAAAATCTGTCCTGCCAACCCAAGGGGTGTCTGTCTCCCCATACACGGCAGCCCAGAGGGAGAATGACCGAACCTGAGCCCTTTACAGGCTGTGGAGCCCAGCAATTCAACTGGCCTCCAGGCAGCAGACTTTGCAAAGAAGCAGCTATTGAGAGATTCCTTCCAACCCAACCAGGAGAAAGCTGCCTAGCAGCTTGAGAGAGCCGCACTTTCAAAAGACCAGGAACTCACTGCCTGGGCTCGGTGCGGCTCTGCTGCTACCATGACCAACGCATTCCTGGGGCTGCTGGGAGGAGAGGCGGCGTAATCTATTAGGGGAGCCAGGAGGCTGCGTGCACCAAGATCCCTCAAAACAGCCTCATCCTTTGACCCAGAAATCTCACTCCCAGAATCCACCCAGAGGAAACAAAGACACCGACCAAACTTCACATCAAAGATCACTTCTACTGCTTAGACAAGTGAAAACACAAACAAGCAAGCAAGCAAGCAAAAAGTCCAACTGTAGAGGAATGAGTCAAGAAATTATGGCATGTCCGTGTGAGATAGCTGGGTTAAAAAAAAATGGGTCACACACACACTTGTGAGGGTGCAAGCACAAAAATAACGCTGGAAAACTATGTAAGAAAATAGTAACAGTGGCTGTTATCGATAATAGATTAGGAGTGAGACTGGGGAGGAAAAGCAGCTTATTTTTCATTTGCTATCTGTCCATAAGATTTTTTTTTAAATGTATTTTTTGAAGGAATTGCTTTAAAAAAGTTTAAACGTGCTTTTGAAGAATGAGATCACTTTCCATGTGCTGTTCTAAAAAGATCCCCAAGACAGATCGTCGAGTGAAAGCAAAAGCTGAGTGCAGGTGGTGGGTCTCTACACTACCTTGTGCGCAAAAATGCAGAATTAAGTATATCAAATTGTATTTGTTTGCTGTTGCATCAAGAAGCCATGGCAGTGAAATGCAAGACACCAATAAAAAGGGGACTTTGTGGGCACTGGGGCCAGGGGCCCGGGCAGCTGGTGCATGGCATTGGGAGCAAGGCCATAGAGTGAACAGGCTTTTATATCATTTGAATTTTGAAATAATATACTACCAATTAGAAATTTAAATAAAATTTATTATCCCATCAAAAGAGTGCTTTTGATAAATTTTTAACGGCATAGAAAGAAGCTCCTGGTCTCTGTTTAAAATAAAGCTGCAATGAACTGCAAATGCCCACTATGCGTGATTCCTAAATTTAAATTACAGTGTCGGTGTATCAACAAGACTAGAATGAAAGCGATCCGAAAGATGACAGTGGGCTATCTCAGAGAGAGAGGTCAGGTGAGCTTGTAGCATGTATTTGAACTTTTCTGAACTTTCTAGAACAAAGAGGCACTAAGTGTGTAACCATAAACAGATATATATTACACATTAATTTAAGTGTGCATTGTATTACTGTGTAAAGTAAATAAAATATTCTTTCCACTCCTCCCCCGTCCCCAAACACATTTTGCTAGAACGCAGAAGGCCGAATGCGGGAGACGCGAACTTCAAACTCTTTCCTGCGTCAGGGATGGAAAAGGGCAAAGGAAGGCTCTGAGGGCACACCTCCTGCCAGCCCCTCCCTCCCCTTGGCACTTCCACTTGGAACCCAGGGGAGCAGCCGGGACTCGAGCACCTTCTCTGGCGGGGCCGGAGGGTGGCTCTGGGCCTCTCTTCTGAGCTTCCTCCTCAACACCTGAGTCTGGGGAAGGTTCTTCAGACACGAGGTGAGGATCAGGCAAGCAGATCGGAGGAGGGACTCAGCCCATGCAGAGACCAGCTGCACCATTCCGCCCATCTTTCCACGGCCTTTAAACGCAGCCTTATTTCAGACTGGAAGTGAACAGGGCTCATACCCAGGGAACCTCATTCACCAGAAAGAAGCTTCTGACTATGTCCACCCCACAAAATGGAAGGGAAGGGTGAGCCCAGGACCCAAGTAAAAGACAAGGTGGGGGTTTTGAGGACAGACATCACTTTATAATAAGAACAAAGAATTTCTTCAAAAACGATTGTTTCTTAGAAGAAGGCATTTTCTTGACAGATAGGTTTCCCCTCAGGGATGCTGATTTTTAGGGAACATTTTGGACAATGAATGTAAGTAGCTGTGATTTCTGAAATCCTTCCAGCTTTGGAGCTTCTCTTCTAATTCTGCGGCATTATTGGCAACAGCAAGCCAGGAGATACTTATGTGTCTGCAAGAGTTCCAGGGAGGCTGGCTGAAAGAAAGAATCTGTGAACTTCTGACCTCTGCGGAACATATCTTGAAGGTCAGGCCAGGCTCTACAGCAAATGCACGATGATAACTGATGGCTAAACTTGTCAGCAGCTTAAAATTTTGTCTTTTCAGGTTCTCTACCTAGACTGGTGCTGGATAGCATGTGAGGTTTACAGGAACCATCAAGCAAGCTGGTTTTACTTCATATTTAGCAGTAAAAAAACGTGAGGGGCAGATATTCTGTCAACTTTCTGATGATACTGGCCACCATCATCCCTCGTGCCCTCTGGAAGCCCCAGGGAGTCTTGGAGGACACACCTCTGGGATGTCGCCCTCTCTTTGGTTCACCCTCAACACGAGGCGTAAATAAGTGATGAGCAGCATGGCTGTCTTCCTGCTTCTCCCTGACCCTACAGAGAAGGGTTGAATAAATGGGTATTCAAATAGGGAGGAAGGGAGGGAGGGATGAAAGAAAGAGGAACGAAGGAAGGGAGGGAACCTATACTTCCACACTGAAACATCAATCAATTTTTAAACTCTTCTGTAGCAAGTTGGAAGTCTTCGTGCATGACAAGGTAAGTTAGTTTGGAGCTAAGGGGAACCAAAGGAGGAGAATCACGTTCTCTGTCTTCTAATTACAGGGCTCTCAGATTCACGGCTCAAATGGCAAAAAGGCAGACATTACAGCAAAACAAATCTTTGTCCCAATCACGAAATGACACCCATAATTAATGTTTCAGAGTCACTTTCTCATTCCTCCCTCTTTTCAAATAGCCTTCCTTTAAGCAATTAGCCCCCACTTTGCACTGTCAAAAATGACAACTTCTTCCCATCCCACCAACACCTCTGCTTTCTCATCTCATTTTTAAATAAGGAACAAAATGTGACATGGCACAGCTCTGTCTTTCAGGTTGGTGGCCAAGCCAGGGCACAGACAGGCCCAGGCCTGCTGCTTTGAGCATAAAGCGGGGCTTTCCTCACCTCCAGGAGGCAGTTGGCCAGGTCTGGAGCACTTTCAGGGTTCTGTGTTTATCTGTTTGTTAGCTTGTTCTTTTGTTTCACATATATACAAGGAGAGGCATCATATCCACGTGTGGTTTCAAATCAGGAGGTCAAAGACTCTCTTTTGGGAGCAAAGAACTGGCAAATGGGAGCTTTAGTGAGTTTTCATTCTATCCTTTGGGTAGCCCTGAAGCCTACACATATGGATACGATCACACTTCTAGGAATATGTTTTTGATGTATCTGTTTTTCCCAAGAGACTATGAAGGTCTCGAGCACAATATTCTTAGAGCCCAAGACAGTGTTCAGGCACATACTGATTGCTCAATGAATGTCCCCATCGATGGACAGATGTATGGATGTACAAATGGATAGACAGGTGAATGGATGGCTGAAAGACGAAAGGGAAGGGGCCTGAGAAAATTATCTAATTTATTAAGAACAGACATCTAGTTTCTTTGCAAGTAATGAAAATACATGGACAACATATGTACTACCATGTATACAAGGACATTCACTGCAACACCATTTATGGCAATAAACGCCTGGAAACAAGTAATGAAATGGTTACATAAAATATTGGAACAGTCAGAGCCAGACTGTACAACTACTAAAAGAACAGCATAGATCACCTCTGCCCACAGGGAATGACCTCTGAGATACAATGTCAAACGACAAACGCAAGACACTAAACCACGTGTCAGGTAAGCTACCATTTTCATGAAGAAGTTGGGAGACAGAAGTACCTATATGCTTGGATCTGCATTAACCATTTCTAGAAAGACACAAGAAACTGCCAACTGTGGACGCCCTTGAGGGAAGGGCAGTGAGAAACAAGGGTCAGACGCAAAAGGAAGATTTATTTTTACTGTAAAACTTTATACCTTATAAACCTTTACCACGCACATGAATTGTCACCCTTCCAGAAATAAACGTAACAACCTTGAAATTTTAAATTAAAAGAGAAAAGTATTATATCTATGATGGGGGAAAAACAGGACAGAGACTGCCTCTGAGAGAGTGGTGAGGGGAGTGACTGGCAAGGGGCTTGAAGGAACATTCTGGCATGATGGTAAAGGTCTGTATCTTGATAGGCATTTGGACTGCACAGGTATATGCACTTGTCAAAATTCACAGAGCATACAATTAAGATGTGGGCATTTCACTGTATGTAAACCTAACCACAAAAGAAAAAAAAACATAAAAAATTTTGAACTGCAGTCAATAACATGCACACTGAAGTATTTTGGAAGAAAGAGGCACTAACACCTGGAATTTAGCTTGAAAGTCATCAAAAAAAAGGATGAATTGATGGGTATATAAAGGGAGGGATGAATGAGAAGATGATAAAGCAAGTATAGTAAAATGTTAAGGGTACACTCCAGGTGGTGGATATACAGGTCTTCACTGTGAAATTCTTTCATATAACTGTTTTAAAATGTTCCAATAGAATGTTGGAAAAAAGTTTTGATCAATCATGTAGAAGAACGACTGAATTATCTTTCCATTCTCTGCATAGAAAATATGACTATCACTGTCTTATAAAGAGGCTATCAGAATAGACAATTTAAAAATGTAGGAGAAAAAGTATTGTACTAGTGTGCCGGATGGTTAATTAATAAAACTATTGTGTTTTTCTGGATTCTGGGATACTGGCAGTATTATCAGCTCTTTAAAAATGACAACATGTCGTGATCTCTTTCCTCATTCTAAATACTTTAATTTTTAAGAAAGGACTGGATTGGGACTTAGGTGGGCTGGGATCGAGCTCTGACTTAGCTGTGTGGTCTGGAACAGGCCACTGTACCTCTCTGGGCCTCCCCTTCCTCCTGTAAAATGGGGCAATAGAAGCAGCCCTGGTGGGGTTGTTGAGGCTTCAAGAGGATCCTGAGAGAGCCACCCCTGCCCAGAGCCTGGCAGAGAACAGGTGCTTGCTAACTGGCAGTGACTCATTACTCATGAAAGAGTTCAAGGGTGTTGGATAGAACAGACAGGCAGTTTGGGGCTCAGCTGCCCTCATTCATGAGTGAAGGGCCAACCGCTCCATTGCACAGATGCACACACTCTCCAGTTATTCAGACGTTTAGTCCACAAATTCATGCTAAGTTCTTCCTATGGGCTAGACACTCTAGGTACCAAGGAGGCGGCAGTGAACAGAAGAGATGAAGCCCTGGGGCTCACAGAGCACACAACCCATCAGAGGAGACAGTCTTTAAACAACCGATCAACACAATTAATTACCCAATTACAGCACAAAAGGTCCATGGAGAAGAACCAGGATAACCATGGCCTCTGGGAGGGGGATGAGGGAAAGTGGCTTGGAGGGAGGATGGATGGAGCTGAGGCTGAAGCACGAAGGAAAACAGCAGGACTCTGGTCTTGGTTCAAATGGTGGGAAGCCACGGAAAGGAGTTAAGCAAGGGAGAGACGGCGCAAGCTCACATTTTACCAAGTCACTCTGGCTGCAGAGCAGAGATTGGGAGGCAGGCCAGAGGGAAGAGCCAGGAGGCTGCTGCGCATGCGTGCGGACACACACACACACACACACACACACACACACACACACACACGCACGCACCATCACAACTGTGCCCATCACCTTTTCATCAACAGATCTTTTTAAGGCTTACATGTAAGAAAAGTACAAATCAACAACTGTCTACAGTTTCTCTAGGCTTAAATTACTAATATAAAGCTATTCTTAAGAATTTTCAGCCAATCTCTAGCAAAAGACTTAGGCTTATAACAATAGCTGAAAGCATTCAACTAATGCAAACTTGCTGCTGCTACAGATGAGGAAACTGAGGCCTGAGGAGTGAAGTAACCACCTCACGGGGGCTGGGTCTGCTGGCTGCAGGCTTCTGCTGCCTTGCACCCCATCAGGGGTTCTGACCTGCTCCTGAAAGGTCCCCAGGGTTTCTGGTACTGCATCGAGAGCTCAGTGGCCAGAAGCCCCTCCCCCCCCACGCCAGTGCCCTTCTCCAGCAAGAGCAGGCTCTACTTTGATCCATTTCCCATATGGAGTTTCCAAGGAAAAGCTCCTCTTAAAGAATGGTCATATGAGCACCATTTATTTAAAAAGAAAAATAGTTTAGAAAATACTGAATGAAATGCCTCAATCACTCTCATTTCATCCTTAACTCCCATTGAACAGCCAGAGAAACTGAGGCACAGAGCAACCAGAAGATACCAAAGAAAGGCCGGGTTGTGCAAACTCTAGAATCCAAAGCTGCTCTCGCTAGTACTGTAGCATAATTGGAGAGTGAATGCAGGATTTCCTTAGACACACTGCAAACACAACTAAAACTGTCACTGAGAAACCAGCCAGGGTGCATTTAATCACATTAAATGGCACCAGGATGTGTAAGCAGCAGGTCTGAGGATCTCATTGAAGACAGGAGCAGACCTGGGTACCTCCGGGTTGACCTGCTGGAGACATCAGACTGCAGGGACAACAGAAGGCACCTGCCACGTCTGTCACCCCAAATGCTGTCACCTTGCAAACAGAACACCCCACCTGAGCCTGCGAGGGTAGGCGTGTCACTGGGGAAAACCCCCCAGGGCAGACTATGCCTCATTCATTTTTGCGCTTCCAGTCCCTAAACCCAGCACCTCCCCATATTCTAAGTCAGGGGTTGGCAAGCTATGGCCCACAGGCCAAATCCAGCCTGATTTTGTAACCAGTCTGTTTTGTTTTCGCTGGAACACAGTGAGTCTTGTATGACATTTGTGTATCATCTACAGCTGCTTTCACACTGTCTCAGTAAAGTTGACTAATTGTGACAGAGATAGTATGACCCACAACACGTAAAATGGGCATTTATGGAACAAGTTTGCCAACTCCTGCTCTAACTGATGGCTGAACAGATTGTAGAAAACTTATCAGTCACTTCAGGGAAACACTTCATTCTTCTTGGTGGGGAGGAATGAATGTTTGAGTTTCATGGCTTCAGGAAATGAGTTTCAGTGGCTTGAAAATAAAGTGAGACCCCAGGTCATGATGGAGGGGAATAAGAAACACATTTACGGATCCAGGCATTTATTTACATTCATTCATGAAATCCTTGGAGCAACCTTTTAGTAGGAGTATTTACCTGTCCCCTCTTCTTATTATAAGAGGCTCAGAGAGGCTAAGTGATGTGTCCATGGACCCAGCAAGAAGTCAAAGCCAGGTTTGGCTGAATCCCAAGCTGTGTTCTTTCTACTACACCTGGTGCCAAACACCCCAGGCTCATCTCTGAAGGAAGGAAGGAATCCGTAAAGATGGGCAGATGACTCCAAAAGGCAGCATCTCCGAAAAGCGGCTTCTTGTAACGGGAAATGAAGACACTGGGGCGATCGGAGGCTGTGTACGCCTGGGCCGTTTGCTGCTAACCACACGTCTGGGCTGTATTTTTGCCACTACAAGTGCAGTGATTACAGCTGCAGAGGAGCAGGCACTGCTAATGTGCCAACAGAGCGGGAGTCTGGAATGCTTCCCCCCAGGACTCTTCCCAGAGATTTAATTTCTACCACTTAACGAGCAAGAGAGCCACCTCCTGCAGGCTGCTTCCAGCGCCTGGGGTGGGTGGAGGGGTGTTTTTCTCAAGAAGCTCTTTATTGGTTAGTTTTGGCTGCTGACGTCCTAAGGTCAGGCAGGCCCGGGCCTCACCACTTATCAGCCATGAAACCTTGCACCTCGGTTTCCTCGTCTATGAAATGGGGCCAGCACCCGCCCACCATGACCTCTGCAAGGTCACGTTGGTAAACGCCAGCACACCCGCCCTGTTATTACGTCTCACCCTCTGGTCCCACACCCTTCCTCTCAGCTGCCTGCACCGAAAAGACAACAGGAAGGGGCACGCCGACGGCTCCCGACCTTCAGCAGTCTCCCTTCAGCTCACTTGTGATCAGAACCCATCTTCCACTACTGGGAATGCACCGTCTCTTGCAATCTCTCCCGGGGACCTCCCAAGGCCCGCTCGCCAGCTATTCAGAGCAGAGCCGCACTGGCCCCACCAGGGAGAATGGGACAGTAGAGTAAGCTGTCAGCTCTCTCCTGGCCCCCATGTTTTCTAGACCTGTTCAGTCGTGCCCAGAGGAACAAAGGGAACTGTCGTTGCCCAACCTCCCTCGCCATCGGGGCTAAGGCCCCGAGACTGAACCGCTGACTTGGCTTCTCGATGGTGGGAATAGAAACCCAGGTGTTACTCTCCACTCGCTCTGGCCTCCCCGCTGGAACAGAGGTCTTTTATTTTCTTCTCACCCTTCAACTCTTTTCTTGTTAACACTCAGCTCACATTTGCATCTGCCACGTGTTAGGAGGGATCTATCCCAGGCCGAAAATGGATCCCTGGATTTTCTGTTCCCTGTATTTTCAAGGTTTTGTGTTTTTTTTAGCAGCCCAATTTTCTTGAATGACATTTTGCCAAGGACCCCAATGTCAGCGGCAGCACCACAGCTGCTTCAGGGAACAGCGATCTGGCGGCCGGTGGGCTGGGGACTGAGTCGGGGGCAGAGCAGAAGCCACGAAAGCACGGACTGGAGAGCCAGCCACCCGGATTCAAATCCTGGGTTTCCTCTTCCTAGCAGAGTGAGCTTGGCAAGAGTCTCAACTTCTCTGGGCCTCCACTTCCTTTTGTGTAAATGTAATTCCATCGTCTCCCTCATGGGTTGTTGCGAGGAGGAAATGAGACAGCTGTGGAAAGCGTGTAGAGGAGCACCTGAAACGCCAGGGCTCAGTGCAGCCACAGCTGATGATCCAGAGATGGCACGGGCATGCTAAGGCCCAGGGGGAGTCATAGAGGTCCCAGGGGCTGATAAGAACGACCTTGGTCGTGGTTCCAGGATTCAGGAATATACATGGACCAGGAAGTACTAGCCTGGGGAGTCTGGGTGAGGAGTGAGGACTTGTTAATGCCCAGAGAGACCCACTGTGCAGCCCGTCCCACCGCAGAGCTCTGCCACTGATGAGTACATCTGGCCCAGCTGGGGTGGCCCCTGCATGGATGCAGCAAGGCCAGGTATGTTGGGCTGGGTTTGGAGACAGATCTTATGCTTCCAGAAGGTCTGGCGTGCCTCTCACTCCTCATACCCACAGCTGGTCAGAGGCTGGCAAGGCTTGGATCCAGGAAACTGCACATCCATCAGTCCTGGAGAACACTGTCCATCTTGCTGCCATGCCTCCCAACACATGTGAGTTGCAGATCTGGGAGTGGAACCAGGCAGTGTGGGGTCCAGAGTCTATACTGGGCTATAACACCATCTCCAAAGAGCATGGCTGTGGGGTTAGCCAGGGCTGGGCTTGCACTGACTTTGCTACCCCAAAAGGCACTGGACTTCTCCAAGCCTCACGTCTCTCAGTTACAAAGTGGGCAAATAATTCTTCCCTGCTGTGCTTATTGCAGCCAGCCTCGTGGTCCAGTGGTTAAGATTCGGTGCTCTCACTGCCACAGCCCCCGGTTTGTGCCCCAGTGAGGGAACCACACCGCCCATCTGTGGGTTGTCATACTGTTTGCTGGGATGCTGAAAGCTATGCCACCAGTATTTCAAATACCTGCTGGGTCACCCACGGTGGATTGATTTCACTGGAACTTCCACACTAAGACAGACTAGCAAGAAGGACCTGGCCACCCACTTCTGAAGAAAATGGCCATGAAAACCCTGTAAATAGCGACAGAGCATTGTCTGATGTAGCGCCGGAAGGCGGCACAAAAAGACTGGGCAAGGGCCCACTCTGCTGTACACGGGGTCACGAGGAGTTGAAATCACCTCGACGGCACGAACAATAACAACAAGGCTTGGTAATGGATTAAGTGAAAGAATGAAAATACAGAGTCTGGTATATTGCATCCCAGCGCCTGGCCCAGGGGAGGACTCAGGAAGCACTTCCTGAAGGAATGAATGAGGTAGCGTCAGGGTGTTATTCACCATAGGGAGGGCACGTCAGAAGCCTGGGGGTAGGGGATGGCTGGAAGAATGTTCTTCAATGATGACCGTGATGACTACAGGTACAAATCATTCCTAAATTCACTCAACAACCAGATCCACTCTGCTATCAACTCTTGGAAATGCAAGATGGGTGCGAGGATGGATGGGTAAATAAATTCCACAGAACAGTTCAGACAGTCGATTAGCCTGAGGAGTCCATTCTGTAAGAGTAGAAGATTATGGCACTGATAGCGGAGAGTAAGAAAGAAGTCTCGGAGCTGAGCTCTCTGTCCTCAAACACTAAAAAGGTACATTTTGGAACCTGTCCCCTGGACAACTTGCTCTGTGATTTTCAACACTGAAGACTAGCAGTAACCCTGAAACAGCGCCTTCCGGAAATACATGGAAAAGTTAACAGCCCCGCCCCACACACACCCCAGTGCCTCCCACAACCAGCTAAACAATGGCCTCATCACCACCAGGCAGCTCCCACTTGCTGGCATTGATGACTTAGGAAGCCAATCACCAAACCCCTCAATTAGAGCCCTGAACCGTTCCCCACAGAGATAAGACACAAGAAGCAGTCCTGCCAGAGAGAAATGTGCCTAATTTCCAATCTGTCTTCTATCAATAAGCAATAAATGATGAAGTTTTGCTAATTAAAAATGCCAGGCACAGTGCATTTTACATCTGTTTTATAATCACAGCTCCCAAAGTACAATGTTCCCCAGACCCCCTTTGAAACGGATGACTTTTTGAGACAACGTTTCTGGAGTTGAGTCAAAGCAGCGAGGGGGCACAGTCCTAGACCCACAGCCTGGCTGTTTCCAACGTGCTGAGTGGCAGCAGGCAAGTCATTTCTCTGCTCTGAGCTTCTGTTTCTTCCCCAAGGAAAGGAGGAAGCAGGATAAAGGGGTGGACCGTGGCTGCTCGCTGCCCAACATCCAGTCCCCTCCTGGGAAATCGTCCCACAGGAGATCTGTGTGGAATGAGCCCCAGGCCTTGATGCCAGAGTGAGCAGTAAACAACTTAGGTCAATCAGCATATCCTGCCCTCGAGGCCATGGTGACTGCTTCAAGACTGGTCAACAAACTGAGCTGGTTCAATCAGGGTGAACCTTGGGGATCCTGCTGGCCATGTTGGACAGTCTTCTTCTCTCTCTTAACCACAGCTGGGAGGAGGAGCAGCCTGGGACCACTGCTCACCTAGCTCTGAACTCCTCAGTTATTTAACGCAACAAATTCCCTGGATAGAAACTAGACTTTTGGTGGTGAACACGATGTACTGTACACAGAAGTTGAAACATAATGACATACACCTGAAAATTTATATAATGCTATAAACCAATGTTACCTCAATTTAAAAAATTACTCAAAAGAAAATATCCCTGCTTTGCCAAGGCCAGTTTGGCTTGGGTTCTCTTTTTCTGTCACTGAAGTCATGCTAACTAATATGGGAACAGTGATCCCCTCCAGCTCGGGCATTTATTTTATTGGATTCGCTAAGTTTTCCTAGGAAGGCCAAGCTCTGAAAATGAAAACTCAAAGAAATCCCTCAACCCTTGCTGCCAAGGAGATTGTGAGCGATTTAAGGACACAGACCACATCAGTCGTGTCTTTGATCCCCAGGTCAAAGCACAGAACCTGGAACTCTGGAAGCTGAGAGACTCAACACACACAGGCTGAAGGAACAGATCGGTAAGACAAAGGTCTGTGAACTGTGGGCCCCTGGATAAGCTTTACTTCTCTAATCAGCATCGTGACCATGGCCACCACAGCCACCAGCACCACTGTGCAGGGAGCACTAACTGGGTGCCAGGCACTAGACGCTTCGCATGTGTCATCTGACTGAATCCATAACCACCCTGGAAGGCAAGTAAGGTACCATGTCTGGAAGTCATCAGGGCCACGCACAAAGAACTCTGCTCTTCCCAGGAGCCTGGTAAGACTGCACCTCCCGCCCTCCTGCAGTGAGTGTGCCCATGGGACTGGCTTTGCCAGTGAAACAGGAGCAGGGATGTGCATGTCTGGGTGGCCACTTTGAGAGTATGTGGGCCCTCCTGTCCCTCCACCACAGACTGGGTCTGGGTGTGAGGAGGATGACGAGATGCAGGAGGGGCCCAGCCAACCCATGAAAGGTAAGTAGCAGGAATGAGACAGAAACCTGTGTTTTCTGTAATAACATCTCTTATTTACAAAATATATTAAAAAGGGAAATCAATCTAGCAAATAGAAAACCAATTTCACTTGCTATATACAGAAAGCCAACTGAGTCCAATGAAAGCAAAAGTTTATTCAATTCGAAGTGTCCGTGCCCCTTGACCCAGCCGTGTCAGAACCACCTGAGGCAGCAGGCTCGGGAGAGATGCTCCTTCAGCTGGTGTGGGGTCAAGCCCTGGTGTCTGGACGTCTAGATGCCAAGGCTGACCAGCACCCTAAGCCTGAGGCCCACACTCGCTTTGTCAAGGAGTCTGAGAGCATCATAGACATGCTGGCACTGACCTGAGACCATATCAGCACTGCTGAAGGAAAATTGAGAAGAGAACAACTTTCCCTCCCAACAGGGTTCATGTTATTAACCCCTGACTCTTGGACCACCTGAAATCACCTGCCTATCAGCAGGGCTGGACACCTCAACGTCAGGAAACACGGATCCGAGGACTGGGCAGAGGCATCTCTCCAAGCAATCCTCCGAATACAGAGATTCTGAGCAACAGATACTTGTAGGTTACGGGCTCTGGCGAGGGCCTGGATTCCATCTCCATAGCTCAGCCCACCTGGGCATCTCCTCCACCACACTGCAGACTGTGAAGGCCCAGGGGACAGTCCAAGGCCTGTTCTCTGCATCGCCAGTGCCCAGGTCAACACCCAGAACACACAGGAAGCTGATATGCATTCAGTGAGTAAATAAACAAGATGTCATCCACATGGATCCTGGGGGATGGGCAAGATTCAGACCACCGTCCAGGGGGAGAAGAGATACTACAGATGGGGGCCCAGGGCAGAGGGGGCACGTCTTCTCCAGACAGTCCTTGCTCATTCACCTAGAGCTTCTCCAATTAAGCTCTGGCTTATTCCAATAGCCACGCTGACAGCACAGGTTCTCTCTGTGACTGATGGATAATTTCATACCCAAATTGGAAACCACTTACATTGAGACAGCAGGAAAATCAGGGGCAGGAGACATATGATAGCTCCTTATACATGACAGCAAATAAAAAATGAAAACAGCAAGGTTGATCATCTCATGACAAATAAATTCATGGTCTCGTTGGTGTGTAGAGCTTGTATAGAATGTTTAGTGTAAGTCAAATTCACCAAGTATTTTCCGGACATCCATAGCCGGGATGCTATGTTGAGAAGTGGGAACTAATATTCATTCACCCCTTCAATAAATATTTAATACTCTTCACCAGGTACTGAGGACACAGCCAAGCATAAAATGAACAAAGGGGAAGACGGCACATAGGCAACTCTTTGCCAAGGAGTGATAAGTACTATGAAGGAAAATAAAGCGGGGGGGGGGGGGGGGGGCATTTTACTCAGGGTTACGGTAGGTGATATGTGACCCTGACTTTAGATGAGTTAGAGGCATGGTCTCATTTAATTCATTCCTCACACCACTCTCTTCGGTGGGCACCACCAGTCCCATTTAAAGATGGGGACATGAGGACTCTGAAAAAGACAGACCTTCCAGCTCCACACTTACTGGTCATGAGGACTTGGGGATGTTGCCTAGCTTACTTGTGCCTTAGTTTCCTCATCTCTAAAATGGACACAGGAGTACCTCCACTGCGAGCTTGCTACTACATGTAAAACACTCGGGAAAGGATTTGGTGTATAAAAAGTGATCAATAAATGTTACCTGCTGTTGTAGACAGGAGTGCAAATGCCAATCCCCAGTTTGAGGACTTCATTATCTGATGGAGAAGCCAACAGATACACCCATGAAACTAGTGGATGGTAACATCCATGAACAAACCATGTTGATTTATACCACCACTCCCCCTACCTGACAGGCCCATCTTCCTGACCAACTTCTACTCATCCTTTAAAACACAAGTCAAACAGTTCCTATCTAGCAACTCCACTTGTGGGAATATATCCAAAGGAAATGAAAACATTAACCCAAAAAGATATGTGCACCCCCATGTTCACAGCAACATCATTTACAATAGCCAAGACATGGAAACAACCTAAGAATCCATCAATGAATGAATGGATAAGAAGTTGTGGTATATATATACAATGGAATATTATTCAGCCACAAAAGTGAGGAAACCCTACCATTTGTGACAATATGGATGGACCTTGAAGGCATTATGCTAAGTGGAGAAAGTCAGACAGAGAAAGGCAAATACTGTATGATCTCATTTATGTGTGGAATCTTAAAAAACAAAAACAAAAAACACCAACCTCATGGAAAAAGAGATACGATTTGTGGTTATCAGAGGCGGTGGTCGGAGGTGAGGGGGGAATTAGAGGAAGGTAGTCAAAAGGCACAAACTTCCAGGTTGGAGATAAATAAGTGCTGGCGATGTAATATACAACACGATGACTATAGTTAGCACCGCTGGATGCTATACAGGAAAGCTGTTAAAAGAGCAAATCCTGAGTTCTCATCACAAGGAGAAAAAATTTTTTTTCTTTTCTTTCTTCCTTTCTTTTTATTGTATCTATATGAGATGATAGATGTTAGCCGAACCTATTGTGGTAATCATTTATAATATATGTAAATCAAACCATCATGCTGTATGCCTTAAACTTATACAGTGAATGTATGCTAATAATTTCTCAATAAAACCAGGAAAAAAAACATTCGCTCTCTGAAGCCTTCCATGACAATCCCAGCAGTTAATTAACCCACCATTGTGCCACCTTTACACCTGATTCTACACAATTCTGTCTTGTTTGTTCATTCATTCATTAAACAAATTTGCATCAAGAGTCTACCATCTGCCAGACCCTCATCTTACTCCATTGCAGTTACGTGCTAACATGTTTGTGTGTGTCTTCCACTGGACAACAAATTTCTGTCCAGCAGCAAAAAAATTTAACTGGGGGATGGGCAAGATAAACAAAATGAATTAATGAATAAATAAACTAAGGACAACATAAAAGTAGATAAATGGGTGGTCCAGAGAGCAAAAAGGATTACAGGAATTCAGAGGAAGTTACAGATAAAACCAACTCAGCATTGACAGGGCCACTAAGGGCTTTCTCGAAGAATGAGCTGGACTTGGAAAGATAAGGGAAGATCTGGAAGAGAGGGAGGGAAGGAGAAGCTAGCACGTACTCATGAATGGAGAACGCAAAGTCTCAGCCAGATGAATAGCATATTATGTTAAAAATAGGTAAGTGTATGCATATATGCCTTGCATATGTCTGTATGCAAATGCATAAAAAAGGTCTGGAAGGACGCATGCCAAACTCTCCATGGTAAGGGTCTCTGGGGAAGGGACATTTGTATTTTGTACTCTATATAGTTGTATATTACTTAATTTCTTTCAAAAACATATTACTATATTGGATAACCTAGAGGAAATGGATAAATTCTTGGACTCCTACAATCTCCCAAAGCTCACTCAAGAAGAGGCAGACAATTTGAACAGACCAATCACAAGGAAAGAGATTGAAACAGCAATCAAAAACATCCCAAAGAATAAAACCCCAGGACCAGATGGCTTTCCTGGGGAATTGTACCAAACTTTCAGAGAGGATTTAATACCTATCCTTTTCAAGCTATTCCAAAAAATTAGGGAAGATGGAACACTTCCTAACACATTCTATGAAGCCAACATCACGCTGATACCAAAACCTGACAAGGACACCACGAAAAAAGAGAACTACAGGCCAATATCACTGATGAACATAGATGAAAAATTCTAAACAAAATTTTGGCAACCAGAATTCAGCAACTCATCAAAAGGATCATACATCATGATCAGGTGGGATTCATACCAGGGACACAGGGATGGTTCAACATGCGCAAATCAATCAACGTGATACACCACATCAACAAACTGAGGAATAAAAACCACATGATCATCTCAACAGATGCAGAGAAGGCATTTGACAAGATCCAACAGCCATTTATGATAAAAAGTCTGAACAAAATGGGCACAGAAGGAAACTACCTCAACATAATAAAGGCCATATATGACAAACCCATAGCCAACATCATACTCAATGGGCAAAAACTGAACGCCATCTCCCTGAAAACAGGAACGAGACAAGGATGCCCTCTATCACCACTCCTATTTAACATAGTACTGGAGGTCCTGGCCAGAGCAATCAGGCAAGAAAAAGGAATAAAAGGAATCCAAATAGGGAGGGAAGAAGTGAAACTCTCGCTGTTTGCAGACGACATGATCTTATATATAGAAAACCCCAAAGAATCCATTGGAAAACTCTTAGAAGTAATCAACAACTACAGCAAAGTTGCAGGGTACAAAATCAATTTGCATAAATCAGTAGCATTTCTATACTCCAACAACGAACTAACAGAAAAAGAACTCAAGAACACAATACCATTCACAATCGCAACAAAAAGAATAAAATACCTTGGGGTAAATTTAATTAAGGAAGTGAAGGACCTATATAATGAAAATTACAAGGCCTTTCTGAGAGAACTGGATGATGACATAAGGATATGGAAAGACATTCCATGTACATGGATTGGAAGAATAAACATAGTTAAAATGTCCGTTCTACCTAAAGCAATCTACAGATTCAACGCCATCCCAATCAGAATCCCAATGACATTCTTTACAGAATTAGAACAAAGAATCCTAAAATTCATATGGGGCAACAAAAGACCCCGAATTGCTAAAGCAATCCTGAGAAAAAAGAACAAAACGGGAGGCATCACAATCCCTGGCTTCAAAACATACTACAAAGCTACAGTACTCAAAACAGCATGATACTGGTACAAAAGCAGGTGCACAGATCAATGGAACAGAATTGAAAGCCCAGAAATAAAACCACACATCTATGGACAGCTTATCTTTGACAAAGGAGCTGAGGGCATACAATGGAGAAAAGAAAGTCTTTTCAACAAATGGTCCTGGGAAAACTGGAAAGCCACATGTAAAAGAATGAAAATTGACCATTCTTTTTCACCATTCACCAAAATAAACTCAAAATGGATCAAAGACCTAAAGGTGAGACCTGAAACCATAAGGCTTCTGGAAGAAAATGTAGGCAGTACACTCTTTGACATCAGTATTAAAAGGATCTTTTCAGACATCATGACTTCTCAGGGAAGGGAAACACTACAAAGAATAAACAAATGGGACTTCATCAGACTAATACTGATGGCCAATAGGCACATGAAAAGATGCTCATCATTGCTGATCATCAGGGAAATGCAAATCAAAACTACACTAAGATATCACCTTACACCCATTAGAATGACAAAAATATCTAAAACTAATAGTAACAAATGTTGGAGAGGTTGTGGAGAAAAAGGAACCCTCATACACTGCTGGTGGGAATGCAAACTGGTGCAGCCACTATGGAAAACAGTATGGAGATTCCTCAAAAAATTAAAAATAGAAATACCATACGATCCAGCCATCCCACTACTGAGTATTTATCCAAAGAGCTTGAAGTCAGCAATCCCAAAAGTCCTATGCACCCCAATGTTCATTGCAGCATTATGTACAACAGCCAAGACGTGGAAGCAACCTAAGTGCCCATCAACAGATGATTGGATAAAGAAGATGTGGTACATATATACAATGGAATACTACTCAGCTGCAAAACAGAACAAAATCATTCCATCTGCAATAACATGGATGGACCTTGAGGGAATTATGTTAAGTGAAATAAGCCAGCTAGCGAAGGATAATCTGTGTATGACTCCATTCATATGAGGAATTTAAAATTATGGACCAAGAACAGTTTAGTGGATACCGGGGAAAGGTGGGGTGGGGGGTGGGCACAAAGGGTGAAGTGGTGCACCTACAACATGACTGACAAACATTAATGTACAACTGAAATTTCACAAGATTGTAACCTATCATTAACTCAATAAAAAAATATATTATTATCTATGTAATTTAGGAAAAAAAACTTGAAGCACATCTTCTGAAAGACAAAAGGCAGAAAAACAAGGCACTGCAAGCAGAAGGAAGAACGAGAGCAAATGGTAAGAGGCAGGACTCCGGGCCCAAGGGCCAACAGCAAGAGGGGAGGAAGAAGGCCAAAGGGAGGTCCTGCCTCAGCCTCTGCCAGAGTCTTCCTGAAACAAAACTGGAAACCACCTGCACTGCACCGCGGCACTGGGGGCAACAGCTGGCTGTGAGCTGTAACAGGCAGGGAGGTGATGCCCACCGGAAGCACACACACTCGTGTTGGCAAAGGAGATGATACTCCTGGAGAGCAAAGGGAAAAGAAAGCCGCTTTCCCAGAAAAGAAAGACAAATATCAGGGGGCCTGAGGTTTTTCTGACTTCATCAAAAGCCTTGGCCAAGTCAGATGCCAAACGCCCGGCTGAGCACATCAGTCACATCTCAAACCATGGTCACCCACTTTGGCGTAGACAAGGCCCTTAGTTTCTGAGTATCTGGGAGAACAACATTCCTCAGAAACAGGAACAGACTCCGGGGGGAAGAAGGCTCAGGAACCCGTGGGCAATTCCAAAATGGTGCCTGTCCCTCAAGAATAGGTCATTTCCAAAAGAACAGATCAAGGGAGCCGATGGTTTGTCAAGATGCATCTGTTCCCAACCAATCACATAACTGCTGGTCTTGCAGAAGAGCCAGCCACATACTCCAGGCACGGCGTGCTCCGGGTCCCACAGACCAGCTGGCCAGGGACTCAACCTCCACGAAACATACAGCAAAAACAGCACTTATTGTTACTGGAGGCTTATATAAACCCATTCACGGAAATGGGGAAAGCTTCCAGAACAAACTGCAGGATCCCTTTGATGCCCACATGCCACTTAATTAAAACTGCCACTTCTCAACTCAGCGGCCCTAAATTAATGATGGGCCAGGAGAGGAGGAAGCAGAGATGGGCCTTGACTTTTGAAAAAGATGATAAAAATTAGGAAGAAATCTGAAAGAATATAGAAAGTCACATGCAATTGGTGAAGAAGGTAGAACTAATCAGAAGGGAACTCTATGAGGGAGAAAGAAATTTATTAAATTAAGGAATAAGTACATATAATATATTTAGTTAGAGGGTTTGCACAAGTATAATCATGTAGTTATTACATATCCTTGGAAACACTGTGTGTGTTAATTCAGCAGAAATAGAATAAATTAAATTAGGATTTGATGGGTATGTCTTGGTCAGTAAGATGTACAAGGCATGACTATGACAGGATGGAAGAGGCTGGCAGAGTCTTACGCTTTGAGGATGACCAAAATGAAATGAGTCAAGGACAGTGCTGCAGTCTGACTGCATGGGACAGGTCCTAGCCCAGTCCAGCCCATACAGGAACCGCTTTTCCATGCTAATGACATCCTATTGAGAAACCCACATGCCAGTAAAATACAGAATGATCAGCAGGAGCAAAGCAACCCAGGGTCTCGAGGTGGCCACCTGGTGGGGGAAGCGGGGGTGGAGTCTGAGAGCCGCAGGCGGCAGAGAGGGAGAGCTAACTGGTTACATAAGAGCAGACCTCGCAGGCACCAATAAGGAGCGTGTGTCACGAGCTCGGGATTTGGATTCATCAAAATCTGAGCACCTGGGTCAGAGGAAAACAAAAGAGGGAAGGGCGAGCTCATTTCAGGAAGAACTTGGTGGCAAATGAAAGGGAAGCACAGGGCCTCAGGCGTTCACCATCCCACGCTGGAGGAGACAGAACAGGTAAAAGAGAGTCAAAAGGTGCCCCGTAATCCTGGCTTCTGTTTCTTCCGAATCGGTAGCAGGAAAGGTCTCAGAGTTCTGTCGCTTGGACCCCTGTCTCCCAGTCATGTAGCAACATGGGGCCAGCTTCGGGGCGAAGCTTGCATACGCTGCATTTGCCAACAGACACAAAACTCTGATCTTAATGGAAATGCGCTTTCAAAGTCCATACTCATAAGCCCTGGGTAGCCAGGCTCTGCCCACCCAAACCCTAAACTGTAGCCCCTCAGGGCTCCCCGCTGGAACCCCACTACCCACGGTGATGGGCAAGGCAGGCAGAAACCAGGGGCAAGAGCTGAATGCGGGCACACGCAGGAAGAAAGGCCTGTGATTTCAGCATGAGCGTCAAGGAGCACGTGATCACTCAGTCTCTGCCCATCAACAGAAAAGGACAGCTGGGCTCAAAGAGGGGCATTTAGTCTCCGGCACTGAGAGGTTTAAAGTGGGTTCTGCAAGCATCTTTCCAGATGATTTTGTGTCAAAAACTAATATTTCTGAGCTAAGCCTCTATGTGAGACATATTTTTAGTAGCCTCTCTTAAATGGCACTTTTAAAAATAATCTCCTTCAAGATGGCAGACGATTAAAACACGGATGTCCAAGAGCTGAATTAAAAAGCCTCTTATAACTTGGAATGCGATGGTTAGAGCTGCTGTGGGACCGCAGACAATTTGGTACCTGATCGCTAGATATTCGGCAAGTGCCACCCAGCTGAAAAATATATTTCTTATTAAGCTTCTGTACTTAAATAGCATCAGCCCACAAATGAGATCACTCCCTCTGAAGGTTTTAAAGATACCAAGAAAGTCCCAAGAAGCATTTTATTTCAAAGTATACCTTATTACAAAACTCGGGATGAGTTTTTCCATCTATCTCACCCCTGAATTTTAAATTACTCGTCTTTTTCTCCCACCAGCTCGGTCACTTCCACGGGGAGGGACGGGGCCTCGTAGAAACACCAAGCAGCTTACAGCAAGGATCAAGAGCAAGTCTCCGTCATGCGGCGGGATCCAGGAAGGCGCCTCTCCGGATAACCAAGGGTCGTGGTTAAGGGATTGTTACCCTGGATACTACAGGTTCACCCCTCTTATGCTCCGTAAGCGGCTGTGTGTGCCAGCCTCTGAGAAGGGGACATGAGCACACAGTCCCTGTCTCAGGGACGCTCTCAGTCCACAGGAGAAACAGGAAAGTCAACATGAGGTGATGACACAGAGCGACACATGCTGGAGCACAAAGTGCCATAGAAACACAGATTAGTGGCCAGGCCAGTGCTGGGGAGGGAGCGGCGAGAGGGGAGGGTCTGCAAAGGCTTTCGTGGAAGTTGATGGAATGAAAGTCACTTCATAGGGACCCCCATGCAAAACACAAAAGCCTTGGACGATGATGAAGAAACGGAAAGGATGTGCAGTTTTTCAAGGCAATTGCAATGAAAAGGAATTACTGTCACACCATAGAGCAAGGTAAATGTTTATGAAACTAGAGACAGTGGGAGGGAGTGGGGGAGGGGAGAGACAGAGAGGGAGACAGCCACAGAGAAAGAGATTCGGGCGTGGGGAGAGACAGAGAGGCAGATGGAGCCCAACAGGCATAGAGGAAGTGAGAGACAGACCGACCAAGATAAAGACAGACAGAGGCAGACCAAGGAAGGAAGGAGCAGAGAGAAGCAGGGAGAGAGGGGAACGAAAAGAGTGAAACAGACAAAGAGACAAAAGGAGAAACAGAGAAAGTGAGAGAAACAGCTCAGAGGGAGAACAGAGAAGCAGGAGAAAGGCAGAAGCCGGCTCTTCGAGCGCCAATGTGCAAGAGGCCCAAGCGCCTGGGAACACAGTGCTGCTTAGATGACGGAGACTCGGGCCCGCGGGGGAATCAGCGGCAGGCCAGTCGGACCTGGACTGAACACCTGGCCACCATTCACATGGGAACAGGCCCACTGCACCCCAAGGCCATGCAATGTCACCTCCTCTCCTCCAGGCCCTGCAGACCCCATGCCAGGGCAGGCTCATGACACAAACCAGGCTTCTCCTCGCCTGCTGGTACATGGGTAAGTAACTTGATATGAAACTTGGCCCTAACTTTCCCAAACACAATCCTCAGAAAACATCTTAGAAAAGACACTCCTTGGGGGAGTGACGCCTATAAAGCACGCTCTATCTACCCCGGTTGGAGAGGCACAAGGTGCCCTCTCGGGAAGTGCCTCAGCAAAGAAGCATATCGACTGTCTTTTAGCATTTTTTAAGCTTAGTCCATCATTGCACCCCCTTTTTTTTTGGGACCAATCACGTACATCCTCTGAATCACTATTCTGCTTTTGGGAAACTCTGCCTTCTCCAGATTCCACGTTTCCAAAAAGCCCTCTGATATCAAGATGAAGTGATCAGTAGGCTAAAAAATCCTTTGATGTACAAAGTGAGGGGGGGAGACAAGGAAGGAGAGACTTGTCTTGCAGGGAGTGGGTAGGAAGGTGTGCTCGCTTCACCACGGAGGGGTCTGAATCTTTAAAACCACAGAGGGCACTGTGCTTCCAACACAACAGACACTAAATTTGACTTGAAAGCAAAAAGAGCAAGCAGCATGGTGTTCAAGAATGAGGCAGCCCTGGATTCGCATTCAAGGATGACCACAAAGCTGCCTGCCCAGGGGTGACTCGGGAGACGGCGCTATACCTCAGTTTGCTCAGCTGAAAAATGGGCCTCATAAACTATATAGGGCTGTTCTCAGGGCGAGAGGGTACAAACGCATGCCAACACCACACAGAAAGCGGCTAACACAGAGGGGTGCCCTCACCAATCAGACAAGGCAGGGGACAGGTGAGAGCAGTGACGGGACAAACGAGCCACCAGGGCTGATGCTGTGAGTCAGGGTGGCCATGCCACAGGCCTCAAGTCACAGCACACCGGGCCACCTTTTCTGCTTAAGTAGAGTGATCCACTTAAATGGGACTTGGGACAGAGAAACAGAGACCCACCAAAGGGGCAGGAAAAAAGAGGACTCCAACTTCAATTGTACAAAGCGAGGCCAAGTTTGCTTCCCCCGTGGGAACTTGCATTTAATGAGATGCTTCGCCTTCAGCCTTCCCTGAGCTGAGGCTTTAATTGACCTCTACATCTCGCAATCTCACAAGGTTCTATTTCCCTGTCTCCATTTATTATTCAAAATAGAAGCTCTTCTCCCAGAGAATTTCAGGGCTGTAATCAAATCCCACTAAAAGGTAAAAAACTCAGGCATTCATTCACATCTATACCAGAGGGGGGAAAATATAATGAGGAGAGAGGCCTAAAAATACTTACCTTCAAAAAAAGAAAAGGAAAAACTTCAACCCTTAATCCCAAACTCCTTCTCCTTAAAATAAGTGACTTAGCTTAAGAGTCTCTAATATTACAAAAAGATACCAGAGGAAACCACCCCTGTGTCTATGTTTTAAAAAGTTATTTGGTCCATGCAGTCACCCTCCGCTCTCTGAAGAGGAAGTTCTCCCTGAGCAAACATTAGTGAGTACCTACTGTGTGCCGGGCACGATGCAAGGCCCTGCGGAGTCAGAGACGGAAACAGTCGGGGCCCTGACCACGGCCCTCCACTGAGCTGCTTCACGGGCAGTGTCTCATGGAGCCCCGCCGTGCACCTGCTGCCATGTTACTCCCCACTCACAGAAGAGGGAGCAGGGTTTCCAAGTCCAGCACACAGGGTTCTGCCCTCTGGTGCTCTGGGAGGAGGTCTAACCCAGGGTCGGCAGAGAGCCAGGCCAAGCGGCAGGGAGGGGAGGAGAGGCTGCGTCCCACAGCAGGTGCCTCTCGCCGTGAAAAGGAAAGGAAGCCTTCTCTTCCTTTGGCCCCGGCTGTCTGACTCTGGGGAGAGGACCAGAGCATCCTGAGGCAAGAACGACAAGGTCACAGTGTCCCCTTGGGGCTACTTCCCAAATGGCCAGCTCCTACCAACAGCCTTCAGGCCCTTAACAACTGCTTTATTCTCTCCTCCCTTCTGACCATCACAACTGCCCACAGGAGAGGATCCCAGGACACTCAGAGCTACCTCTGTGTGAACCATGTCACTGCCCTGAAGGGCATCAGACTCGAAGCAGAACGGAGTGCGGGATGGAGGAGAGAAGGTGGACTTGATGTCACAGGAGCCCAGGGAAAATGTGGACTCCACCGCTACCCACCAGTGACCTTCATTCACTCACTGAGTCAACTCATTTACCAGCACCTACCATGTGAATCACCGGGATCCAAAGGCAGCAGAAAGAGACATGGAACTTGCCCTCATGGAGCAGGGGGGACAGACACAGATCAATGATAAGGAAACTTAAAATTACGTTAAGAGAAGAAGGGAGAGATACACAAAGCAGAAAACAGCATGGAAAATCTGAGCCTGCCAGGGCATCAGGGAGGTTGCCCTGGCAAGCGATGAGTTGATGTTGAGGGTTGAGTTACCGGGGCCCAGAGCCTGAATCCAGCCAGAGCTCTTTGCACAGCAGGAGCAAAGGCCCTATAGAGGGAAGAGGCAAGGGGCCTGGAGCAGAAAGAGGCCGATGAGCTGGAGGCCTAGCACCGTGGTGGAGCATGACGAGAAGTCAGTGCGGCCTAAACCCTTCTGCATCTCAGCTGCCATATTTATAAATGAGGATAATAATCCCTCTTGATTCACAGGCTTGTCTTCAAAAGTAAATGAGAGAATGAAGGTAAAGACCCGGCGTGTGCCTGACACACAGTTGGAGCCTGGTAAACGCTGAGCTCCTGAGGGATAGGGCCCCCACAAGGGGCTTTCCTGCAACAGGTGGAGGACGATGGCCGATGGGATGGTGGTGGTCTTCCCCAATGCCCTGGAATCTCGCAAGGCAAGACCCGTGGTCTTCATCCAGCTGAGCTGAGCCCCACAAGATGCCAGACAACCTTCTAACCTAAATGTAGGATTTCACAAGAATTTTATACCAACATTGTTGTAAAAAAATAAAATGAGGGGCCAGCCCTGTGGCTGAGAGGTTAAGTTCACGCGCTCAGCTTTGGTGTCCCAGGGTTTTGCTGGTTTGGATCCTGGGTGCAGACATGGTACCGCTCATCGAGCCATGTTGAGGCGGCATCCGACATGCCACAACTAGAAGGACCCACAACTAAAATACACAACTATGTACTGGGGGGATTTGGGGAGAAAAAGCAGAAAAAAATAAAAAGACTGGCAACATTTGTTAGCTCAGGTGCCTTTTAAATCTTTTAAAATAAATAAAAAAAAATAAAAATGGGAAACAACTCAATATCCATCAGTAGGAGCCTGGTTAAAAAATTATGTTATTGCCAGTTCAAGGGAACACAATGCAATTCTTTAAAAGAATGATTCAGATCGACATGTAAGGTATAATAAAAAGATCTCTAAAGTATATTGTTTAGTGGGGGGGAAGTAATATACAGAACAGTGACTATAGCAGGCTCCTAGTTATTAAGACGTGTAGGCGCGTACATGCAGCTTACTCAGGCATCGCTCATCTCTGGAAAGACAAATCCAAGACTCATAATTGTTATTGCCTCTGGTAGGAAAATCAGGGGGCCAGGGGTAGGAGGGAGATTTATTTTTCATGGAACACCTTTTATACTATTTGACTATTTAGCATGGGGGCAACAAGGTTTATTAAGAGGTCAAAAATTTTATAAGCTTCAATTGTTTAAAAAACAAGAAATCTAGGGGCTGGCCTGGTGGCGTAGGGGTTGAGTTCACGTGCTCTGCTTCAGCGGCCCAGGGTTCATGGGTTCAGATCCCAGGCATGGACCTACAGGCTCATCAAGCCATGCTGCGGTAGGCATCCCACATATAAAATAGAGGAGGATGGGCACAGATGTTGGCTCAAGCTAATCTTCCTCACCAAAAAAAGAAAAAATCCCAAAATCTAAACTTGCAAAGCAGACAGACCCAGATCTGCCACTTCTCATTGTGTGACGTTGCCTGAGTTACTTCATTTCTATGCCTCAGTTTCCTCTGCTGCAAAATGGGGATCCTAATAGTTATCACTGCTGGGGTCAGCGAGGATTAAACGTTAAATGAAGTATCGATACTTCAAAAGTATTTAGTCAAATTTTTGGCAGATAGCAACTACTCAATAAATGTTAGCCATTAGAATCCGGGGTCACTGATTTGTACTAGCTAGTTGACTGTTTTTATCAGTCACAGGAGAATAATGCACGAAGTCGCTCTCTGAAAATGCATCTGCAGTGACGGTCGTCACCTATCTTTCTTTCAGCATAAAGGACACACAAGGACTCCTACAGGGTTCACAGTGAACCTATCCTAAGGAATGGGGCCACTCCGTGGTCCCCTCCTGCCATTAGGTCACTCTACAGTAAGGTGGGCCCTGGGATTGGCCAGGACCCTTAGAGCTTGGCAGGGATGGGGGAGAGCCTTGTCTGTCTTCCACACCAGCCCCGCCCACCCTGGGAAACAGAGGTCAGCACTGGGACTTCTCCATCCCCATAATCCCACTGTCCTTTCAGCTACAGGGCTACAGATGCAGTGAAGGGAGGGGCCACACTGAACACTGCCCAAGTTTTTCAGGTGGGGCATGGCTGGGAAGGCCACCGCAGAGGGACCCCTGGGACCTTGCTCAGAAGGGCAATGTGTTACACAAGGGACCCACCCTCCCTACCTGGTCCCCTCAGCTCCCTAGAGTTAGAGCAGAATGGAGAAAGGAAACAGACCTTGTGATTCCATCTGAGTTAGAATCCAGCTCCACAACATACTCACTCAAAGCCTGGGGGCCTCTCTGAGCCTGAGTCAAGCAATAAGATGGAGATGAAATCACCTCCCTCAAAGGGCTCGCAGTGCACAGTAGGTGCTCTCCCTCTCACGGAAAGCTGTCTGTCCCCAATCACAGAAATCCACAGAGGTGGGGACTTGTCAGGAGTTAGGCAACAAACTCAGTCAGGGACTGCACAGCACGGCTTTCAACACAGGAGGTTACATTCACGTGCTGGCCTCACAGAAACAAAGGGGGTCTGGTGGGAATGGGCACCCCCAACAGCGCTCTTCCAGACCAATGTTCCTGAGCCTCACCTGTGCTTCCACCTGTGAAGCCGTCATGTCAAAAAACCAAACCTGAACTCCTCAGGCCTCCAGAGTTCACGACCGATTCAAAGGCAACGCAAGGGACAGAGGAACATGGTGAGCGTCACCAAAGGGGCGCAGTCAGCAGGATCCTAAGCAGCAAGACTACTGTTCAAAGGGCCAAGCTTCTTCCGCAACAAACAAAAGACAAGGGGGAAAGGAGAGAGATGGAGGGCAATGTACAGCTTGAAAGAGACTTGAGAGACCTATCACCCCCAACTGTAATATATGCACTTCATTATGATCCTAATTAGAGCAAATAAATTGAAAACATATTTGAGATAACTGGAGGAAATTGAGCACTGACTGGACTTTTGATGATATTAAGGAACTACTGTTAATTTTTTAGGTATGATAACAGTATTGTGAATATCTGTTAGTGATAAATATTGAAATATCTGTGAATGAAATAATATGATGCCTTGGATATGCAGCCAAGTAATCTGAGTTGGGGAGGGGCTGAGTTGAAGATGAACGCAGAAAAAATGATCCTGAGTCAACAATTGTTAAAGCTGAGTGGATGGGGTTTCATTAAATGATTCTCTTTGCCTTTACATGTTTGAAATTCTCTATTTTTACTAAAAGTAAGTGATAAAATCATAGGCTTGAAGGTGATATTTACAACACACATAACTGAAAAAGATATATTAGGAACTACTACAAATCAGTAAGAAAAACACAATCCAATAGAAAATGGGCAAAGTCCACGAGAAGAAGTCACAGAAGTAGAAACCAAAATGGGCAACAAGCCAATGAAAAGATGGTCCACCTCACTTGTGATCAGAGAAATGCACACTAAGACCACCTCACACCTCTAAGTGTCAGCAGAAACTCTTGAACACTGACAGAGGGACCATAAATAGGTACTTTTACTTTCTAATAAGGCAAAATTCAGTAAAGTTTAAGGTACCACACTCTACAACTCAGCAATTTCACACTTAGGCATTGACTTTAAGGAAACACTTGTGTAATGGATGTAGGAAGTGATGATGAATGACTACTAATATCATAAAAAGAGACAAGCAGACACTATACATCTCCTTATAGAAAGTACCATGAAACCACACAGTTATGTTATCGGGAAAATTAAACCTGAATCCAAGCCTCTCGATCCAAATGCCAATTTAAGGAAATACGGGGAAGAGAGGAGCATGTCAGACAGCACTGCAGAGCTGCCATCAGCAAATTGCAAAAACTCTATTAAGGCAAACGACCCAGTGTCTTCAGTAAATACATCGTAAGCAAGAGAGATGAAGGAGGACTCTGCAGAAAAGAAACATTAGAGAGTAGTCAAATTCACAGACACGGAAGGTACAGTGGTGGTTTCCAGGGCTGGGGGGTGTTAGTGTTTAATGGGTACAGAATTTCAGTTGGGGAAGATGAAAAAGTTCAGGAGACGGATGGTGGTGATGGTTGCATACCATCTAAATGCACTCTTAATGCCACAGAACTGTACACTTACGAATAGTTAAAATGGTAAATTTTATGTTATGCATATTTTACTAGAATTTAAAGCAAGTTTTTGGAAAAGGAAAAAGAGATGTAAGCGACATAACCAATTATAGCACATGGCTCTCATGTGGATCTCAATTTAAAAAAAAAAACGATAAAAAATTATGAGACGATAAGAAATGTGAACAGTGGTATTTGATGGTACCAAAGAATTGTTGGTAATGGGGGCTGACAATGATATTATATTTATATTTTGTTCTTTAGAGATATATACTGAAATGTCTACAGCAGAAATAATACCCAGGATTGGACTCAAAACAACGCAGATGGGGGAGGCAGGTACAGGTAACTTGAAATAAGACAGGCCGCGATTGGTAACAGTTCAACTTAACACGAGAGTGCATTACACTAATCTGCCGAGCTTTGGGCATTCAACATCTGACGTAACAAAAAAGTTTTAACATGAGGAAGCAGCCATTATAACTGTGCGCAAAGGACAAGATGTTCGTGGCAACACGGTTTGTAACAGCAAAATATTGGAAACAACCTAAATGTCCATGAGCGCACGACCAGATTAAAATATTGTCGTATTTCATTCAGTAGAGGACTAGAGTCAGGAAAGTGAATGAACCAGATCAGGCTTCTCAATCAGGGACAGGTGGCAATGTCTAGAGACATTCTGGTTGCCATGCCTGGGTGGGGTGCTACTGGCCTCTAGTGGGTAGACATCAGAGATGCTGCTCAACATCCTACGAGACACGGAATAGCCCCACAGCAAAGAATTACAGTCACGCACCCACGATGACGTTTTGGTCAATGACGGATCGCATATATGACAGTGGTCCCATTAGATTAGTACCAAGGAGCCTAGGCATTAGTAGGCGGTACCTTCTAGGTTTGTGTAAGTACACTCTGTAATGTTCGCACAATGACGAAATCATCTAAAAACACATTTCTCAGAATATATCCCCATCATTAAGTGATCTATGACTATGTACAGACCAAAATATCAAGTGCCACAGTTTAAAAACCCTATACTAGATCTATGTGGGATAGTCCTCAAACCATAATATTGAATTAAAAACAAATAAGAACAAGGGCAAAGAGATATGTACAAGTAATAGTACATAGGTAAAAGTTACACAAAACCGAGACTGCTCATTGTTCATGGGAATTTACCTCTGTAATAAAGTATAAAAATATGGGAGGGGAAAGCTATATGCCAATGTCAGAGTATTGATTTCAGGGGGGCACGAACTGTTGCAAAGGGGGCTTCAATAGAATTTGTAGCATTTTATTTATTCTACCCCATCCCACCTAAAGAAAAGCAAATGCGGTAAAGGTTAACGTACATAAAATCTGGATGGTGGGTATACGGATGGCCTCTCTCAGTCTCTGTACCCTCGGCAAGGAACAAACTCATCAGTGGGGTTGAGGGCAGCAGAGGCCGAGCGGGCAGAATGGCAAGGCCGGGACCCGCCCCACCGCGGGACCACTCACCGGCCCCCGCAGGTCAATGAGCTCCTGCCTCATCTGGGACACCAGGGCTTCCTTGGCCACCAGGGCCCTGTGCAGGCGCTCGTTGAACTCGATCAGCTCGCCGTGCATCTCCGCCACCTGCAACACACAAACATCACACAGTGAGGCTCAGAGGGCAGACCCTCCCCAAAGACTCGCCCCGCCTTCTCTGGGCATCAACAAGGCACTGGGAGAGTGTCTGGGCTGGAGACAGAACACCACTCACCTACAAGCTGTGCAAACCCACCCATGAGCTGAATACATTTTTGGCTTCATTTTAACACCGTGGAATCAACCGTCCACAGTTTACAGTCAGAACATGACTCTATCAGGTCATTTTTGGACCTCAGGCTTTTATTCCTAATTAACACTTTCCTAGCAAAGGTTTTCTTTCAAATCTGAGTTATGCCTGTCAAGAATGTCCCAATGGCACAGTTAGAATAACTGACCATCTCTGTTAATCAGGGCCTTGGTGCTGAAAACAGAGAAAATAGAACCAGAGGCTCGTCAGGATGGTGACAGTGATGGGGACAGACACAAGTGCAGCAGGGCAACCACTCTTCAGCCACTGCTCATTCTGCGCCAGGAAACACCTCTCTCGCACTCCTTGTGTGTTCACTGCACCAGCTCTACGAGGCGGGGACTACTATTCTTGCCTTAGAGAAAGAGAGGCAACGTCGTAGGAGTTGAAGGAGCTGGCGCGCGGTCACAGAGTTAATGAGGGACTGACGCTGGAGCCACCGCTCTGGACCTCTGGGCTACATACCACAATCCTACTACTCCACGCTGCCCAGATGCAACCCACTCAGGCCTGCAGTGAGCCCTCCAAATTTTCAACATTCATTCAATATTCTTGGCTGATCCCAAATAAGGTAATCCAATCCCTGACTGATGTACAGAATGAACAACAGATCTTTCCAGCTGTAACTTACAAAAAGCACAACGATATCCTATACAGTCAAGGCACTTATTATGTTCTACATAATGCACAAATAATATCAGATCATTTTCAATAAGTACTTTACACGAAATAGAAAATGGTGTCAGGATTAAGAAGGGATATAGGGAGAAGCTTTATGAAAAGAAAGGATCATTAACCTGAGTCTTGATGCCTCAGGAGGAATAAAGGGGAGCCCTCCTTTTTGGAGAGATACATTATATAAAGAGTAAAAGACAGAGAAGGAAATATACCAAGATACTAATATTAGTCCAAGTCCCCTCTTTCTACTTTTCCTTACTTCTCAGTTTCCTAATAATGAGCATTCTCTATTAGCCAGAATAACCACTTAGACTCCAGAAGAATTAAAATTCTTCACCTGAAACTAAAGGGAGCCACGGTGCAATCAACACGAAATTTACAGGCTTCTGATAATAATCCTGATGCTTCCATTAATTTGCACTGTGAATCCCCACTCAGATGGCACCCCCTCTGTCCCTCAGGTGTCCACCTCTTTCAAACCGGTGTGAAATGCAAAGTGAAAATGGCACAAAAGACACTGCGTGAACCATGCAGCTAACAAAGGGAGAATAAGTCACCGAGCCTCTTCACCAGCTTTCTCATTGTTCAGCCCTAAAATTAATACTCCCCAGGTGCCTACTCCTTTTGTATAATAAAGCTTGAGATGATCTTCTTTTGGCCTTTCACAAACACACACATTATGGCTAATAACGGCTGTGCGGGGCCTCCACACGGTAATACATAAACCCTCCATGAGCTTCCTTCCACAGGGCTGAGAATCCAGTTAGCACACAGCAAGCAGGAAACACATCATGACTAATATCACCGCTAAATACCTGCTAATGGCCCTGTAAAATTCGAGCTTTAAATAAATGCCACTGTCATTTCCAAAGTAAAACAGGCTTTTGCTTTGTTTTTGTTTTTATTTTGTTTTGCAGTGGGAGCCAGAGTGTTAAAATAATTTTCCATAAATGCATAAAACATCAAAACATCCCAGCTTCAAGTGGTGTTTATTGTGAGTTGTCAAAACCCTGGTTCTCTTTTGTAGCCAGAGGAATGACTTGACCACGTCAGACGAAGCTTTCATTTCACTAGGGAATGGGGGAAATAAAACCGAAGGAACGGGGGAGACAAAATTTGATGGAATAATTTCCAGCAGCCATTAAAACTGCAATGTTCACTGTTACTAAGCTAAGCTCTAAAATTCCGAATTTTTATATTATAGATCCCTACATACAGCCATTCATATAAACAGCTTTCATCTTACATAAACCACACCGAGCTCACTGTTTCTCGAATAACTCTTTCCAAACTCTAGTACAACTAAAACTGAATTCAAGACTCAGAGAGAGCCTCAGAGGAGAAACCTGAGATCACAAAGAGTTCCCATTATGATAAAAATAAAAGCAGGCTGCACAACCCCTGCCTGCTGGAATTTCTATTAGGCTCTGAGGGCACCCACAGGTCTCATCTAACATTCATTCCCTATTTTCAAGAGCCACAGAGAATTGCAGGGGACAGGATAGGGAATAGGCACCCTCTGAGCCATTCTCCACCCAGCAGGCTGAGTGAGCTTCCCAAAGCAGCATCTGATACTGTCACCCGCTGTTTAAAACCTCCAATGCTTCCCATTGCCCAAGGATAAAATCCAGCTGCCTTCAAGATATGGTGTCAGTCTCTCTTTCTGACACCATCTCCTGCCCCCTCCTCCCTCTTGGCGTCTCACTGATGTCACAAGTCTTCTACGTTCCTTAAACATGCCAAGCTCTAGGAAATCACCCTTTAGACAAAGAGGAGAAAGGCACATCCAGCAGAGGGAACTGCAAGTGCAAAGGCCCAGAAGTTGGCAGGGAGGCAGTTGAGAGAGGCAGTAAGGGCTGAGACTCTGGTGCAAGATAGGCCTGGGCCTGATCACTCACCGACAGCGTGCTCTGGCGCAAGTCACTTAACCTCTGTGAGCCTGAGGCCATGAACCTACAAAACGGGGATCAAAAACCATTCTCACTTCCGGGGCCACTGTGTGGAGATTTTGAGCCCCTGCAATTCACAGGCTCAACACTGTGTCTGGGTATGGCAAACGTTCAGTGAATGAGAGCGGGTTTTATGTAATGGGCGAGCACATAAAGGGGACATGAAGAAAGAGGAGGAGGACAGGCAGGTCTCCAGAAGCCAGGTGGAAAAGGGGCACACGTGCCATAACAAGTAGCTCAGACAGCTGTGGAGAGAGACTCTGTCCCCCAAAGCGGGAATGTCACTGACAGAGTTGCTAACCATCTGCCAGGCTTTGTTCTAAGTGCTGGGGGACAGGAAAGCCACGGGTTCACATCCTAGAGGTCAAATTATATAGAGCTCAGGGAGAGAGGAGGACTTGGAAGGAAGACGGGGTGTCAGGGAAGGCCGCCCCAGAGATCACACTCAGGAGTCACCTCTCTAATTGGCCGTGGCACATCCCAGGCAGCCTCCTATGCAATCCATGCCCTACATCACAGCCAGGTATGCACTGTATCCTGGCATCACCAATGCTCAGGGCCACTTTAAAAGTCTGCTGTATTTCTTTCTACTCTCAGCAGCTGTAGTTCCTTGAAAATTAATCTGAAGGCAATTGAGGAGGAGATGCCATTTGACAACACTAATGACAGTGACAAACCAAAAGCAAATGCCAGGTGGAGGAACAGTGACCACAGCTGATGCAGCTTCAAACAGAGCCCAATGTGCGCCAGAAGACTGGGAAAGGAGCCTTGATTCTCTGACAGATCCACAGAGAACACCTGGTAGAAGACGCAGTTCCTGAGCTGTGTTCGGAAAGTGCATAACTCATGTGCTAATAAGGTGTAAATCCCTATCAGCCACCATTTGGGTTTCATCCTTTAGGCTGGAGAGGAGACGGTAGAAGGACTTAGGAAGTTTAAGTCACAAGGCTATTTGGCAACATCTCTCACACTTTTCAAACCACTCACCTGTGACTTGGCAAATCCCTGCCGGGGAGTTATCCTGCCCCTCTACTTGCTCAGGGGCTCGAAGCAGGAGTTCAGCTCCAAATGGCTGGAACCCACCTGAACGCCCAAGCAAGGAGGGCTGGGAAAACATATCGGGTCCTGCTACTTTCTCCCACGGCCTGGCCCCTGGCAGACAGGACTAGTCAATTGCTACATTCCTTCCTCAAGAAGATACCTAGGCAGCCACAACCAATCGATTCATGTGTTGGCCTAGAGGAGGACATGCACGGGGTATCTCTGGCATTAGGGATGGGGGAAAGTGTCATCAAGAAGGTGACATTTGAGTCGCGCTTTGGAAAATGATGCCTTGGAGCTTCAGGAGACTGAGCAATCCCTTCCAGCTGGAGCATCAGGGAAGATGATCTCCAAAAATAATGTGGCTGTGAAAAAGCTTTTAAGTCTGTGAAAATGCCAGGAATTAGCATAATTACCTGCCAAATCACGAAAGGATTATAAATTAAAAAAAAGAAAAACACCTCTGGCATTTCCTTTCATATCACAATGTTCTATCTAATCACATTCGAGTAAATCATGCTTTGCCCTCCTTCAGCCACCTAATTAGACACTTCCTGATTAACTAGACCACAACACCCCCAAATTTTAGCAGCCACTGAGGCTCTTTTGGTCACATACCCAAACTCTCCCAGAATGTTCACTTAGATGCCTGAGAATCTACCTAGGTATTATAAAACACACAAGCTGGTTTTGGTCCCATTTGCACTGGCCATGGGGAGGGATCTGGAGCCTCCTCTGCGGTGATGACACTACGCCTGCCTGGGTAAACACAAAGACCTCACCAGTGCCCTTCTGCCTTAGCACACTTTTGAACACCAACCACGAGCCAGGCCTTTGCCTGGCATTATGCCCATTAGCTCCTGTGACCCCCGCAACCCCCCACAGAGTGGCACGCCTTCCTACGGATGGGGCCTTGAGGCTCAGAGAGGTCAGGCTATGAGCCTAAGGAGTCGGAGTCAGGAAGTGGCAGGGCCCCACTGTCTGTGCTCTTTGCCCGCCCCCTCGGGGTACTGTAGAAAGCTGAGCCCTTCGGGGGTTGAGGAGATGAGTCCGCCCTGCAGAGTGGAGGGAAGGAGCACAGCGTGGATCACAGGCTCCCAAAGCAAGCTGATCATCAGCCACTTGGCGGGCTGCTGAGAAATGCACATTCCTGGGCCTCACTCCCAGAAATGCTGATTCGATGGAGGAAGAGAGTCCAAAGCAGTACTTTTTAAAGGTCCCAGGCCTGTGATGATGAGTCAGATTTGGGAAGCGCTGGCAGAGACAAAGGGGGAGCATTTCACACCCTTAGGTGTGAATTGCAGGTGGGCTAACCCCTAGCGGCAGAAAAGCTCATTTTTCAGGGCAGCATTTGTACAAGAGGGATTTCACGAAGCGACTCCACTTGCCAGCTCTCAAGCTCCCAGTTCTCACTGGGGCGAACAAAGGCACAAGCCAAGGAAAAAGTGAGTCAAGCCTGGCGGCCAAGAACAGACGGCAGCGCCTGCCACGCGCAGGCTCGTCACTCTGGGCAACAGCATAGCAGTTAGTCTGCAGTGATGCTCCCAAAGCAGGCCCAGGTACAGGGGCTGGGATGCACACGGAAATTGACAGGCAGCATTTGGAAATGTCTTCAGCAATTTCATGTTACTAGGAAATCCAGGAATTCGATCGTTTTTCTAAATTTTTCTTTGTATTTTACAAAACTATCAGTCTGCAATGAATTGGAAATTTTCTTTTTAAAAAAGTGGTTCTTGGGCCTAGCCCTGTGGCCGAGTGGTTAAGTTCGCATGCTCCACTGCAGGCGGCCCAGCATTTCGTTGGTTCGAATCCTGGGCGCGGACATGGCACTGCTCATCAAACCACATTGAGGCAACATCCCACGTGCCACAACTAGAAGGACCCACAATGAAGAATATACAACTATGTACCAGGGGGCTTTGGGGAGAAAAAGGAAAAAATAAAATCTCTAAAAAAAAAAAAAAATGTGGTTCTTTACAGCAGTAAGTTTGAGAAGCATGTATCTACAATGCATTTGCTATAGATAAAGCAGCATAGAAAACTAAAAAAATTATTAGATGAATAATAACGATGAAAAAAGAAAGCCAAAATAAGACAATTCTGGGACAAAATTTGTTACAAAAGTTAAAAAGGAAAATAAGATGGAAGCAACCCTATTGGTTGAGCTGTCATTCTTTCAGATGCATAAACATGTTTCCTTGTAGAGCGACATTGCAGGTTTGCAGACCACGCCAATTAGGAATATTAACTGGAATAACGGGGTCCAGGCCCAGCCCAGGACACAGGTCATGAAGTCCTTGAAAAGCTACAGTTGCCCTCACTCTCTCTGACGCTGGCACGTCGGGCCATTCGCACAGTCTCCTGATGGCCCTCATTTCCCAGAGGAGGAAGGTGAGGCTCAGGGACTGAGTGACAAACAGTCCCAGGTCACAAACTCATGAGTGACAGCTGAGATTTGAACCCCAGTTATTACGGCTCCAAAGTGTGTGTTCTTTCCATCACGTGACTCTTCCGGTGAAGGATAAATAATCCAGGAAGAGAAACAGTGTGTCCATTTGGGGGTGGAAGAAGCCTAGGCTCAGAGAGGCTAAATGACCTGTCTGAGGCCACACAGCTTATTCCCTAACAGGACCAGGACTGGAGACCCAGGTCTCCTGCTTTTAAATCCAATCTGCTCCTCCACTGGGGGCCATGAGACTCTCAAAGGAGAAGAGAAATGGGGAAGCATTCTGTGAACTGAGGTTCTCTCCCATGTGAGGAGGGACAATGACGGGGGGGGGGGAGGGAGGTCAGGCTCACAGAGCGCTCGCTCTGCACCAGGGCTGCTCTCAGTTCTCTCAATGAAGCACCTCACTGGAATCCTACAGCTCCCCTGGGAGGTGAGTGCCATACTGTCCATAATTTTATAGCTGAGGAAACTGAGGCACAGAAAGGGTAAGCACGTCACCCGAGGCCACACAGGAAGCAAGCAGCAGAACTGGGATTCAAATGTCTGAGTCCATGTTTTGGACTCTCTACCCTCCCTCTCAGTACACGCCATCAGCGGGATACTGAGCTGCTGTCTCGAGATACTAGTGGAAGGGCAGCGGACCTGGAAGGTGAGGAATCTGGGACCAAGGGCCGAGAGCATCGCCCAAGGCAAGGAGCACCGACACACCGACACACAGACACAGACACACACACCCGGAAAAGGCACATCTCTGGCTGCTCGCACTGTGCTCTGAGCCACCTGAGGCCCAGGCTGGCTTGCCACAGACACGTGCAAACTTCTCTCTGGAGGGAGCCCTGGCAGTAAGGGGAGACGCACACGGACTAAGCAAGAACCTCAGCGAAGGCAGACCCGACTGCGGATCCAGGGTCCAGAGAGAACCCAGTAACGATTCCAGGAGCTTGCCAGCAGCCAGGAGTTTTTGCTTTCCTTCAAAGGGGTTTTTGCTTCCTGTGAGGGCATTTTGCAAATGAGCTTCCAAAGGACAATTCCAACACGATGCCATTCTGGGGACTGTGATGTGTCACTTCAGGAGGTTCAGCATCTGGAGCCCTCTCTGTGGGGACACCTCAGATGGGGATAGAAAAACGAGGGGCATGGAGGTCAAACCCAGGCCCAGTCTGCTCCCTGCTGTGTGACTTTGAGTAATTAACTTCACATCTCTGATCCTGGCATCTTCTTTGTAAAATGAGGATACTGTCCTCTATTGCACAGGTTTGTCAAGGGGAGCTAAGAAATAATAGAGTTGGGGAAGCACTCAGTGCCTGCCACAGTGAACAATCTTCAAGCGATGGCTGGGGTCGGGAATGTCCTGGGTGCTTTACACATCAGCATACATCACAGCCCAGGAGCAAGAGCTTTAGCCCATGTGACAAATGAGGAAACCAAGGCTCAGAAAAGTACAGCAATGGTCCAGTCAGCAGTCTGCAAGAAGGGGTCGTCTGACCCCAGAGCTCACGGCCCACATCCCCCGTCACCCGAGTCTCTCCCATTCCTTCCTTCCTTCCAGTCCACCTTTGGCTTTGACT
Organism: Equus asinus; assembly: GCF_041296235.1. Classification (NCBI taxonomy): domain Eukaryota; kingdom Metazoa; phylum Chordata; class Mammalia; order Perissodactyla; family Equidae; genus Equus; species Equus asinus. Next base: position 39,654,906 of record NC_091803.1, read on the forward strand.
CTGCTGTGCAGGGGGCTGGGCCCAGCAGTCGTCCCGGCCCGCCCTGATGAGGCAGGAGCTCTGGTATCTGGGGACTGGTCCTCCTCGACATCACTTTGTAAAGCCACCAAGTGACATGCTCGTTGGAAGCCTGTGAGACATCCATCCTCCAGTGACCCCGAGACAGTGCCGGGAGGGCTCTGCCTGCAGAGACGCTGAGATAAGTAGAGGCTTGTAAGGGAGCCCTGGTGATAAGCTCACATTTGAAAGAGACGCCCTTAATCTCCCCCGTAACAGCCTCTCTGTGCTCAGAACGCCGAGCTCGAGAGAAGAGATGCTTAAAAACATTTGGCTGGGATTACGGTTTAATAGGGGGAAGGCAGACGCAGGACTAACAACAGCTCAATTAATAACGAGATGCCTCTGGGAAACAGACACAACAGCTCTGCCCCAGAGCTGCTGGGTCCCAGTCCCTATCGTTGGTCCTCACGGCTCCTGACGTGTGACCTTTCAGAGAACACACACGGCAAGTCGTGGAGAAAGGCCGCGCAGAGCAGCAGCTGCTAACAGCCCAGACGACACCTCTTCCTTCCTGCCTTCCGCTAATGGCCCTTAAAGAGCAAAGGCAGAGTCCGTGGAGATCGCAATAATGAAACAGCAGCCGACACCTTCCGGGCGGCCGTTTGAGACAAATGAGCAACGACAGGAGCAAAAGGCAAAAACAAAACCCTGCATTCAGCCCTCCCCTGAAAGATGCAGTCACGGAAGACTAACACAAGAGACATCACGCAGGCGCGAGGGTTTTTAAACAGGTTCCATCAACTGTCACCTGTCCTGACGGAGCACCGCCAGGGGGGCCACAAGGCACGGCGTCTAAGGCGCCAACTCTGGAGCCAGGTGGCCTGGGACTAAAACGCACTGTCCCCCCTTCCTAGCGGTGACTTTGGGCAAGTTGCTTTCACCAATCTGGGCCTTAGCCTTTCACTCATAAAGTGAGGTTGATAGTAACGTAAGTCTCACAGGGCGCTTGTGAGATCTAAGTAAGTTAACATGTAAAGCGGTCCTTAGCTTAGGGCTGGGCAAGCACAAAGTACTCCGTAGGTGTCAGCCATTAGTGTGCCACGAAACAGGCACCAATAAAAACAGTCAGTGCCACTGGTCCCACAGAACCTACAGCCTTAATCTCTCTCCGATCTGTCCCCCCGCCTCCATCCCGGCCCAAGCTCTTGGTCCATGGCGCCCGCGTCCCCCACCTAGACAAACACGACAGCCTCCCCTGCTGCCATCCTGCTGGCCCTCTTGTCCTCCCTCCACCCCCAAGATGCTCAAGTGGCCCCCTGAGACCCAATCCAGATCACGACCCTCCTCTGCTTAAAACTTGTCACTGATACTGACGAGTAAAGTGATAGGACGTCTGCAATTTGTTTCAAAATGATATGCAGGTGAGGGTCCTGGAGGGTTGAGCACGGCCAGGATCGGCCTTGGGAGACGGAGCTGCGCGGGACAGTGTAACGGACACAGGGAGCTACATTCGACTATTCGGTCTCCATTAGGATCTCTCCACAGTCCAAAGGGTGAAAACCTCTTCAACGGCCTCCCACCTATTTCCTGGCATGGCCTACAAGCAGGGGAGGAGGGGCGAGGCTGGAAGCAGAGGGAGGGATGTTTCAGGGAAAAGACAGACGCTGACCAAGTGAGATTGCATCCAGCACCTCCACCTCCCTCCCGGGCCCACCTCCTAAAATCCTATCTACCCCTACAGCTTAACTCAAAGCTCAGTTCACCTCCCTCCCTGGCTCCTTTGATCCCTTCATCCATCTTCTCCGTAAATGATTCCTCAGTCGTAGAAACGGCAGTTACTGTTTTCTGAGCACTTAGTACATGTCAAGCACTTTCAGGGCCAGATAAAGGCTCTTTTGTACAAACAAGGAAAAGGTTTGCCTTCTAGGTGGCCACAGCCCCATGGGGCCTAGGCTCAGTGAGTGGGGCACAGACTGGATACAGCTCCCACTGGTCCCCAGAGCCACATGCCTTAGTGCAGTGTACCACCTGCACAACTGCACACAGCGGCCTTAGACACTATGCTAGGTGCTACTGTTGCTCCCATTTCACAGGAGAGGAAACTGAGGTCCACAGGGGCTAGAACACTTGCCCCTGGTCACACAGAGACGATGGCAATAGTTGAGGCTCAGATCCAGGCTCTTTTTGCTACACAAAGCTCCCACAGGAGGAGGCACGACAATGCTGTCTCCTGCACAGTCTGGCATGGAGCACAGGATCTCTCCCAACTCCACCTGTCACTTGGATGGCTGCCAAAGGCACTGACAAACCAGACACTTGCAGGGTTTATTTCTGCTGCATCAATTATGGGGGAGGGGCGATGGAGGAGAGGGCAAAGGCTCCTTTCTGTTAACCCAGCAGATAACGCAGTTTACCTGGCATCATACAATGGGTGTAATTACAACCCATTACAAGTACAATAAGCAGTGCTCCACTGGGCTTGTGAGAATGGTTCAAGAGTTACCGTGAAAGGCTCTGCTGGCCTCTCCTTTCAAAAGCGCTGCTGTGACAGGCTTGCTCACGGGGGATGACTATCGATTTCCAAGGATCCCAGAGTTGGAAGGCAGCTCAGCCTTGGCTTCATCTGCCTCCCCAGCCTGAAACGCCTTCTCCAGTCTGCTGGACAGGCAGGCGAGGAGGGGGAATGGGGGGGAGGGGAGGGGAGGCCATCATCATCAGGAGCCAACATTCACTGAGCACAAGTGCCCAAGCCACTTCTAAGCACCATCCCTACATTAGCTCATCCTAGGCAACCTTACGAGGCCCAGCTGTGGCAGAGTCCCTTCTTCAGAAATTCATCTTCGATATTGGAAAATTCTCAGATTCATTCATCCACCAAATTTCTCTTGCGCATCTCCCAACTACCAAGCCCTGTTTTCAGCACCATGGATACAGCAGCAAAAGAGAGAAAAATCCCGGCCCTCACAGTGTCTACATCCTGGCTATCCACCCCATCCACCAGATGAGGAAATGGAGGCTCACAGAGGCTTAGTCCTCGTCAAGACTCATTAGCAGAGATTTGGGGTCTGAACTCAGAGCCGTGCTCATAACCATCACGCGATACAGTCTCTTGGCTCTGGGGTCATTATTTGATAAAGCTCCTCCCATCTGTGGCCAGATGTGCCCCCTGCACACTTCTGGAACTACTTCTTCATTCACTCATTTGGTCATTCACCGGTGTGCCTGGCACTGTCCTGGGTGCTGGGCGTCAGTGGTGACCATCAGGGAGCTCCCTGTCTCCAGGGGATTCAGACGCAACAGTTCCCATAGAGTGTGGCTCGAGGCACAGCAGGAACACACTGAGGTCCTGGGAGCAGGGAGAGGCGCCTGCCCAGCCTGGGGGTAGCAGGCTACTTCTGAGAAGTTGCCCTAAGCTGAAGTTCGCCGGGTGGGAGGAGGTCAGCCAGCAGGAGGCAGGAGAACAAGTCCAAACCAGCCCAGCCGCTGCGAGGCTCGGGGCCCACCTGCCCCGCCTCCTCCGCTGCAAAGTGGGACCCATCATGTCGAGCAGGCAGGGCTGGTGGGAGAGCCAAATGGTACAGAAGCGGACTTCAGAGCACCCAGGCCGGCACACAGTGGGCGCTCACCTCGGGCAGCTTACTATTATTCCTGAGAACCAGCTGCCAGACCTAGAAAGTTATATAATACCACATATCTAATACTCGCTCCCCAATTGGGAGGTTTCTCCAGAAAATATTTCACCCTGAAGCGTTGCTTTTACATTTATTGTGCGAGGTGCTGGAAAGCAGAGAATTCCACATAAAGATGTAAATTCTGAAATTATGTGGCTCTTTGTCATATTCTAACGTCTTCCAGAAATCAGGGGAGGCCAGCGTGCATTTTCAATCATCTTCCCTCAGAAGCGATAGAGAGACCTCCTGAATATTTCAAACACGGCTCAATAAATTATGCCCAAGTTTCAAAAGAAAGACAGTAAATGAAAAACATTAAATTTTATGAGCGTCAAAAAATGTTTTTCTCCCGGGAGAGTCCCTTTCTCATACCAAACGGCACCTCTGAAAGCTGAGAACGGGCCTTCAGGTGCCCACCGCCCTGCTTCTCCCAGGGTGCAGTCCAGTCACTTATCCATGCCAAGCAGGAAACTGTGGACACAAACACCTGTACAGACGGAAGGCTTGCTCAGTGTAAGCGGGCAGGTAGGGGAGTGGTTTGGAGGATGAGCTTGGAGCCAGATGGCCAGAAGTGGGATCCTGATCTGCAGTGACTTGCTGGGTGACCTTGGGCAAGTCAATCAACCTCTCTGGGCCTCAGTTTCTGCATCTACAGAATGGTAGCTATAGAAGCACTTCTATCACATGGTTGCTATGAAGATTAAATGAGCTGATACATAACTAGGGCTCCATAAAAATACTGTGATCATGATTCAGATTCTTACAGCGTCTACGAACACACGACAATGTGTGCATTTCTAAAATTTCTGTAAGCCCCATGGCCTTCACAATGGAGAGACAAGATGAGATGGTTGAAAAAAAAAGAAAAACATGAAAGTTCAAGGCCGACAGACCAGGTTTGCATCTGGGACCACACGTGGCCAGCTGCATCCCATGAATAGGAACGGCTGTTCTTTATCTGTAGTTTTGAACATTTCTAAGCCTCACAGTTTCACCAGAAAAATGGAGATCGTAAGCTCTTCTCTCAAAGGGGTGCTGTGGGATGAAACCAAGATCACACGTGTTAAAGGACCAAGAGCATGCCCCGGCCCTTGGCAGGCACTCAGCTGACACTGGTTACCTTTCTTCCTTCCACGGAGGCCAGAGAACCTACAACTCTTCCTCTGGGTCACTCAAGCCCTCTTGACGTATTTAGTGAAGATAAACTCAACAATATCAGTGTTCCCCCACCCCCCGGCCCTCGACTGACCCCAACAGAGTGGCTCATCAAACGTGACTTTCCTCTGTTTTCTATTACTTGAGCAATGAGTTACCCAACAAGACTAGGCCCACCTCCCGGCGTCTGGTGGAGCCTAAAGGGAGTTCCCATTTTCAGCAGCATCTATCGAGTTGGGGGGGGGGGGGGCGGGGCAGTTAGGCCTAAAGGTCTTTCCCTACTGGCAGAGAGCATTGGCCTGGAAGTGACCTGGCTGGCTGTGGTGTCAGGCCCACAGTTGGGAATGATGCTGAGACAACAAATGGGTCCTTGTGGCAGAGACGCTGGTGCTCACCAAGCATTCCATCTGCTCCCCCGTGTCTCCCAGCCCCTTTGCACACCTGGGCACAGACTTTTGACTATTCTGGCCAACAGGCAGAAGAGACACAGGTCGCTTCTGAGTCTCAGCATAGGGTTGCTGCTGTGTGACCCTGAAGCTGCCCCTCCCCCCAACACTAGGTGAGAAAGCCATGTTCTCCTGATGGTGGCGGCCAGGTGAGGGAGCCTCTGTCGGCCCAGATTCTGAGGGACTACATGGAGCAGGACGCTCCCACCCTTGGCCCTGGACAGCCCACACTAGACACACAGTATAAAAGGGAAAGGGGGAACTGTTATTCTGTCAAGCCACTGAGACTGGGGGCTGTTTGTCACTGCAGCAGAACCAAGCCTCTCCTGACTAACACAACCCTTCAGCTTGACGACTCTGTGTCTCCCGAGTCTCCAACAGCAGACATGAAAGTGTGCAGAATGGCACAGGGGCCAAAGAAGTTTGTGTAAGGCTGCCTGACAACAGCAGATGGAAGCAGGTATCATGTTCCCCCTTTCACCAAAAAGGAAACAGGACTCAGACAAGTTAAATCATTTGTTCAAGGTCATACAACTAACAAGTGGTAAAGCCACAAGTTGAATCCAGGTCCACCCATCCCAAGGGTTGTGTTCTGTGTACTACATGGGCCCAGCAAGTGCTTTCTAATGTATTTCCCACTCTGCAAGGGGCCCAAACACAATACAGATCTCTCATTGGGCTCCAATGATAACAGTAACCATAGGAGGGATGCATTCTACGTGCCACACACTGTCCCAGGTCCTTTACCAACACTCCTGCACTGTAATATTCACATCTCCTTAAGGCATTATTCCCATTTTATAGGTAAGGAAATAGCGGCTTAAGCAGACTATGAGCTGAGCTCTCATCATGTGATGGTGACATAAACAAAGGAAAGATGTTGACAGAGATGGCAGAGGTTACAGGTTCCTTTGATGGAGGTAAAGAATACTCCACATCAATGGCTACAAAACAGGAGACTGAGGAACAGTCTCTACTGGATGATCCCCGGCCTTTAAGAGCCCACACAGATGCCTCTGTGTCCAAGGAACCTCATGGTCAGGGTGATCTAAGTAGATCCTGGGCTGGGGTGGGGGAGACAATTCCTTCTGGGCCCTCCCAACTGTTCTGAGGGTCCTAGCCTCTTGCCTACCTGGCCACCAGAAGCAAGTGACTGATAATAACTGCACAATGTCCCTCAGTGGTCACTCTGTACCAGGTGAATCAAAGATCAACTTCTCCAGAACTCCAGATTCACACCCAGGTCTGTCCAGCTCAAAACCATGCTCTTCCTACGCCACCTCCTTCAGCCAGCCATCCATCCATCCATCTGTCCATCCATCCATCCATCTGTCCTCCATCCATCCATCCATCTGTCCTCCATCCATCCATCCATCCATCCGTCCATCTGTCCATCCAGCCAGCCATCTGTCCAGCCATCTACCCAACAGGTAAGTATTTACTGAGCATCTGCTCTGTGCCAACACTCTCTAGACACTGGGGATACAGGAGTGAACAGACAAAAACCTCTGCTTCCCCTGAGCTCATATTCCAGTGCCCAAGGTTAGAGACGCTTATTGACCGAGGGACAGGGTATTCGTGCCCAGTTACAGAGAATGGAACTTCAAACAAAAGGTTGGGCTTCAACTGAAATTCTGCTTCCTCTGCAGAGTCCTGATTCTGCATCTGGAAATTAACCAGGTTTCCATGAAGCTACTAGATTCTAGTTAGTTACCCCAGGAAAGGAGAAGGAGACCAAGACGAAAGAAGCAAAAGCAGCGGCAAACATTTTTGGGTAAGAATTTGAGCTGTTCATTATATTTAAATTAGCAAAACTTAAAAAAAAGCGATCTTCTCCAATTCCCCATCTGATGCTCCGAGACCCTGTACTAAAGACCCTCATGTTGAATAGGTCTTGTTTCTCTCTTTCCCTCTTCTTTAGCTAATGGAACCCTGCTTTTTCTTGGGGAAACACCCCTCTTCCACTCTTAGCTCAAGTGTTTTGGGGGGTGTGACCACACCCCCATGGCCTGGTGGGCATGTGCCTGGCCCTACCAATCACCATATGTCATCACCTTGGCCAGAGTGATTGGCTCAGGTACAGCAGGAGACTCAAGCGAAACCAATGAGACTCAGTTCCAAGAATCTTGTAGGAGCTAATGGAAAAGAAACCCTCTCATCATCAGAACTGCTAAGCTTATCGGATGTATGCCCGGAGCTGCTGGAAACCATCACAAAGAGAGAGCCTGCCTGAGAACAAAGACCACACAGAAGAAAGCAGAGACGAGCAACAGGAAAAGAGAGCAGTTACCTTATATCACTTGACCCCTGCATGCTGCCTGGCCCGAGGTGAGACGAACCCTTGGGTGGACTCCCAAGGTGTATGTGAACCAAGAGACTTCATTTTTCATTAAAACCCAGTTTGAGTTGGGTCTTCTGTCATTTGGCTTAGACAGTCCTGACAAACAGAGCTACCAAGTAACTGTCTAGTCGCTGCTTGAACACCTCCAATCACAAGACTTCACTACCACTCATCTTTACAGAGCTACGATGGTGTGTTCCTCCTTTCACTGAGCTAGAAGTTGTCTGTATGGAGTCCTAGGACCAGTCCACGAGGATCAGAGCTAACAAGCTCAACCCCCCTTCCACGCAGCATGCCCTTATTTAAGGGGACTCTCTGAGCTGTAGGACAGCATCCTGAAGCCCCTGGGAAATGCTGTGTGGGCTTGGGTCATACATTGTTAAACCGATTTCTTTCAACCTCTTTTGTTGAACAGGTATTCCGTGTGGACCTCCCACGTGTAAGAAGAGGGGGAGTGGGCTGCGGAGAAGAATTAGATGTAGTCTCATCTCCCAGGCCCCTGCCATCCCATAAATCAAGACGTTTGGATGAAGTCCCTCAACAAGACAGCCAGCCATTGCTGACTTGCCCGAGGTGGAATGGTATAGGCTGGGGGTTCAGGCAGACCTGGTGTGAATGCTCTGTGTGACCTGGTACAAATTACATCGCCTCTCTGAGCCTCATGTTTCTCATCCGTAAAATGGAACATCAATGATACAGATTTCCCACGGCAGTTAAGAGAATGTGATATACCTGTGGGGCCCACTGCATGCCACCTGATACACAGTGAGTACAATTAGAGCAGATGAGTTTCACTGTCACTGGGGATGGATCACCGAGGGAAGGCAGCCAAGGGAGCAGGGCTCCTGTGCTGGCCCAGCCCTGAGGAGCTTCCTTATTTACAAGCAACGTTCTGAACAGGGCACGTCTCCTCTCTCCCTCTAACCCGGGGTCTCACGTGTCACCGCCACACTGGTTAAGGAAGTGGATAGCACTCCAAGTTTCCCTTTCAAAGAAAACAGAAGCCTTGCCTTCAGCAAGTTAAAAGAGCAATGTCTGGCCTAAACAATTGATCGACCTCCCACCTTCACAGTGGCTCAGCCCTGGAAAACACCAACGAGACGTTTAGGCAGAAATCTACTTATGCCGAGAAGAAAAATTCGTCACATATCATTCCACGACACACTGAATATTCTCCAACTGCAGATGCCTCACAGGCTCCTCGGGAAGTAGCTGCAGAGAGGACACGGCGCTGGCTCAAGATGCAGCACATTCCAGTTGAAGCGGCCGAGGGACGGCCACGGACAGGGTCGTCACCAGGCACTCAGCCCCAGAACTTCCACTTTGCCCCAGTTTGGTGGCAAAATGTGTTTGCTTCCTTGGGGCTGTTATTCCTAGGACCTGGGTGCTGAGGGAAGATGCTGAAGATGGCAGCCGATCAGCAAGGACTGGATCCCAGGGTTTCTCCGGGGGGCGGTTGTGCTCGGGTTGACAGGCCGACCACCCACTCAGGTCACAGGAGACAGCCCTTCACTTCTCCGCGAAACATCTGGGCACATGGGTTAGGAGATGTCTGCAAGCCGTCTTCTTCAGAGGGAGATTGTGAAACCCTTTCGATGACCTCAGCCAGTCCCGTGGTTTTAAATACCACCTGAACACTAATCACCAGTAAATTTATATCTCCCCTGGGACCCCCCAGACTCAGGAATTCAGTGGCTGACTCAACAGCTCCACCTAGATGTTTAACAGGCATCTCAAACTTCAAAGCAAATGGCCTGGAAACCAAATTCGATTTTCTTCCACAAACCTGCTCCCATTGGAGCCTTCCCCACCACATCAAATGACAAATCACTGCCTTCCCTTTGCTCAGGCCAGAAACTCTGGAATTGTCCTGGACTCTTAGCCACACATGCAATCCAGAGCAAACTCTGACAGCTTTCCTTTTAAAGCAAATCCAGAATCCAGCCAGCTCCTCGCAGCTTCTGCTGTCAGCACGTGGCCCAAGCCACCATGCTGTCTCACCTGGACTCCTGCCCGAGCCCCCAAGAGGCCCCACGGCCTGCATCCTCCCCGCCGTGCACCTGCTTTCAACAGAATAGCCAGCACACTGGCTCTGTCACTGCTCAAAATCTGCCAGCGGCTCCCCACATCACTCAGTGTCAAAGCTTAGCCCCTACGACGGCCCAGGAGGCCCGACCCGAGCAGGCCCTCTCTCTCTGACCTTGTCTCCTGCCACCGCCCCTGCCATCTTTTGCAGCCCTACTGCCCCAATTTCTGTTCTTTAAATACAGGGCCTTTGCACTTGCTGTTCCCTTTACATAGGACTTTCCTCTCCCAGATAACCAACCACCTGGCTCGTCCTCTCCCCCAACCTCTGGCCTTGTATTTCTAAGATCATCTATCAGCATGGCCTTCCAAGTCCTCTCTGTATAAACCAGTTCTCCCCCTGCCCTTGCTCTGAGTTTTGCACAGCCCTTACTACCATGCGACCACCACTTATTCATTCTCACCACCCCCCAAGAGGTCAGCAGCAGGAGGGCAGTGACTTTGTCTGTGTGTCCACTGCTGTGCCCCCAGTGCCCGGAACAGGGCCTGACTCACAACAAGCACTGAGTAAACATATATAGCACGTGGGGAGAGAGGAACAGAAATGACCTATGAGCATTTTTTTACTGGCAAAAAACAAACATCCAACCACACTAGAACTCCAGGACTTATTTCCACAGTGAATGATCTACGTTCCCACAACCTCTGTCTGTAGTGTGAGCTAGTGCAATGGAGTGAACGTTTGTGTCCCCTGACCAAAATTCACATGCTGAAGCCTAAGCCCCAATGTGATCGTATAGGAGACGGGGCCTTTGGGAGGGGATCAGGTCATGAGGGCGAAGTCCTCATGAGTGGGAGTAGTACCTGCCTTGGTCCATTCCGGCTGCAACAACAAAATACAGGCAAACCTCACTGTATTGTGCTTTGCTTTATTTTTTTTTAAATAGTGATTTATTTACTTATTTATTTTTTGCAGGGAAAGATTTGCCCTGAGCTAATACCTATTGCCAATCTTCCTCTTCCACCCCCCAAAGCCCCAAAACAGTCGTATATTCTAGTTGTAAATCTTCCTAGTCCTTCTATGTGAGCCGCTGCCACAACATGGCTACTGACAGACGAGTGGTGTGGCTCCACGCCCAGGAACTGAACCTGGGCCACCGAAGTGGTGAGAGTGCCAAACTTTAACCACTAGACCATCGGGCTGGCTCAAATATTGCATTTCTTATAAGACCCTCCACCAGCAAAAAGATTACAACATGCTAAAGGCTCAGACGATGGTTAGCACTTTTAGCAAGAAAGTATTTTGTAATCAAGGTACGTACATTGTTTTTTTAGACATAATGCTGTGGCACACTTCATAGACTACAGTATAGCGTGAACGTAACTTTTCTATGTACTGGGAAACCAAACGTGTGTGACTGGCTTTCTTGCGATATTCACTTTATTGCAGTGGTCTGGAACCACATCCACAGTCTCTCTGAGGTGTGCCTGTGCCGTAGACTGGGTGGCTTACTCACAACACAAGTTCATTTCTCACGGTTCAGGACGCAGGCGTGGTTGGCTGAAGGCCCCCATTTGGTTTGCAGATGACCGACCTCTCCCTGTGTCCTCACATGGTGGAAGGAGCCAGGGAGCTCCCTAGGGCCTCTTTCCTAAGAGCATTAATCTCACTCCAGAGGGCTCTACCCTCATGACCTGACCACCTCCCATAGTCCCCACCTTCCAATACCACCATCTTGGTCATTAGGTTTTCAACATGTGAATTTTCAGACCATAGCAGTGCCCTTACCAAGAAGAGACGAGAAAGCTTGATCTCTCTCTCCGCCATGTGAGGACACAAGGAGAAGACGGCCACCTGCCATGCAGGAAGTGGGCCCTCACCAAGAACTGGGTCTGCCAGCACCGTGATCTTGGACTTCCAAGCCTCCCAGAACTGTGAGAAACAAATGTCTGTTGTTTATAAGCCACCCAGCCTGTGGTACTGTGTTATAATAGCCCAAATGGATTAAGACAGACACCTGGCGCAGGGGCTCTCCTCTGCTCAAGGAAAGAGGGGTAAGGTGATGGAAGAGGGTCTGGTGGGGCTGGGAACCACGAGCCACCGGCCACAGTCACAGGCCTGGTGATGATTCTCCAATGGCCGGCAGAGCCTCTCCTGCTGATCAAGCTCCCACTGGCCCTGCCGACGGCCCCGGGACTCCTGGGTCCTGCTCACAAACTGTCGGCTGGGCTGAGATCATCAAATCGCCAGCAGGAATGCAGACGGTGGCCTCATTCGCCCTTCCCGCATCCCAGCATTTAGCACACAACTTTAACTCTGTGCATCAGTGTCTCCCACTAGGCCAGAGTTGAGGCATTTTAGGCAGAGCCTGTGGCTTTGTCCACTGCTGTATCTGTGGGACAAAAACTAGTGCTTGGCACATTGTCCATGCTCAAAAATCACCAAGGAAGGGATTGCTCGGTCACTGCAGACAGCCAGAGGGTGCGACCATCAGGGAGAAGTGAGAGAAATACCCGTGCTCATTCCTATCTGCCTGCAGGAAGTTCTCCCACATAAAAACAAAGCCCTCTCGGGGCTGGCCCAGTGGCGCAGCAGTTGAGTTCGCATGTTTCGCTTCTCGGCGGCCCGGGGTTTGCCCGTTCGGATCCCGGGTGCGGACATCACGCCGCTTGGCACACCATGCTGTGGTAGGCGTCCCACGTATAAGGTGGAGGAAGATGGGCACAGATGTTAGCTCAGGGCCAGTCTTCCTCAGCAAAAAGAGGAGGATTGGCAGCAGATGTTAGCTCAGGGCTAATCTTCCTCAAAAAAAAAAAAAAAAAAAAAAAGCCCTCTCCATACCTGCTTGATGGATTTCCAGCAACTTCTTTTGGGGATTTTTGATGGATACCAGTGATGATTTCTGACCCAAGATGTTTGAAAAGAAAAAGACGAGAAAGCATGTGGCCAGCAGAAAGGGGACAGGCTTGGAGGCAGGGGGGCCTCAGGGTGGAGGCCCCCATTATTCCCACTGTGGGATGGGGCTGACTGAGATTCTGGACCTCAGGTCCCACACTAAAACAGGGCGATAATGCCCACATCTCCCCAGAGGGTGTGAAGAAATCAGTTAAACAAACCGTGCACATAAAGTTCCAGGGACACCTTCTAGAATGTAGCAAGTGTGCAACAAAGAGAGTGAGGAAGAAAGGAGAAGAATGCACAAGAGAGGACGCCTGGACCGCAGGCGCCCGGCCCTGACTTCCCCAAGCGCACACTGCGCTACCAAAGGCTGGCTCTGAAGCCAACAAATGCTCTGGGGCCTTTGCAGCAGAGTAAGCACCAGTTTCCAAATACGACATCATCTCTGAGTCATTCCCCGTCTCTCAGAAATCTCCCCCCAATCCAGGTCGCCCACCTGGACCTGCACAGGCCTAACCACCTTCTGGCCCCGTCGCCCTCTGTAACACGGCCAGCGCACTGCTTCTCTGAGCTCACAGGTTCTGCTCCTTTCACCAGGCAGGGTCCCTCTCCAGCACCCCCAAGTGCCAGACACCTTCAGCGCTCTCTCCTCCAGAAACCTCTACCCAACTGGACAGGATCAGTCTGCCTTCGACTCCCAGCAGGCCATGTGTCTCTCACAGATCACTCACCTTAGTACAAATCCCATGAAGCCCAGCCTATCACATTGCACCCAGGAGGCCCGCTGTGTTCGCTAAGTTTCATGACATCAAGTACAGAGAACTTGCACTGGCTACAGGTCTCTGTAGCCAGCACAAGATGACTAGTTCCAGTTCAACGTAAAAGCAAAACTCCCGAGAATGGACATTTAACCCTCAACACAATAGGCTGCTCTGTAAGGTGGTGAGCTCCCCGTCACCACAGGATCCAAGCAAAGGCTGGTGCTTGCCAACTTTTCCAGCCTAATTTCACTTTTTTTACTCACTAAGCCTAGAAATGATGGTCTCCTAGTTCCTCCGATGAGCCCTGCCCTGTTTTAGAGTCTCCATCTGCTGTTCTTTCTACTTGGACCACTCTTCCTTGCTCTTCCCTCTCATTGGTCAGAACTCAGCTCAAACGTCACCTCTGCAGAGTGGCGTTCCCTGGCCACCCTGTCTATGGAGGCTCTTCCCAGCACTGGTTTTATTCACCTCACACCTGCATGTAATCCCTTCCCTTTGAGTGTGGGCTGGACCCAGTGACAAGCTTCTAAAGAAATAAAATATGGCAAAAGCATTGAGACGCCACTGCCATGATGAGGTTATGAAAGCCTGACTTCCCCTTGCTCTCACCCTCTCTGCTTCTTCTCCCTGGCTCCCTCTGATGAAGCTGGCTGCCCTGTGTCAGCTGTCCAAAGGAGAGGCCCCATGAACTGAGGGCTGTCTGTGGCCAACAGCCAGTGAGGACCCAAGGGCCAGCAGGGAACCGGCAAGTGATCAGGTATTGACAGACTGGTACATACATATGTTGGATGGGAAATTTAGCCACAAATCAACAATGAATAAAGTGTCGTTTTAACCCACTCCGTTTTGGAGTGATTTGTCACACAGAAATAGATAGCTAGTACACCTAGACTAAATTATGTGCTGATGACTCGTTTATAGTCTCTTCCCTTTGCTAAAATATAAGCTCTGCAAAGGCAGGGCCAAGTCTGTTTTGTGTGCTCACGGGCACATGTGCACACATCAGTGCCTGGTTAAGTATTTGTGAAATGAAAAACTAACATCAACAACATTTCTATGTGAGTGAGTAGGTCACATCAGGAGGTCTCCGGGTCCCATGCTCCGGAGTTAGGATTGCGGGACGTCAGCCACACTCGGAAATTACTTCCCAGGATGGTCTCCCTGGGAGGCTCCACACGTCAGAGAGAACACTCCTAAAGCAGGGGCCAGTGAGAGGAGGTGACTGTGTGGAAATGTGCCATTCACACGAGCTGTCTCACCGAGTCCTCTCCACCAGGCACAGGCAGCATTCGCCCTCATGTTGGAGAGGGGGAAACTCAGACCCACAAGGCCGAAGCACCTGGCAAAACCACCCACTGGTCAAGTTCAAAGCTAGGTCTGCCTGATCCCCAAAGTGGGCAACTTCCCTCCACGCAGCCATGACTCCCAAACCACGGCTCGGGGAAAACAAGTCTGGAAGAGTCGGGCAACCCTGCCGGCGTCCCCTCTCTTTGAGCAGTTTGTTCCGGGGAACAAACTGCATGTGATTTCAGTATTGACAGACTAATATACACATACGTTGCTCTGTAATTTCAGCCAGAAATCAACAATAAAACAGGTCTTTAAAAACAACTTGCTGCTCTGCCAGGGGTGTTAACACACAAACATTCACTGGTTTCAGTCTGTTAAGAAAGAAACCATCCAGGGAAGAGATGGAGATGGGGTAGGGGATGGGGTGGGGTGGGGAGTGGCAGGAGGGATGTGGCTGGAGAAGCTCTCACGTTGTCCCCCACGCCCTGTGCTGGACGGACTGAGCAGGCGAGGCGGGGGGGGCGCGGACAGGACACACTGTTCTTCACTTTCCCTCAGGGTCTCCGCCTGAAGGGGGGTGTTTTAGATGGGGAACATGCTGAGCCAGGCTGGCTGTCCATTTTCTCGGCTGCAAAGTGAGGTATGAGCTTCTCTCACCTGAAAGCATGGAGGCCTGGAAGGAGCTGACCACAGTCAAAGACAACACGGCATGTGCCAAGGACGGCGCCCTCGGGGGAATAATGTTCAACCGGCACAGGCACGTCTGAGCTACTATGGTGGCAATAGGCTTACTACATCAAAAAACAGCTTGAAGGTCACCCCATAGCCCTGTGTCTCATCCAATGCTTGACAGCACCAACCAACCCACCCACACACACACACACACACACACACAGGCTCCAAGCTTCCATAAGAATCTCCTTGCAATGCACGTCTGTTATTTACTGCCCAGCATGTATTCCTCCTCCTTGCAATAGAACCTGGACTTGCCTTTGCAAAACCCAGAAACCAAAGTAAAAGACAAACATATTTAACTATATAAGAAGGTAAAACTTTAGTATGGAAATAACCATAAACAAAGTCAATAGTCTAGGCCAAGCTTCATGGGCAGATGACCAGTCAGCCACACAGGGCCCCGTGCTCTGAAGGGGCAGGCCCTGCCCTTGGGGCTTAATGCTCCGTGCTTGCCATCTTGAAATTCTCACCGATTTTACCTTTGAATTGGGGCTTTGGAAGTGAAGTGTCATGGGGCAATGGAGCCTGTGGATGAGCAGAGGACACGGGTTCTCGGCTGCCCGCTTCCCTGCCCCCACCCAGCAAGTGCTGCCACGCTTCACCTCCTGACACAGGCCTGGGCGGGGCACGTGCCCCACGTCAGGTCACGGGGCAGGGCCCGAGTGTCTGCACTTGCCCTGCAAGCAGCCCCAGCCCAAGGGAATACAACATTAAATAGCAAATAAAAGTTTTTTAAAAATCCTGATGGGTCAAGGGACAGACTACAGAAGGAAGCAAGATGTTTTTATCCTATTTTTGAACAAGACCAGAATTTTCCTTTCACACTGGGCCCTGCAAATTTTGTAGCTGGCCCTGCTATAGGCAAACGACAGATCTGAGGAAAATATTTCTATAATACAGATGACAAAGAGCTCTTACCAATTACCAGGTGAAAGGGTCCCCTCCCATTCTTCACCGTAGGCATTTGGCAGGATCGATCCCCCCCTTCCAAGTGACTGGTTCAGGGATGGCCACATCCGAGTCTATAGGAAGTGAGGAAACGTTTGTGGAGGCTTCTAGAAAGAGAAGTTGGCTCTGTCTCCCTTTGAGTGGTGTGCCCAGAGGCCGGGAGCTCAGGAGCTGCTGAGAAAGCACTGTGCAGAGACAGAAGTGCCCACCGTGGAAGCTTGATGGAGAGGAGAGAGGAGTCTGGTTCTTCGTGACCACATCTGAGCTGCTGGACCATGCTCAGCTGCAGCTGCCTTTCTCTGGACATTCTGGAAAGGCAGCTCTGGGATTAAGACTGATGGTCAAACTGGGGCCTTGGGAAATGTGGAACCTCGGCAGATACTTTGAAAGATCTCCATCTAGCAGTTTTGGGGGCAACGTGGCACAGTGACATGAACAAGGCTGTTATGGGGAAGGCAAATCTAGATTTGCATCCAGCTCCATCACCTACCAGCTGGGTGACTTTGAACAGGTGACATAACTTATGCTCAGTGTCACGTACTCAGTGTCCTTGTCTGTAGAAGGAAGGGTCTACCACTACCTGCTGTCTAGGATGGTTAAGAAGATAAAATCACGAAAAACTTCTCCAGGGCCTGGCCAATGCTGGTGCTCATTAACGTTCACCCCTTCGCATGCTACGGCTTCCTCTAGCGGCAGCCTCAGGGGACGGCTA
This sequence comes from Equus asinus, assembly GCF_041296235.1. Lineage (NCBI taxonomy): Eukaryota > Metazoa > Chordata > Mammalia > Perissodactyla > Equidae > Equus > Equus asinus. The sequence goes on from NC_091803.1 coordinate 39,671,889, forward strand.
CAGGAAAGCACGGCTCCCCGTACCTCTGTCTTCCACCTCTAAAATGAAAGAACAAATGACCTGTCTCTTGCCACCCATTCAGAATACACAAAGAAGAGCAAACGTCACCAGTCTAAATGCAAACCCCGGATGAAGAAAAACACAGCATCCCAATGACTTTTCTCTAAGGGGGTAGAACTGTAAGGTATTAGAGTCACCACAACACAGAGAGCAGCCAGGGAAACGTGCCAGCAGGCCCCGGCCAATCTGGACAACGCTGTGACAGATATAGGGCAGTGCGAACAGAGTCTCGTGTCACCTGCCACCAGCTTTTTTTTTTTTTTAATTCCTGCCAAGAACTGCTCTGCAGTCAAATTTATTTATGGCTCTCATGCCACGCGATGCTGAGCAGAGGGACTCTATTCTGAATACCTCAGCTCTACCTGCGTTACAGGGAGTTTCAAACCAAAACCTTCTCCCTGAGAGCTGAAAGGCCGCCACATTCAGTAATTCCAGCCTTCTGTGAGCTGCTCTGGGAACAATCAATGCCTCCAAGTCTCTGGCGATGGGCTAATTTAATTTGATTTAAAAAGTAAACATTACGGTTTTCTACCTCCCTAAACGCCAACTGGTTCTTCTTCAAATATGATAATGGTTTAACAAAGACATAAAGGGCCCTGGCCCTTGTTACAGACACAGACCCTGGCAGTATTCATGGATGTGCCTGGACCCACGGGAGGCAGGAGAGGGTGGAGGTGGCATGTCCGAATGCCGGCTTCAAATCCTGATCCTGCCAGTTGCGAGCTGTGGGAGCTTGAGCACATACTGGTCCTTGCTTGGCCTTACATCTTCATTAGTAGAACAGGGATAATCGTGGTACCCATGTGTTGGGGTACTGTAAGAAAAAACTGAAACGATCTGGGTAAGGCACTGAGCACGCTGTCCAGCACACAGCAAGGATGCAAACAGCATGAACCGCTTCTGTTATTATTACTACTGACCATCACGGCTCACAGTCTTTTTTGATTGATGACGTGAACTCTTAGACTCCAGGCAGCAACAGTTTCAGGTAAAATTCAAGATTCTTTTCTAAGTCTGGAAGACTCCTGCCCCTGCCCCCACCCTACCTGGAGCCCAAGGCCCTCAGAGATCCATAACCCAGCCATCTAAGACAACAGCAAAACACGACGACCGCGGAGATCCCCAAAGAAGCCATGCTGTCACGGGATGCCACTGCGGGGAGCTCTGCTGAGGGTCCCGTTGGCCTCTCGTCTGTTGCAATTTAGGTCATTTCACACAGAAAAAGTCATGAAGCGATAGTCAACCTTCCCTCACACGCATCTTGGCAGATTTCATTTTCTGGCACATCTTTGCTTAACAAACGTTGAATGAATGACATGTCTGAAAGTTTGAATATGAAATCAAATTTGAGAAACTGTTGCTTTAAAAAGACCAAGGGGGCCAGCCTGGTGGCACAGCGGTTAAGTTTGCACGTTCCACTTCAGCGGCACAGGGTTCACCGGTTTGGATCCTGGGTGTGGGCCTATGCAGTGCTTGTCAAACCATGCTGTGGCAGGCGTCCCACATATAAAGTAGAGGAAGATTGGTGACAGATGTTAGCTCAGGGCTAATCTTTCTCAAAAAAAAGAAAAAAAAAGACCCAGAAGGCTGATAATTTAAAGCAGAGGGGGCCAATGCAAACACCTCCAGGGATCAGGCAGGTAAAATCACAGAGAGAAGCATCTAGGTGGGATGCAGTGATGTGGCCAGGACCACACTCCTGGAAACAGGGCAGCCACTACTCAGCCCTGGGCGAGCAGACTCACTGCCGCTGAATCTCTCCATCTTTTCAAGAGAAACTGGAATCAAAGATTTCATGGGAAATGCTTGGGTTGTTCAACATTGTCAATAAATTCCATTTTAAAAACTGTATTGGCCAAATAAAACAGATCTACGGGCAAGATGTGGCCTAGTTTGCCAGATTCCAATCTCTGACTTAAAGGAGTCCCACCAAAAGCTTTATAAATCAGGATTAAACGAGAGAGTCCACACAAAGTATACTACACAGCGCCCAGCACACAGCAGCACTGAAAGGCGGCCTCGTGTTACTCTTCCCTGAAGCGAGACCATCTACAGCGGAAGATGGAGCCTCATGAAACCAGAGCCCCAGGCTGGGTCTCCAGTGTTCCTCCATTAAAAGGCACATCCGCACACACTTGCTGCAAAAGCCGCCCCGAGCTCTAAGGGTGCATCTGTGCTGTGCTTCATTTTAAAACATCCCATCCAAAAGCTCTCCGGACTGTTTAGGTTTTCAAATCAACATTTATCATTTCATTGCACTTGTCCTCACTCAAAACTTTAAAATCTGGCGGGCACGGTTTCAGAGGGGACCCTGTCTTTGAAGTGTGATTTCTTACTTCTTTCCTTTTAGCTGAAAGGGATGATCCGTCTTTTTTCTTTCCCAAAAGGCCATCAAAAATTAAACATCTCAGATACTTAACCAACAGACCCATCAGCTACAGAGGGAAACAACAAGCACCCCCATGAGGCTGCATTCGGAGCAGAGAAATGACGAAGGTAAACATGGGACACAGAGAGGCTCGATGCACGCGATTTGGCAGTTACTCTTGTCATTCTCAATCGGGTCTCTCAGGACACCCAGACTGGACGTGGCTAAATGCGCTCTTTCCCAAATCAGTCGTTCAGTGTTACGGGAGCTCCCTCGTCCCACCCAGCTCCCCACTGCAGGCTCTGTGAGGCATGTAGGACCTTAGCACCCACTTGGGAAGAAATCCTTCTCAGATGATGTGGTGACATGAAAAGAACAGAGATCCTGCAGTCAGATGGAGCTGGGTTTGAACCTGGACTGCGAGTCCCAGGGAGGAGAGAACCCATCCCTCTTGTTCACAGCTCCAAGCCCAGCACCTGGAACCGCATCAGAGCCAGCAGGTGCTGTGGGGACGATTAAACAGTTCCCTGGCAGAAGGCCTGACTCAAAGATGCACTGCATGAGGGTTCGCTCTAAACTGCCTAGGACCGTCAAGCGCGTTTCACAGGTGAGGCAGCTGAGGCTCGGAGAGGTTGAGTCACTGGCTCAAGGCCATGAGGGGGCCATCATTTCCTGAGCATCACCTCTGTGCCAGGCCCTTCCTGAGCCTCCCAACACCACTGTGAGGCCAGCATTCCTGTGCCCATTCTACAGATGCAGACTGGAGCCTGAGAAGCTGAGCGACACAGGCCCAAGTTAGTAAACGACAGGACCAAAATTCACATGCTGATCATCTTGAAAACAAAATCTACCTTCCTCTAACTATACGGCATGTTCTCTAGCAAGCAACCCAACAAATCAGAAACGCCGCACAAAACCACCCAGAACAGGGGCCAGCAAACCATGGCCTGTGGGCCAAATCCAGCCCGTGGCCAGCTTCTCTAAACACAGTTTTACTGGAACGCAGCCATGACTGTTCGTTTACATACTGTCTACGGCTGCTGTCCTATTACAGCGACAGAGACTGCAGGGCCCACAAAGCCCAAAACACCTACTACCCAGCCCCTTACAGAAGAAGCTTCCTAACCTCTGGCTGAGAGTAGAAGGTAACACTTGATTTGTGGTAGCCATTGTCATCACCATCCACATTGTTTTTACCATTACACAGAGGACAGCACAGCGAGGAAGAGCAGAAACTCGGCCCCCTCTTTAGAGGGTTCCCAAGGGAAGGGATCGACAGCTCCTCTTTAAGAAAGGCTTGAATGTGGTGCGATAAAGGAGGGTGACTGATCAGTGAGACAGTTGGGTCCTCTGGGAATGGAGAACCACAAATGCCGGGCACACGCTCCAGGGAGCCTGGCATCTGCAGCCTCACGCCGGCCAAGGGCTTTGGGGCCAAGGCCACAGCCTGTGTGTCTGTCTTCTAAGAGTTGTTGCCAGTACGAAAAACACCATCATCAGGGATGTGAGGCAGCTATGGGCTTCTGTTTAGCTCGTGGAAGCATTTTCTTTACTTTTGGCTAAGATACTTGAAAGCATCATTGAGTCCCTTTTAGAATCTGCTGCTTTAATAATCTGTATCTGAAAGACCAAGGGGTACCAACAAGCTAGAAGCATTTTTGGCTGAGGGTAGTTATACAGAGTAGTAGTACAACAATAAAAGGACTAATTATAATAAGAGAATCTGCGAACGTGTACTGAGGTGGACTCTGTGGGAGGCACTGAGCTAAACACCTTATATGCAGTCTCACCAAACCTTCTCAGTCCTATAAGGTGGGCACGTGTATCTCCATTTTACGCAAGAGGAAACTGAGACTCAGGAAAGTGGTGACTTGCCCATGAATGCACCACACGAACAGACAAACTGGCGCTGGAAACTCATGATGGTCTGACTCGTGCCACCAGGTGACACAGTCTGAATACGGCCCCTGAGGGAGTTGAGCTCCACAGGGAGGTCCTGTAGAAATCAAGAGGACGAGGTCATGAGCCAGGCTGGTGGCTGGAAGGCCCCCGTCCACCTGGCACTCAATAGAGTGTTGCTCAGGCCTAATGCACAATGGTCACCTCCCTGGAGTGAGCCCAGCAGGTGGCCCAATTTAGGACCCTTCCTGCCTCTCCTCCCTGCACACACCCACAGCCCCACATTGTCTTATTTCTGTGTGCTTTCTCTCACTTACACTCTCTGTTTCTATATGCAAGAGATTCCATCTGTTCTGGGATGAATTGTGTCACCCAACCCCCAAATTCATATATTGAAATCCTAACCTCCAGTACTTCAGAATGTGACCGCATCTGAAGATAGGGTCTTTAAAGAGGGAATTAAGGTTAAATGAGGTCCTTAACTGCAATAGGACTGGCACCCTTATCAGACAGGAGATTAGGACACAGGCAAGCACAGAGGGAAGACCATGTGGAGAAGACAGCTGTCTGCAAGCCAAGGAGAGAGGCTTCAGAGAAACCAGCTCTGCTGACACCCTTGATCTTGGGCTTCCAGCCTCCAGAATTGGTGGAACACAAACGTCTCTCGTTTAAGCCACCCAGTCTGCGGTACTTTGCTGCAGCAGCCCAAGTAAACTAATACAGCATCCCGCCTCGTCACCCTGGAGGAGCCTCATCCTGCTGCAGAGGCTGAAGGCTACTTCGAAGCTTCAAAAGACCCCAGTTGCCTATAAAGAAAGCTGTCCAGGGGTTGCTGTTTCCTCAACACTGACCGAGAGGCTAATGTGACCGACACAGGAGACTTGCCATCCCAAGCGAGGGCAGCTGTTTGCTGATCTATGAGGGAAGGGATCCTGCAGGATCACCCTCTGATTCTCTAACAGAGCAGCCCAGAGTCCCCTCAGCCCAGCAGGAAGCCTCAAGTGTTTCTCTGCCCCTGTAGCAGTGGCCCCCACTCATAGTCCCATGCATCCCAAAGGTCTTTGACAGTGGCCCACAGTAATAAACACGCTGTGCTCCAGTCAAATGGGGCTGCCTCCACTGACTCGTGCCACCCAGACACAAGTGCCCGCGCACACCCTCCACACTGCGCCAGGCCTCGGCACCACATTCTCTGCTCCTCCTAGAGACTAGGTACTGTTATTAGCCACATCTGACTCTGAGAAACCAAAGCACAGAGCCTCTTGCCCCAGGTTGCAGACTCAGAAGCAACCTAGATTCAAACCCAGGCCACCTGACTCCAGACACTAGCTGGGATTGGCAAACTCCGGCCTGTGGGCCAAACCCAGCCCCGCCCGCCACCTGTTTTTATACATAAAGTTTTATTGGAACGCGGCCCCACCCATTCATTTCTGGGTTGTCTATGACTGGGTCCACAGAGTCAGGGAGATGTGACAGAGACCATATGTCCGTAAAGCTGAATCCATGTATTATCTGGCCGACCTGCCTCCAGACTCTGGACCCCACACTGCGCCCACCTAGTTCCATTCTTCTAGGCCTCTCCCCAGCCCTGACTGCCTCTCGTACTCGGATGGAAGAAAAAGAGAATTATATTTAAATATAATCCTACTGATAAAATAAAGAGCAAACGTAATTCTCTGCAGATTCCTTTGTTCTCAGAAATTGCCAAGATGTCAACCTCACACAAGATAATAAATAAGAAGAACCAGCAGAGGGCTTCCCAAATATTTAATTAACGCATTTGATCTGCTTCACCACCTGGGAACAATGGGCCACAGGTTGGAAGATCAAGTCTAAATCTTACTGTTGAATTCTCGGTTTTTGAAAGTGCTTGTCACAATCTTAATATTACTTAAATGTAGTTTTTTTCCTGTTATTATTAATTAGGTTTTCCCTAACAGTCAGTATCACAATTAACCTTCAAAGAAGAGCCGCCAGAATGCATTTAACTAATGCAAACCTTTTCCAACCCACCTTGCGTTGGCTTTCCAACCTTTCCTCTTAAGCAAAGTTTCCTCGTCAAATTAAAACCTCCTTCGATACCATGCAAATGGACGCCTTGGGACATTCTAACAATGCTGGTCATCCTGGCAAACGCCTTTCAGAGGCGGCAGACTGCGATGGCTACGGTCAGAATGTAGACATTTTAGATGATCATTCTCTCTTCCCATCAGGGAGGGGCCTGCGGGAACTGCAGAAATGGGATCAATTGCTAGTGAAGGGCAAAATTCTGCAAAGGCAAGTCAGCTAAACGTTTGGAGTAGTTACGTCTCTCTTTCCCCTTTCCTAAGGCAGTCGTTCTGCAGTATTGCTGGAATATACCCACAGCATGGAGGATTATATAAAAGGCCAGAGGGAGGACAGTACCCTTGTGGGTGAAGTCACTCAGAGCTTGTATCCTGGTTAAAACGTGGCTGCTGTTGTTTCTGCTGCTCTAATTTCCCTCGATATCTTCCATTACCTGACGGAGGTACTGGGGCTTTAGAGACAGATGTCTAGGTAGTTTCAGTAACTTCCCAGAAATATGGATTGCCAGATCAGGGGGACTAATGGTCGGCTCTGAGTGGTGTCCATGGCATTGGTTACCAAGGGGCTATGAGATGAGTGAAGAGCCAAGACTTGAGTTTCAAGGTCAGCAAGGTCAGGGCGAAAGAGGAGGATGGAACGAATTAGATGGGCTCAGGTCAGAGACTGCAAACAAGTTTTGCTCAATCAGTATAACTTAAAGAAGGAAAACGTTAGCCAGATGCCAACGTTTACATGCCAAAAGCATTCCTGCCACGCAAGAGTAAGCTAGAGCTGCATGGGGGCCATCATCTTTGGACACTCCTGTCTTCCACAGTCTTCCCAGGGCCTCCGTCCCTCACGAATGCCACCAGCCCGGACCTTGCTGGCACCTGCACTGGGGAGGCCTGCCTTAACAGCATCCGGGGACCAGCTTGTGCTGGGCTGCCCTATCTTCTGAGGCTCTGAGGATGTCATCCTCAAGGCAAACTAATGGCACCCCCAACAATCCACTGAATACCGAGAGAGGGACAGACTCATGAGAAAGTTCTTCTCACATGAGCTCAAAAAGCCAAATATACCTGTGATGGCTCAGTTTGGGTCTCTGAGACCAGTATGACCTCAGGCCCCATGGAGAACCTGAGGAACTTTGCTAGATTCTTTTGTGGAGTCAGTTTGCTCAAAAAAAAAAAAAACAAAACCAAAAAAAAAAAAACTTAAAATCAATCTCTGTTAATATTTTTAAACTAAAAACATCTCTTAAAAAGGTTGAGACAGCTCAAATAACAACTCAAACCAACAATAATAAAAGCTTGCATTTATCAACCATGTATTACATAGGAGGAGATCTGAAAATACGATTCCAGTTCATCCTAACCACCCTGTGAGGCAGGCCCGTGTTACAAATGAAGAAACTGAGGCACAGGAGTGAAGTGCTCAAGTCAGAACTCAAACTCACATCTATCCCACTTCAGAGCCTAAGCTCTTAACCATCCCACTAGTGTTTTCCCAAACACAGACCTAGGAACCCAGGATCGTTTTCTCTGGTTCCTGGACACCACAGAGGGCAATGCTGAATCCCAAAGGCAAAGCTTTTCCCTTCTTAATCGTTCCCAGTCTCTCTGAAGATTCGAGAAGATGATTTTGGTTGGTGCTCATCTCCCTTTATCTTTGGGCAGGCAAAGGTTTCTGGCTAGAAACTAACAGTCATTTTGTATTCATCATGGTATTTTTACAGTTATTTTCTCTTGATGGCAAATGATACTGGTTTTCTTTATAGATAAATTTACCTTAAGTAGAAAATGGGAACCAATTTATAGAAAATATTAAATCAGTAGTGGTGGGCAGAGACAGCAAAAATCATGACAGTTAGACCAGGAATGACTCAACTGAAGGGAACGGCATTGCACGGCAGTGGCGTGGGAATGACTCAACCTTAGGTAACTGCATTACAGCAGGGCTCTCCAGGGAAGCCTGCTCCAAACAATCCGCCGGGAAGCCGAGAAAAAATATTAGAATTCCAATTTAGGTTTATTTTTACTTGTCATCCTTAAGCTTCTGGTGTTTGTTTTGTTTGTTAGAAATAATCCAAGTACATACATTGCGAACAAACATGTACACTGCAGCGACTCAAGATTCTTTTTATCAACTGGGATATGTGACCGAAGAAGCTTGTCCACCCCAGGACTAGACACCCTGCACTTTCCCACGGGGAAGAATCCCAAGAGACCCAGAGCAACCACTTGGTGGCTCCCCAGCCTCCATTCCCTACCCTTCCTTCTGATGGCCTCTGATTCTCTCCAGGGACCCCAGGTAATTCTGGGCAAGTGACTCCTCTCCCAGCTCCAGGGTGGAACAAATGATGAGGTTAAGCCAAACGGGGAATTCTCTCCGAGTGCCACCAGCAGCATGACTGGCCTCACAGGTTCTATGTCAGGCGCTCTGTTGGGCATGTTGGGTCTGCCCCAGTATAAGGAAAGCTCTACCCACTGCTCTATTCACTGACCAATCCAAAAACATTTCACTGAATAAAAGAACGGTTTCACCACCAATGAGCCAGCCTGGAGCCCTGCTTTTCCCCACTGTTGAGCCGGGGCCGTATCTACTGTGTTGGGGTTGGTTAATGAAAGGTGGCCACTCCTTTGAAACTCCTTTGGTTACTAAAAGGTGGAAAGCAGGTGAGGCCAGTGAAGAGAGAGGCCACCCTGGGCTGGAGCTGGCAGGAAGGGCCATTTCAACACTATACTCTGATTTCCTCCCATGTCAGGGGGTTAAGGAAAACTGCCATCAAGGAACGAATCACGGTTGAGCCCAAGCAGTCCCTGCCGCCCAGGAAATTTCCAAGAGAAAGAGTGTTCGTGCTTCCTCCCTCCTGATTCAACACCTCCACAGCTCACAAAGCAAGCCTAACACCGACCTCACAGGCTTGTTGCGGGGACCGAGCCAACACATCAAAGCGCAGAGCAGACACTTCGTGTGGTTGCTGCCAATACTCTTTCCTCTCCTGATGGGGTAGCAGTTTCCTCGTCTGTCAAACGGGCACTCAGAATCACTACCTTGCTCAGTTCATCACAGATGAACCGTCACTCATACTCTCAGAACAGTGGCACTCAACAAACGGCAGCCGGAAACGTCGCTGTTACTTTGGTGAGGGTCCCTCTGGGAGAGGAGCCCTACATTTTTAGACTTCCATGACGACAGCCCTGGGAGAAGCTACGCATCCTTGAACACCGGGCCCTGACTGCTGGGTCCCACGCTCTCCTCTCACTAACGCAGACCACGAGTCAAGCTGCACAGCTCCGCCCTCCCAGCTCCACCCTCTCTCTGCGCCAGAAGCCGCTCTCCTCCCTCCATGCAGTGTACCCAAGTCACAGGTACGTCTCCCACCTGAGCGGAAAGCTGCCACTCTACCTGCTGGTCCCCGTCCACCTCGAGCAGATGACGCATCCATCATGGGGCAAAACACGGTGACCACAGGGCCTCCCGTCGCCCAGAGTAACAACGTCCAAGGAACCTCAAGGCAGAAAAACCAGCCCGATCCACAGCAGCTGCTTATGGCCCAACAAGGGCCTCCTGGCTGCTAATTAATTCTGGTACGAACGCGAAGGTTTCTAAGTGTGCGTGTGCTCTGAGTGAGATGTGAATTTCAATCCCAGCTCTGCCAGGCAGGACTGGCTTCCTGCCACACCCAGAGCACACTCTCTGGGAAAGCGCACTTTCCCCTCTCAGAGCCCCAGCGACTTGTCTGTAGGATGGGCCAGCGATGCCTCGATCACAGACTTGCTGAGATCCAAGAGTGTAACAACCAGTACGGGGCCTAACATAAGGTCGGAACCCCACACACAGTATGTCAGTTCTGTGATTCCTGCTGCTGCCCAGCTATTGCTACCACCTGAACCAAGTGTGAGTTCCCCGAGACAGCTAGAATACTGGGTGCCGATAAACATTAGCCGGCCCTGGGATGAATGCTTCACGTGCATGATCTCATTCCAACTTCCTGGCACCGGGAGGGTTGGATCATTATCAGCATCACTTTGCAGATGAAGCAACCGAGGCGTAGAGAGGATAAGGAACATGTCCAGGGTCACCCAGTTAGTAATGTTCGATTCCTTTTACATTCATTCCACATTTGTTAAGTGTCTGCTGTACGCAAGCCACCACGTATACAATGATGCTTAGTCCCTGTCTTCATAGATAATGTCAGGTATTAAACATTAAATATACACCAGGGGCTGGCCCGGTGGCGCAGCGGTTAAGTGTGCACGTTCTGCTTCGGCAGCCCGGGGTTCGCCAGTTCGGGTCCCGGGTGCAGACACGCCACCGCTTGGCAAACCAGGCTGTGGCAGGCATCCCACATATAAAGTAGATAAGGTAAGCATGGATGTTAGCTCAGGGCCAGTCTTCCTCACGAAAAGAGGAGGACTGGCAGCAGTTAGCTCAGGGCTAATCTTCCTCAAAATAAAAAAAATATATACACACTGAATTGCTCACAAGGAAGAGAGAATGTCATATAGCAGGACATGGACATTTAAACCCTTTCATTTGTTCTCTGTGGCTTTACAATCAGCGTGTTCGCATCTTTAGGGGATGGGAGGCCGGCTGTTACTACGGGAAGGTACCTAGGAAAGGTTCTCACATGATCCTAGGGTGTGGGGCCCAGCTGCCCAAATTTCCCAGTGTCTCCAGATGAGTCACTACGCCTCATCATAAAAGAAGGGGGCAGGAAAAGAAAGGACGGATTACTTGTGAGGCTGCAGGAAACAGCTGAGACAGAAACCAGGAGAGGAGGAAGCACTGGCTCGGGCGCAGGACCTGGAGATGGGGAAGTGGGGGAGCCTGTGCGTGATAAGGTCCCTGTGGCCAAGTGGCGCCCGGACGGAGAGGCAGCCCACAGCAGAGGCCCAGCCTGCAAATGGCCTGTGCACAGAGCACTGGCTCGGGCGCAGGACCTGGAGATGGGGAAGTGGGGGAGCCTGTGCGTGATAAGGTCCCTGTGGCCAAGTGGCGCCCGGACGGAGAGGCAGCCCACAGCAGAGGCCCAGCCTGCAAATGGCCTGTGCACAGAGCACTGGGCGCAGCCGCCTCCACACCCTGCAGGTTAGAGGGCTGCCACTGCTCCCTCCCCTGGAGAAGCCCTGGGTCCCTGCAGAAGGCCAAGGTGAAAAGAGAAACTTCTGGGAGAAAAAACCCAACTATGATTGGATTTCCTCCAAACAGAGCAGGTAGGAAGCAAGCTGGGCAAGAAGAATACAGGCCAAATTTCATTAATAAAAAAGTCGAATGAGAAAATGGGATGTTTCTAACCCCCAGGGACATGCGGCTTCTGCCCTAGCCACCATTCCATGTCTATTTTCAACTCAGCAGCCAGAATGAGCCTTTTAAAACCTGCCTCTGCTCGAAACCCTCCAATTAGTTCTCACACGCCTCGGAAGACCTCACTTTCTGCCACCTTCCGAGCTCGCCACGCACCAGCTCTGCCCCCCGTCATTCTATCCATACAAGGGCTTCAGGAAAGGGCCAAAGGGAAAGGCATGCTGAGAATGCAGGGGAAGGAAGGAGGGGCTGGCAGAGAAGGGGATGAGCCAGCTCTAACGGCGCCCACAGAGGGCAGGACCTCAAGACGGGCGGGGGTGCCGCAGTGAGGAACTCAGGATGTGGAGAGTGACCCAAGGTGGCAGGATGGCCCTGAGGTGATTCCAGTATAGGGGCCTTCCGCACGTGACACTAGTGCAGACACAGGTCAGCCCCGTCCCTGGGGACTCTACCCCACTTTCCGCCACCTGTGAGGCTACTGCCAGTCCCTCCGGCCCAAGGAGCCTGCTCCCGCCTCTGGCCTTCGACTTTGCTGCCCCTCTGCCTGGGACACTCCACTCCCAGGCCTTTGACTGCAGGCCTCCCCTCTGCCGAGGACCCACCCCAGCAGTCCCCCACCCCTCGGCCTGTTTTCTTCCGAGCACTTGCCTCTGTCTCGAAGCGGCTTGGCTGGACGTTGGTGCATTTGTTGACTGGCTGTCTCCCCCCCAGACTGCCCTCCATTCCTGCAGGGAACTTGTGCCAAGTTCACCCCTCAGATCCCCAGCACCTGGCCTAGAACACGTACTCAAAGACCTCCTATTCCTTCCCTCGGTGTTGACGGTTATAGAGCAGGCGCAACAGACTACAGGCCATGGACCAAATCCAGCACACCATCTGTTTTTGTAAATAAAGTTTTATTGGAACTGTATTAGTCTCTTAGGGTTGCCAAACAAAATCCTACAGCCTAGGGGGCTTAAACAACAGAAATGTATTGCTCACACTTCTGGAGGCTGGAAGACTAAGACCCAGGTGGAGGAGGGTTGGTTTCTCCTGAGGCCTCTCCCCTGGGCTTGCAGTCACCTGCTCACTGTGTCCTCATGTGGCCTTTCCTCTGTGAGCACACAGGCCTGCTGTCTCTCTGCGTGTCCAAATTTCATCTTCTTATAAGGACACCAGTCCTATTCGCTTAGGGCCCCACTCTCATGACCTCATTTAACCTTAATTACCTCCTTAAAGGCCCTCTCTCCACACACAGTCACACTGGGGGTAAGTAAGGGCTTCAGCACAGGACTTCGACGGGGACACAGTTCTGTCCATAACAGAGCAGAGCCACACTCATTTGTTCACACACAGTCTCCGGCTGCTTTCACACCACCGTGGCAGAGTCGAGTAGTCCTGACAGATCTGTGAAGCACGAAAAATTTACTGGCTGGCCCTCTACAGAATTTGCTGACTCCTGGTCTAGAGCAAGGTTCCCAATATGTTTACCACGTCACAACACTCCTCATTTTCCCCATGACTCTCGATCAGAGGACCCAGTGAAGCCCAGGCCAAGGCAGCCAGATACCTTCATGTCGCTTCACAACCACCAGTGTTATGTCACTCCCCGGAGTCAGCCACCGAGGCTCCCAAGATTCCAGAGTATGAAACCAGAGATTAAAGGACAGGCCCACAAAGTCATAATTAAGATATAGCCAGGAAATTAGGGAACAGAATTACCTGTCAAACGCCAGCCCAGAGCAATTTGGTAGACACATGGTTTTCTAACACCGCTTCCATTATAATTCAGAAACCTCCCAAGGAGTGTTCAGGAAACAGCAGACTTTGGTGTTCCAGGCCTTCTGCTATGAGACAGTGACACCATGTGTGTCACTTCTTATCCACCAGGATCTATCAAGGGCCACGGACATGACTGGTTTCCACCCCTCTTGGGGCTTTTTTCTTTCTGCTCAACCACAATTTCAATTAGAGTCAAGGTACCTCAGCTTCAAGAGCTCACAGGGGAGAAAACGCTGAAGATTCCATTTTAGTTTTTTTAAACAAAGACTTAAATAGTACCTCCTGCATACGAGGCACTGTTCTAACTTCTTCATCTCCATTAACTCAGTCAATCCCATGGCAAACCAATCAAGGGGCACCGTTAGCATCATCATTTTACAGAAGAGGAAACGGAGACTCAGAGAAGCTGAATAGCTGGGCCACATCCCACAGCTAGGAAGCCAAGGGCAGAGATTCCAACCCAGGCCGTCCGGCTCCAGAGTCTGTTCCCAATCATCACCTGGTGTTTCTTCTCTTTCAGATGTAAGCGATGCAGACAGGTCACGTTTGTGGCCCATTCATCCAGTAGATAGTTCTAGAATTAATAGCATAATGAGGTATAAAAGTAAAGGATTAGCTTGGGCATCAAAGAGCCAGGCTTGATCCCTGGGTCTGCCACTAAATAGCCAGATGGTCTTTGAGCCTCATCTGCTGTAAAACCAGATCCTAAATATTTCCTACGTTGTAGGAAGCCACTGTTGTGGGATTCAACTGAAGGGGCCCCAATTTACCAAGCATCTATCATATACAGGATCACTGTCTCAGCCAATATTAATGGAGCAATGACTCCACACCAGGCGCTAGGTGAGGTATAAGGGATACGGTGATCAAAACTGACACCATCCCTGCCCCAATGGAGCTTGCAGTCAGGCGGTGAAACAGACATAAAACAAATGCTCACGGAAATAACCACAGATTAAGACCTGAGATAATGCTGCAAAAGAAAAGAACAGGATGCCACAAGAGGTATGACAGGAAGTACCCTAGCTTATACTGGTGAGTCATAGAAGGGCCCTTCTCATCTGGTAGAAATTTGCCAGGTCGTGGTGGCAGGGGCTTTCTCAGAAGTGAGAAGGGCATGTGCAAAGGCCCTGAGGTCAGCCTACGGTTGGTCACCACTCTTTTACCCTGGCAGCAACCCATGAGGCAGGTATAAATATCCCTATTTCACAGAGTCATCAACCAAGCTTCTGACAGGGTAAGAATCAGGGTCCCAAAGCTCTTATATGACAAAGCCAGGATCCAAAAAGCCAGACCTTCCTGACTCCAAAGGCCATTATGTCTCCAGTGGGCCACATGTCCTTCTGTCTGTGAAATTGCTTTCAAAGCTGACAGAAATATCAGGCATAACCGGTTTTCTTATTCTTTGGAAACCCACAAGAATGTCTCAGAGGAAACTCTGTAAAAGCTCTTCTGTCTCCATCTTCTAAGAGTGAATAACACATCTAGAAAATCATTTTCACCCTTAGTGTGGAAGTTGCTTGGCCTATAAATTTTTTTAAACAATAAAACCTGTATGGAAGTTCTCCCCCTCAGTCCGTAAGCCAAGCAGCAAAGGGGTTGCTGGGGAGGGGAAGATAAAGTACCAGATCCTAAGAGGCCCTGGGCTCCCCTGCCCTGTGTACCCCCCTCTGCTTCTGGCTCCTGGGACTTGCCTCCTGCCAAGATCCTACATTTTCATCTGCATTTTCAAGGAAAGCTCTTTGTGCAGACAAACAGCTTTCTCAAACATAAACCCCAACTCCCACCAAATGATGCAGAGCTAAGGGAAAGCCTCTACAATCCAAGTGCTGGCCATTCGTTCAACCTCCGCTAGACATCTAGCGAATTCAGAGACGGATATGCCACAAATAAATTACAGTGTGGTAAGTGCCATGCTAGAAGAAAGCTCAAGGGGGCATTCATTCAACAAATACAGATCAAGTACTGTAACAGAGCCTGCTAACTGTCCCCCAATACCCCTTTTGCTTTAAAGTAATGAAAGCCACTAAGCTGTGCTTGACACATGGCTACCAGATAAGGACTACATTTCCCAGCATCCCTTGCAGCTCAGCATGGTCACATGACTAAGCTCTGACCAGTGGAATATGAATAGAAGTGATGTGGGCAACTTCTGGGTCACATACCCAAGCTGCTTGCTCTCCCTCCGCTTTTCCCCTTCCTGTGGGCCAGCAAAGCAATGAGATAGAAGAAGCCTGGGTCCTAGGTCCCTAAATGATCTTGTGGAGAAGAGCTGCCTCCTACCCTGACCGCTTACCAGCTCAGACTTCTATGTGAGAGAGAAATCAATGATCATCTCTTAAGCTGAACCAAAGCCTCATTAAAACAAGCCCCACCTGTTCCAGGTGCCAGGGACGCAGCAGTGACAGCCAAATATCCGCCTCTACAGAGCTCACATTCTAAAGGGAGACAGACAATTAACAAGGAAGCAGTGTAGACTGTGTTGTTCGGAGGGAAGCAGGGTCAAGGGTTTGAAACTATCTACATGAGCATGCGCGGTCAGCCACACCCTCTCAAGGGGGCAAGATCTCAAACCTGAGGGCTGAAGAGCTGGCGGCCACGGGAAGAACATTCCAGGCTTAGGTAACTGATTACATCAGCCCCAAAGTCGTTCAGAAGAAATGGAAGGAGGCCAGCGCATTGCAGTCCAGCAAGCAAAGGGTAGAATGAGACTAGAAATGAGACGGAAGGCGGCACCTTACCTAGCCTGAGTGGTCTGGGAGGGGGCCTGGAGGCAATGACACCTGGGCAGGGTCTCAAAGACGTCTACGGCTGGGAGGATGTGTCAAGCAGGGGGAGCTGCACAAGTGAAGGTGCTCAGGAGCGAACCCCGCCCCCGCCCCCCGAATCTTCAGTTCCTGTCCCCTTTGTAATGGAACCTAGTGGAAGACACCTTCAAACATGTCCAGCAACCTCTGGGAAGAGAGGCACTGAAGGGGTGGGGAAAAAAGTCCTCTTGCCCAGGGGCATTTCAGAAATCTACAAAGCCACTCCTCCCAGTCGCGACAGGGTTTCAAATGAAGAGCTTGACTTTTTCAGCGATGTGTCCCTGCCTTGTAGAGTTGATCAGAAAGGCCAGCCCTCGCTCATAACTTTCCTTGTTTACTTTCTTTTTACTACAATTTATAACTAGGTTATGGTCCTCCCAGGGAAGCCTCATCTCATTACATACCTCCTTCTCTCCTTCCACAGCAGTTATTTAAGAAATAACAAACTTCCCTATGGGGAATGCACTACTTGCTCACAATTTCTCTTCCTTGAACAGACGGGTTTTTAGTAAGCCACTCCTGCAGTGGGGCACCGCTCCTAAACGTGCCAGGAAGCCCCAGGCAGTTCTGGCCTGGCTTTTTTTTTAAAGCAGCTTTACTGAGGTATAATTGACATACAATAAACTGCACCTATTTAAAGCGTGGAATGGGTAAGTTTTGACATGTTTACGTGCATGAAACCAGCACCACAATCAAGCTGGTGAACGTATCCATCACCCCCAAGTTTCCTCAGGCCCTTTGCTCATCCCTCTCAGCCACCCCGCCCCACGCCTCATCCTCAAGCAACCACTGATCTACTTTCCGACTTTACAGATTAGTTTTCATTTTCTCGAGTTTCCTGCAAATAGAGTCACACGGCATATACTCTTCTTTGGTCTGATTCTTTTCACTCAGCAGAGCGACTGAGGTTCGTCCATGCTGTCGGGTGTGCCAGCGGCCCTTCCTCTTTCTGGTATGGACATGCCACCATTTGCACATCTATTCACTGACAGTGCCATTTGACTGCTTCCAGTTTGGGGCTATCAGAATAAAGCTGCTCTGAACATCCATGCCCAGGTCTCTGTATGGACGTGTATTTCCTTTCCTCGCAGAGAAAAACCTCAGAGTGGAATGACAACTGTGCCCTTGGAGGCGGAGTATTGCCCCTTTGGTGCAGCTCTTGTTTCGGGTTCAAATGCCAGGATTCGTGTTTAGAGGAGTCTCTCCAGATGCAGTGCGTGTCCGATCTTGGATATGAGAGAGAACGTGAAGTGGTGCGGAGGTAAACATTCTCACCTTATCATCACTGTTAACATTTTGAGCACTGAATGTCTATCTCAGGCTGTGAGAAGAACTTTCCAGTTATTTGCTGAATTAATCCTCTCACAGCCCTACAAAGGCAAGTATCGTTTATGATGAGGATTTTTAGGCTGCTTAATTTTAAAACGGTTTATGATGAGGATTTTTAGGCTGGTTACTTTTAAAACTGCAGATGAGAAGCAGGCTCCGAGGACTGGAATTTTGCTTGCCCTTTTGAGACATTTGCGTTTGTGAAGGAAGGGGGGATGACCTTGTAGGGACCTGAAATTGGCCACCCCAGGATATGTCTCTTTGGCATCAGGATTGTTTTGGGCTGATTGCTTTTGATAAACTGGGACAGGGAAGGAGGCTCTGGGGAATGGAACTTGCCCTTGTTGGGACACATTTACATTTGTAAGGTAAATCTCTACCTGTAGAACGTGCCTCCCTCTCTGTACCAGGAAGAAGAGGAGAGATGACCTTGTCCCTAGAAACTCTTAATGGGGAAGGCAAGAACTTAAGTTGGTTGCTGTCTGGCAATCTCATGTAACTGGTTTAGGGTGGTGGCGTCTAACCTTTCTAACCTTTACTTAATCCGATTTGATTCTTGTCTAAAGGTCATGGGATCACCCAATGACCAGACCCCACCTGCACTGATACCATTTTAACTTTTTTTCATGTTCTTTCCTTTGTCTTGTAAAGAGATGAATCACATACCTATGCCTTAAATTTAGCCCTAACCCTCAACTCGGGGCAGCAGCAGGAGCTCTGACTGCCCGTGGGTCCTGTCCCCACGCACCAGCTCTGCCTGCCCATGGGTCCTGTCCCCATGCCAGCGGGGGCAGCAGCAGCGGCTCTGCCTGCCCATGGGCCCTGTCCCCATGCTACACTATTCTCTAAATAAAAGAGCACTACTGCCAGATCTTAAGAGTCTAAGAAATCTTTCTTTCGACTCCTCGGCTCACCGACCCCACATCAATTTCCATCACCACTTTGCAGACAAGGCCACGAGGGTCAGACTGTGAAGTAAGCGGCCGCAGGTGACTGACACGCGAGCCCATGGTGGAGGCAGGCTCTGAACCAGGCCCTCTGGCTCCCGAGTCCACGTTCTTAACAAATACGCTAGGCCGCCTCTCAGGGCTTCATTTTAATAGCACGCATTTCATGGTGGCTTTGCAACATGTCAACTTGGCTGGGCTGCACTACCTTTTCCAGAATTCTCTTTCCTGAATGCTTTCAGTCAGGGTGGCCCATGGAAGAGATTCCTGTGGGAGAGTTGGGGGTGGAAGTGAAGCCAGCAGCCCTTCTGTGGCTCCCACGCCTGCCTGCCGACCTGCTGACTCACCCCTCTGGCACGAAGCAACAGCAGGGCCTGCAAACACTCCACCTTCCGGGGTCCTCCTTCAGGCTAGCGCTCTCCTCTGTGGGGGGTGTGTTCACCTCCACGATGAAGGGCCCAGCTGCTCCGGGACACCCGCAGCACCAAGATGAAGGCAACAAGAACTGACGTGGGCTTCAGCTTGGGCGTGGCTTCCGGCCTCCTCTTGATCCCTCCCCGTCCATCCCTCTTCCCCTCCTGATGGCCTGCCCTGAGAACTTCAAGCCAGAGCACCAGAAGCAAAAGCACGGCCCTGCAAAGGCTTACCCTGCTCCCACAGTTGCGTAAGGCGAAGCTCCTATACCAAATCCTTTAACAGGTATACGTCCATGTCTTTTGGTGGTTCTGTTGCTCTCACAAACCCTGACGGCTGCAGATTTGCTCAAGACAAAATATGAACTAGCCCTGAGCTGGGACTTAAGCTGTAGTTGAAAGGGCTGCACAGAGGTTTCAGGCCAAGGGCAGGGACGATCAAAGGCACTGAGTGACACCTGTGTCGGAGCCTTCAACTCCACTGCTCTTAATAAGACAAACTTTTCCAGCTCCTCCAAACGCCTCGACACAGCCAGCCAGGTGACTACTGGCAAGAGTGATTTCAAGTTGTGAGTCGGCCCCTGCCTCACCATCGCTCCCGGAGCGAGAGCCATAAAGGAAGGACAATGAAACCCCTCTGGGAGCCGTGTGGGTGTTCATTCACCCACACACGTCTATGAAGGACCTACGACATGCTAGGACCCGTGGTGGGCTCTGGGATGCCACTGTGAACAAAGCAGTCTCCGCTCTCACGGAGCAGACGAGCTAGCTGACCAAGACGGACGGGACACAAACAAACGGACGTGCCAAGTGCTGTGAAGAAAAGGGGGGAGGTCAGGGCATAACGGGAGGCAGCCAACTATTTGGGAGACGAGCGTCAGGGAAGGAGGACTTCCTGGGGGGCAGACATTTGGGCAGAGACCGGGTAATGCCTTTAGTGCAGCGAGCATGTCAGCTCGTGTTACGTGATGAACCGGAAGCACGTGTAGGGGTGTGGGGACCCCTTGAGTTGAGTGAGTTGCATATCTGTGCGCCTCCCCGACTCGAGCCCCTGGAGGGGCGGGATGAGACTCTGCTCAGGGGCTGACATACGGCTTTGTCCTTATCAAAGGTCTTGTGAGCTGAACACAACAGCACGAGACCCTGAACTCACGGGGGGAAGCCCACATCCTCACCCCCCTTCTCCCGGGGTTCAGAGATTTCGCAGCACGGCCTCAGAAACCAAAATTACTCCCGAGCCCACGAGAGATAACCTTATCTCAGAGCAGTTTCTGTTGATGCTAACGCCCCAGAGAGAGACAACCTTTCCATCGGAGCCAGGCTTCCTATCAAACAGCCTCTGCCGTCGCCATTCGCATTGCTCCCATTATCCCCAGCCCACCCTGACCTGCACTGTCCTGACGCACTCTTCTCCTTTCTCTACACAGCAGCTTTAATTGTTTTCTAATGCATCTCGACAGCAGCAGCGGCTTACAGAATCACACTTAGAATCGCTGTATCTTGTCGGCATTCTCACTGCTTTTGCTCATTAGACACAGAAATCCTCACATGTCGTCAAGACTCTCCAGCTGAGAAACTGATGAAACTGTCTTTAATTTGTACCCATCTAGAAGCATCATTTATGTGTAAACAGCAATAGTGAATATCATACACGCATTGCAACCATCTGCCAAAGTCAAGGAGTTTTTTCTGTTTTGTTCACTGTTTATCGCTGGCACCCAGAACAGTGACTGACACGTAGTAGGTATTCAAGCAAGTATTTGCAGAATGAGTCAACAGATGTGGAGATGATGACAGTACCCACCTAGCAGGAGTGTCTGAAGATTAAGAACAGTATCTGAACAGGGCCCGGCATAGTGCTGGCTGAAGCCCGGATCAAACCCAGGGCCACCCCAGGCCCTGTGGGGACTGCAGGTCCCAAGAGCCACCATGAAAGGTGACCAGGTGGAGTGCCAGCTGGTGGGGGACGGGTGCCAGGTGCCAGCACAGCCAGCATGCGGTGCCGCCTCTGCTGCTGGTTGTAAAGACACTCAGAGCAGGGGCGGCTGCTGGGTGGCAGTGGGGCGGGTCAAGGTCACCGGGGTAGTGAAGGACGACATGGGGAGTTGGTGGCAGCACTCTACCGATGGGTGGGGGTGTATTTCACCATGTTGACAACCAGCACAGCCATGTCAGGGCTAAACTGGAGCCCAGACAGAAGGCAGCTGGGCACTGGCCGCTGTGCAGACAGGCCTCAAGGATTCCCAGAGCCACTCCGGGCTCTGACACACGCGAGACCACTGCGGAGCCCCGGGGGCCTCCACGGAGTCTATTGCTGACGGCTTCTTGCCTCTTCTTGGCCCAGATGTGCACCCAGCAGACATCTACACCTACTAAGCTGCCCGACCCTGTGCCAGACACACAGGATAAAACAGTGAGAAAGACGGACCCAGACCAGCCCTCATGAGGCCGAGACTTCAAGCATCCGTTCCCCCATTCAACACCCATGAAACATGCGTGAGGCGGTATTTCCACATGCCCAGCTGTACTCCTCATGCCATTCATGACATCACCTCATCCAGTGACAGGCCTGCACCCCTGTTGCATGCCAGAGCAAAAGGTCCTCTCTGTCCCCTTGACAACGTAGCACACCACTGAGCCCACACCGTCTGTCTGCCAGGCGCCTGGGATACACAGTTGTTCATTCTCACGATGGTGCACAGCTGCATCACCATCCCATTTGACGGAAGAGAAAATTCAGTCTCAGAGTGGTTAAGAGTCCCCAGAATTTGTGTTTGCATCGTCCTGTTATCAGAGCCACTACGGTTTACAGAGCTGTCTTCTGAAATCCTTTCTCCGAACAGCCTGTTCATCAGCTATTCCAGGGCAAGGAAACAGGTGCAGAGAAGGGGAGGGGCCTGATCCTGTCACCACCCAACCCTGAAAGGGCCAGAGCGGAGTCCAGCCTGGGTCCTGCTATCGTCTAGGGCACACTCCACTTCCCTCAGGCCCCACTTCACGGGCGCAGGCGGCCCACAGAGCCGTGTCCCCCCATCCCCAATGCTCTGTCTTAAGACGATGCTTTGAGACGCTGTGATTCCACCCACCCCTCGCACAGACAGACAGACACTCCACCTCAACCGGACGCCGGCGCTCCCAGTGAGCTCACCAGGATGGCTCGGCTGACAGTCTGTCCTTTGCTGTCAGATCCCTAATAACCTTTTTGAAGAATTTCCAAAGTGCTGGGGAAGCAAAATCAAACATTTTGCCATTATCCCTGAAGGCCAGGCCACAGCAGCGGGAGCCCTGCCATGAGCAGTGGGCTAACTGGGAGCAATCATCATTAAACGCAAAAGTGGCCTTCAATTTCAGCTGCAGGGAAGGTGGTTGTAAAGGCAGCGAAATATGCATTCAAAGACATCTACACGCTCAGCCTCGGCCAGAACAGGACAAAGATTTCAAAGGCTCTGTAATATTCTAATTCTCCAGCCAAGGATTCTGCTATTTCAACTAATCGCAAAATGTATTTAAAGACCTGATATAAATTTGGACAGGTTACAGCTTGTCAGTACTCCGCCTTGCCACACAAAAGGGGCAAGTGATTTGACCAAATTCTAAGTGGAACACTGTCTTCCTATTCAAAGTCCAGAGAACTGTAATTAGGAGACCATAATCGCACTGTGTCAGAGGTTTTCAGAGCCCCGATAGGCCCCAACATCAAGAGCATCAGCTTCCAGGGTGGGACTGGGGGGACTAGGGGTCACGTGCAAAATTTAAGGGGGCACTGAAAGACTCAGTTATCATTATAAACTCTATTTCCATGCAATATTTTGAAAAATCAAATCTAATGCAAAAAAATTGGTAATGAACAGAATATAAAAATTTTGAATACATACAGGATCAGTAGCACTGATTTTGCTTTTGGCCTCAGACAGATACAGCTGGGCTCTGCACTGCTGCTCTTTCTGAAGACGCTAAAACACACCTAGCAAAGTGACTTGCCACTGTCACACTGTCACTTGTCACTAAAATGTCCAGGTCTCCACACTGTGCTCTCGGGACCGCTGTCACGTTGGGCGGGGTTAGTGTAGCACCCTCCCTCACCCCAGCCTGGCCCCACTCCACTCCTGAGTCACGCCGCTGCTGGGGGACCTACACAAAGTGTAAACCTGACCTGGGCACACCTCTGTGTAGTATTGACAGGGGCTTCTGGATCAACGGAAGGCAGCAAGTGGGCAGCTGGCAAGTTGAATTCAGAAAGCAAATGTATTTTCTTTGACTCTCCATGTGTTTACAATTAAAATTGGTTGCCAACATTTTGAAATTAAGACTTCAGAAAAAACTCAGATATGTGACATCCCTTATAACGAAGAAATGTTTTGGCGATACTGGGCCCACTTTCCCACGAGGAGGTGGAGAAAGTGCAGGCACGCAGTCAGCCTCAGCCCCACCATGAGCTGGGCACTGTTCAAGGGGCTGGGGACACAGCAGTGAACAACAGTGACCAAAACCTGCCCTCATGGAGTCTACATTCCAGTGGGGACACACAATGAACAGAGGAAGTCAATAGAGACTAAATCAGAAGATAACTAATACAGGAAAAAGCAACACTGGGAGAAGAGATAGCATCAGTTGTCCATGGGGGAGAGGAGAGCAGTTTTCAATGGGTTGGGCAGAAAAAGAAGGAAATCCCGCCATTTGCCACCACATGAATAGAAGGACCTTGAGGGCATCATGCCAAGTGAAATGAGTCAGAGAGAGAAAGACAAACACCGCGTGGTCTCCCTTACATGTGGAATCTAAGAGCTGAACTTATAGAAACAGAGGGTGGAGTGGTGGTTAGCAGGGGCTGGGAGGTGGGGGAAATGGGGAGAGGCTGGTCAAAGGGTACCAACTTCCAGTGAGAAGAAGAGTAAGTTCTGGGGATCCAAGGTACAGCGTGGTGGCTATAATTAACAATACCGTATTATCTACTTGAAAGTTGAGAGAGCAGATCTTAAATGTTTTCACCTCACACACACACAAAATGGTCATTACATGGGGGATGGAGATGCTAACTAGCCTTATGGTGGTAATCATTTCACAATATATGCAGGATCTAATCATCACATCGCACACTTCTTAAACTTACGTAAGTTATAAGTTAGTAATGTCTCAATAAAGCTGGGGAAAAAATAGGGTGGTCAGGGAAGGGCTAAGAACTGGATATGTGAGTAAAGAACTGAGGAGATGCCGGAATGGGCCCATATGCAGGCCTGGGGCACCTCTTCTCACTCCCACCCCCTGAGGAGCGTACTTCACTGCTTCATGCCTCAGCTTCCTCATCTATAAAACGGAAGCTACAAAGAAAGACCTATCCTCACAGGGCTGCTCTGAGGGTTGAAAGAGACAGTGTGTGTAAAGAGCTTAGCATAGTGCCTGCCACAGAAATGCTCAACCAATGCTGAAACCAGCATCACCATGCCCCAGCCCACCTCCTCCATCACCTCCATCGATAACACCACCACCTCCTCCACCCATAGCATGTCTCCACCACCAGCACCTCTTCCATCAGTACCATCACCTTCTCCTCTATCACCACGAGGATAAGAGTAAAAGAAAAAAGAGGTAAGCCCCTTTAACAAACCAGGTTGTTCTAGGCCTTCTCAGATCTTCCACAGCCCAGTGCACCCACAGTCTGCCCCCCAAGTGGATATGCTGCCTCTTGGCATAGTGACTCCTTCACTACCCCCCTTCATGCTGAGGTAAGAGACCAATCTGTGCTGCCACGGCATTTACCACTTTTAAAAATATGTATCTATTTACAATCCTGTATTTTGCATCCAACCATAAGGCAAAGACTTTTCCAGCACTTGGCACATGACAGGCACTACCTGGTAAACGTCTGGAGAACTGAACTCTTTCCACCACCACCCACCTGCCTCCTCTCTTCTGACACTTGTCGGCTACGAAATCATGGATGAACTATTCATATGTCGGGGCTCAGGAGACCTATATATACACTGCACGCACAGACTCTCAATTCTAGTTCCTCCAGATTTCAACTAGTCAGAAAGCTGAAATAACCAGATTTTTTTATAGTGTCACACTATGGTAACTGATGTTTGTAATTATGGCCTTGAGGCACGGCAAGTTCCCTAACTGCCTTCTAAATTATTGAAGATCAAATTATGTTCAGTTGCATTTTCGCGTTAAGTGTATTTTAATTATATTCTCATTCTTGGAAAATTAGTAACCCACACGGCTGAAATAGATGATCAAGGCAGCCTTGTGAATAAAACATTCTGGATAAAGCTCAGATTTCCAGAACGTTCTCACAAAACCATATTCTGCCATCATTCAAAGTAAATGAGAGTTTATAATTTATATCCTCTCTTTTTCCAAAAAAGAATATGGTTACGTATAAAGAGTTGTACCATGGAAGAGTATTTTAAAACTAAGGATGGAAATAAAGGAGGGAGGAGAGGCAGGAGAAAAGATGAAGCCAACAGTAAGGCCAGAATTGAAAACACATTTTGCTAAATATGAGCCCATATTGCCTCTGAGCTTCCTAGCAGCCAAGGCAAAGAAGGAAACATGATCAGTGAGAGCATTCACAGCATCCAAAAGACTTTAGTCAAGACAATCACTCCTGGTTCTTATACCTGAGAGAAATTTCTCTTGCACAGAAATTACTCACATTACACACAACGTGAGCAATCAACAACATCCTTACCTACGCGCTTGCAGAAAATACAGCAATGATTTTCAGCAGGCTGTATCTCCTAACATCCCAAGACCAGAGGATAAAAACTTAAATGCCACGGAAAATAGGGGAGATAGTCTGGGCCAGGGGAACAGTAGATGACAGTAGGTAGTTAAGGACTATAAGCTGGAAAATTTGTACAGCATCACAGGAGGCAGCTGTGATGGAATATAGGGCCAATGCTTCCAGGTAATCCAATTTTTTAAATTATGAAATATTTCAAGCATATAGGAGAATAAATAACACATACATACCTGTAGGAAATCAATAACAGTAACAAACAAATACCTATGTACCAACCCACTGCCTGTATCACTTAAGACATAGAACCTTCTAGCATTTTTGAGAACCTCTGATTTTTATATTTATCATCCCTGTGGTTTTCTGTATAGTTTACCACATGTGTGAATCCCTAACCTATCTTCCGTTCCATTCTACATTTTTCTGATCCTCATATAAATATGTTCTGATGCATCATGCTTTCTTGGCACTACATAATATTCATGAGACCCGCCCACAGTGATGTGCATAGCTGGGGTTTGTCCATTGTCATTGCTGTATTGATTTCTATGCTACGCCACATTGTTTTTTAATCTACTCTCTCGTTGATGGATATTTGAGTTGCAACGAATGTTCCGCCACTATGGGCAATGCTATGAACATGGCTGCATGTCTCTTTTCTAGTGCACGTGGGCAAGCATTTCTGCAGAATGGGGCCAAAATCTAGACTTTAATATCAGCTAAACTAATTCCAATTTAAAAAGAATATTATGTAGACCAACTCCACATGTGCAAGGAAAACACCCCCGTAGGCTGGATACTGTCTATCAGCTGCCGGTCTGCAGCCTTCAACACAAGCCGACAGCTTCATGGTGAACTGCAAAAGAATCATTCTCTACGCAGTAAAACAATCCAGACCACATTTGCTCCTGCCCATGGTCTGGCTTAAGGCAAGGACAAAAGGGTCTCCCACAGACAGACCATACCACCTTCAGGCAGGTGTTCGTGAATATCATTTCTTAACAATGAGCTTCTGAAGACTTTCGGGGGGCAGACAGTTTGACCTCACGCTCACCCATACAGATGCAGAGGGAAGACATACATGCCACCAACCCGGGGCAGACCCCAGCCTTTCACAGCCTGCTGAGTTAGAGGGAAAGCTGACAACCTGTTAGGCGGTCACATTATGTGCTTAGAAATGGTGTCACCAAACCACCAACCATGGACCAGGCCTCCAGAGTGGGAATCTGATTTCAATGATAAGTTCTAAAACTCTGCAGAGAGTATGAGCCCAAGTTTGAAAAATTCAATACATTCCAGGCAAAAGTAAGTATGTTACGGGACAGATAATACCTACATTTATATGATAAGTATATCTACACATGGAAACAAAATGTTGTCATGATAGACCCCGAAGGGTCTACAGTGATTATCTCTGGGACAAACCACAAGTGACTTTTCTTTTTTAAAGTGTTACTTATCTGTATTTTTTTCCCCAATGATCACATTCCTTTTATTCCTAGTGACATGAGAATGTGACTAACCAAATTACCTTTGATTTGCAATGGCTACTCTCTTAAAAAGCCCAGAATGGATCCTCCTCCTGAACTAGAAATGCTTTTTTTAATTTTTTTGGTGAGGAAGATTGGCCCTGAGCTAACATCTGTCTCCAATCTTCCTCTTTTTCCTTGAGGAAGATTGTCACTGAGCTAACACCTGTGCCAATCTTCCTCTATTTTGTATGTGGGACATGACCACAGCATGGTTTAATGAGTGGTGTTAGGTCTGCCCCTGTGATCTGAACCCATGAACCCCAGGCTGCCAAAGCGGAGCACTTGAACTTAACCACTATGCCACTGGGCTGGCCAATAGAAATGCTTTTAGAAAATGGTGAGATTTCTTTTGAAATGCATTCACCCTAAAAGGCGGCTCCAAGATAGTCCACTTTGTAAAGGATATTATCTAACAGACAGTTTCCAAAATGACAGAAGAACAGATAACACAATCAAAAAATAATAAACAGAAAATTATAGTGTCAGTGCAAAAAAGACATAGAAGTATGCCTTTTAACTGTAGAAGCTGATTTTTATTTTTTTGGAAATAAGTATTCATAAATGAAGCTTTACTAGAACACAGCTGAGCCGCACTGCATTCCTCTGGAAAATGGCAATAGTCATACTCATCCTTCATCCGAGTGTTCACGAGCACGAAACACGCATACTGCCGGACGCACGACAACCCTCCAGACAGCAGCTGACTCTGACAGCATGGCGATCCCATCACCATCATCATGAAATAGGACAACCATCTAGATTAGGGAGTGACCCCACCACCTGCTGGCCAAATCCGGCCAGCTGCCTGATTTAGTGAACGAAGTTTTATTGGCACACAGCCCCGCCCACTCGTTCACAACTTGCCTTGGGCTGCTTTAGAGCTGCAATGGCAGCTCTCAGGAGCTGCAACAGAAACAATGCGGCCCACAATGCCTAAAATACATATCATTCGGCCCTTTATAGACAAAAGGTTGGCAGATCCATGATCTAGAAACTGTCAAGTGCTACCAAAAAAAAAAAAATTGTGATAATTCTGATGCGTTAAAAAAACTTGTAGGAAATTTGTGTTTCTTTCCCCACATACGCAAAGGCTGTTAGCACAAAGTTTCAGGTGCAAAATGGCATTTTAACTGCTGACAGCCAACTCAATCCACTCGGTTTTATCACTTTTCATCCAAATTGACCACCACTTTGCTTTAGAATATACACCATCAAGCAGTTCAAACGTCAAACACCAGGAAGGCAGTTGTTACGTTATTTACAGAGAAACCGATATCTCACTCTCCTCCTGAGCTACAGCAAAGAGACGGGGGAATTTTCCATTAATTTTAAAAGCTTTTACTACCAAAGGCAGAAAAGATTTTTCAAGAAGACAAAAAGGTAATACTTTAGCATTTAAATACAGTTTTCTTCAAAAAGGGAAAATAATTTCTACATATTACATAGTAGAAATTGGGTCGTTACCACAGAACACATTTCATTCAGAGGAGAAGAAAATCTAAAAGACTCGTTTTTCTGAAAGCATTAATCTCAGGCACCTGGAAATGAAAGAGATGGTACACAGAAGTTGGTCTTTGTAGAAAAAAAAGTTTTTAAGTTTTTGTAAGACTGGTCTCTCTTCTCTATCTTTACACTGTTAAAAATGGATATTTTTTTTTAAACCACCTGGAGGGTGTGGGAAAAAAACGAACAGAACCCAATTTCCATCTCCTTTGCTAAAGAAGTAGCATTCTTTGCCCAAAGCAGGCCACAGAGTTACCTGCGTGACCCAGAGAAGGATGTGAATCGGGGCATTCTGAAGGTTCTGTGAAGGGGAAAAGAAACTTTGGAAAAGTACTTGTCACTGTATAAAAGAGGCTGACAGTTTGCCCTGGCAAAGCTGAATTTTCGGTCCTGAAAATGGAAGCTGTGAGTCACGTCGAGGAGCTGAGGAGGCAGAGTGTATTCAGCTCCCAGCTTCCCCGGTCACAGGGGTAAAATTTACCTTCGGCAACAGAAGCTGCGGAAAAAGCAGCATGCTGATGCGCAAAAATTAGCCACAAAGGAAGCTGCGAGACAGAGTTATTTTCTGCAAAACAAAACTAAGAAAGCTGTGGGCAACTTGGCAAGCGCAAGTTCTCAGGTCGGCAGGAAGGGGGAGGAACGGTCAGGGATTCTGGCAGCCTCTCGGAACAAGACAGAGAGGCAGGCTCTTGGAAAGCAGGAACAGTGGGCTCCGAGGCAGGCGGATCTCACCGCCCGTGGTCCTCTTGGTAAAGTCAAGCCCCCAACAGGCAAGTGGAGAACCAAGGAGGCGGGGATGGAGAGACATCTTTCTCCCTGGGCTCTGGCTGCACTGGCCTGGATTCCAAGACTCAGAGAGGTCCAGAGCACTTCTAGCGGTGGGACAAGCAGTCCGCAGCCAGGTGACAGCAAGCCAGGAGGGAGGCAGGTCCAGGCAGTGATTGAAAGGGCCTGAATCCACCCAGAGAGGAGCTGTGTCCTCGTTCCCTGGATGAGGATCAGGCCAAGGAGCCAGGACCAGCGCTCAGGAACCAGAAATGGTCCCTTCAGCTATAGTGGTGGCAGGAGCACGAGCCGAAAGCTGTCCAGATTCCTGCGCGGACTGCAGAGGGGCAATGACTGGACTTCCCTGGCCTCAGGTGGAAGGGTGCATCCTCAGACACAAGGAATGACTCAGGCTCCCCGAGTAAGGACAAGAGGACATTCTCAGCCCACCAGAGCCAGGAGGCCCAAGAGAAGACTAGACTTGTGGCTACTCTGTTCCTGGTGGGGCTCAGGGTTGTTCTACTCATGAGTGACACTATCTGTCCCCAGCAAGTAAATAAGACAGGAGAGTCCTTCTCCACAGCATGCACGCCGCGCAAGGACAAGAGGGGTGGCAGGAAGCGATCCGTACAATTCCTCATTCTATCTGTAAACGCCACACCTCAGAAACCATGATTCCCCAGCTCTAGATGAGGACAACTGAGGCTCCCAGAGACTAGGGAACAGGGCCAGGGCACGGCCCTAAGACCAGGACTGAACCCTCACATTCCAGCCTACGTGGGGACAGACACCATCTCCTGTGGTTTAGATTCAAGGTTCTCTTCAACAGAGAGCAGTTAAGAGCTTCAGGTCTGGAACTGCACCACCAGCTCTGCCACCAATCATCTACGTGACCTCAAACATCGACAATCTCGCCAGGCCTCAGTTTCCTCGTCTATAAAATGGGGATAAGAGTGATACCACCACAATGAGTGACTGTAAGGACCCAATGAGATCAATAAAGCGCCCAGAAAAATGCCTGGCACAGTGTAAGCGCTCAACAAATGTAAGCCAGCCAGCCTGACATGGATCTTAACCATGACTGAGACAGACGCCTGACCAAAAGAACAGAATGGCTCAATATTCATTGATAAAAAGGATTCTTTGTGCTTTTTATTTTCCTAATCCACTCAAACATGCCCCCAAAGTGGATTAAATTAAAATGTTCAACTCGTTCTTTCTAGAGAGCCATTGGATCAAAGCAAGTTATTAGCTGAGCCACATAATTCATTTGATTAATTTACACTGTAATAAATCAGAGGAAGTGACAAAACCTCGAAGTCGCTCCAAGTCCAATTTCAAGTCTATTTCAAGCTTCAGAAGAGTATTCTGCCAGAAGACAGTCATAAAATGTGTCAGGAAACAGAAACGGGGAGCTTAACCTCCAATGTGGGCCGTCAAACCTCATAGTGACACCTTTGTCAACAAAGGCACTATGTGAACAGCGAGGTGGCAGGACCACAGCCACTGCTATCATTGGAACTCAGTTAAAATGTCGGTTCTTCTGCTTTCCAGCTGTGTGACTCAGGATACTCTACTCAACCTTTCTGAGCCTCAGATTCCTGACCTGTTCTTGTGAGGATTAAATGAGAGGATGCATGTGATGCCCCAGTCCAGTTTTTGACACACAGCAGGTGCTTATTAAATGGTGTCAATTGTATTAATTTGTATTTAACAATTCATTCATCTATTCATTCATTTCTAGGCGAATGAGCCACTGTGGGGAAAATTCCTACTTATTCCACGTAAAGAAGTTGCACAGATGGATATCAGCAGCAATTCTTACAAAGTTAATCCAACCTCTGGCTGTTACGAACCGATCACCAGAGCCACTGAGCGCTTTGTGTCGCCTCTCAGTGGAGAGAACAGGCAGGTGATGCAAGGTGTCAGATCCTTTAAAGAAAACAAACAGGAACATGGAGCTATTAGAAGTGAAGTCCCAAACCTGACTATCACATATCAAGGGCCGGTTCTAAAATGACAGGGCAGCCTCAGGCAACGCTTCTCACAATATGGTTCCCAACTACAGCCGAGCCAACTCTGCGAACCGCTCAGGAGGAAAGTCTTTGGGCGTCGTCCCTTAGGACCCGACTGCAGAGCCTTTTTAAGGAACGGAAGTCTCTCAGCTCCACGGACTTGACCCACAAAACGGCATCTTCCTGAGCAGGTTAGAGACGGCTGGCGGGGCTTTAGAGGGAATTTCTATCAAATGGCCGAGAGTGGCGAAGGGTGGGGAGGCGTGGCAGTCCACATGTGCCTGTGGCAGGGGGAATCAGAGAGGAAGAGGCAAGGAAAGAGAAAACTTCCCAATCGGAAATTCAGAAAAAAGAACATTAATTATTGCACCTGAAATTGAAAACACTCTAATAGGAATGACGAATAGTGCTAATAAAAAGAAACCCTGGAGATGTTTTGCCTCTGTCTCACTCTCTCATATGTCAGTCAGTTGCCTCCCGACAACTGGGTCAAACCTTTTTTTTTTTGAGGAAGATTAGCCCTGAGCTAACATCTGCTGCCAATCCTCCTCTTTTTGCTGAGGAAGACTGGCCCTGAGCTCACATCCGTGCCCATCTTCCTCTACTTTATATGTGGGCTCGACATATAAAGCATGGCTCAACAAGCGGTGCATAGGTCCGCACCCAGGACCCAAATCGGCAACCCCGGGCCGCTGAAGTGGAGCACGTGAACTCGAGGCTGCACCACCGGGCCGGCCCCTTGGTCAAACCTCTGTGCATGCTGTTCCTGCAACCCGGACTGCCCTCCCCCTCCCTGTCTCTGCAGCAAATTCCTGCTCTACCTTCAAAACCCTGCTTGGAAATGAACAATGTTCTGTAATATGTTCTCTGAGACACCCCAAACCATGTGGCCTCCACAACGAGATCTGAGAGTTAATTCCCCTCTTCCCTGTCTTCTTTCTTTTGGTTCACTGACCGCTTGCTGCTATAAATTACTGTCTTATGAGGCTAACTCCTCTGGCAGCCTATGAGCCCCTCAAGGCGAGGGGGAGGGTTGATTCGTCAATGTACCCACTCATTCGTTCATTCACTCACGTGTTCACTCAAACATTTACAGAGCCCTAAAGTGGACCTTGGGGGTTTGTCTCCACGGCACCCACTTCCTGTCTAGCAAGTCTCAGCTTTCACTGGGGATCCACCCCTCTTCCCCAGCCTCCATTCTCTACATCTGAATGGGGCTCGTCCCTCAGCCTTAGCCCATGAGCAGGATCCTGCAATTGGCTGCAAAGGGAGAGGGGAACCTAGCTGGGTCCATCAGTGTGAACTCAAGGCTTTTGCCAGGAATGGGGATATAGACTCTTGCTTTTTCCTCTGAATGTGAACCTGGAAGAAAAACTATTTGCTCAGGGGTTATGACAGCCATCTGTGACCAGGAGGGGAAAGCCCACCAAAAATGATGTCAACCCCTGAGGAATGGATAAAGAAGATGGTGTGTATATATACAATGGAATACTACTCAGCCATAAAAAGGACAAAATCATCCCATTTGCAACAACATGGATGCACCTTGAGGGTATTACTTGAAGCGAGATAAGCTGGACAGAGAAAGACAAATACTGCATGATTTCACTCATATGTGGAAGATAAACACACAAAGAGAATAGAAAAGTGGTTACAAGAGGGAAGAGGTTTTGAGGCTGGGCATAAGGGGTAAAGGGGCACATATGTATGGTGACTGAAAAATAATGTGCAACAGAAATTTCACAATGTTGTAAACCATTAAGACTTCAATAAAAAAAACAAAACTGATGTCAACCCAGAAATGGTAGAGGCAGGGGCCAGGGAGAGACAGGAGCTTAGTAACATACCCCACATCCTAAGATTCAACCACACCTAAAATGAGACTCTCCCTTCAGTCAGGAAATTCTCTTTCTGGGGATAATCAGGGGAGGCTATGCTCTGCTACAACAACAAGCAAGCCCTGACAGCTGAGCAGCTGAACAGATCAAGGCCTCTTCCTGCCCTCACCACGTCTGCAGCAGGCCCAGCAGCATGGGAGGGCAGCTCCCCTCCAGGTGGTGACTCGGGGATCCAGGGGAGTGTCATCGTGTGGCTACGCTGCATGGAACACATGGCTGCCAGGAGCATCACCGCAGGGGGAACAAGAACAAAGATTCACACTAACTCTTCTCTGCTTCACCCTCGGACAATGCTCGCCACTTCCACTGACAGCCCATTGGCCAGAACCCTAAATATCTACACACCCAACACAGGAGCACCAAAGTGTGTGAGGGAGACTGGGAAAGGCACCAGTCCTTTTGTCCAGGAAGAGAGAGATGAGACAGCCTTGACAAACACACAGCAAATTCTCTGCCACAGCCAGTCTCAGCCAAGTGTTCAGCCATTTGCAACCCAAAGACTCCTAAATGATCTAAGCACCAGCCAGGTGCCAGCTTCATGGTAGACGCTGGGACAGTAACAGGGCACAGATAATGCAAGAGCTGCCATGGCAGGTCTTAGAGCACAGCGAGAGGCGGGGGAGAGAACGAGGGAAACGAGAACACAGACAAGGCACACAGGTATGTGATAGATACCAGGCTGTCAGGACTAGGAGAGGGGCCACAGAAGATGCAGTGAGACCCCTGGGGGTACCTGAACTCAGTCTTCAGGAATGTAGAGAGAAGGCTCCTGGGGTGAGATCTGAACAATCAGATGCAATTGACTGGGGAAAATAGGGAGGGGAGAAGACATGGAGAAAGAACAGGGTTCCAGGTGAAAAACCAACCTGTGTAAAGGTCCAGAGGTGAGTGAAAACACGTGCATTTGGAAACTGAGACAAGCTCAGAGATGAGAAATATGACTGAGGAGGAAGGCAAGAGCCATAACACACGGGGTCTCATGTTAACATATAAGTTTGTTATGTTTACATGAACCCAAGGGCAAGGTGAGCCATTGGAGAGTTTTAAGCAGAATGGCCCAAGCAGCCCGGTCCCAGAGCAGCTTTTCATCATTCCATCCATATGCATTAAACTCAACACCTGCCTCCTCCCCGCCTTGGCCATCGGCCCCCACACTCCAAGCTTCTACAGCTCCACATTGCTGGTGACCACCCTCCACGTTACTGGCAGGCTGGGCTCCTCTGGCACGTGGGACAGCTCTGTCCCTTTACCAGGCGTAGTCTGAACACTGAGCCCAACCCTGACAGGATGGCACCTCTAGTAACCCCGTCCATCGAGACCAGACAATGCCTTCTGGGGACCCAGAAGTAGCTTCATGAAACCCCTTTCCGCCTCACGGAGGAAAGCAAATATAAAACAGGTCCAAAATAGTGCAGGGCTGCAAAGCTGAAAACCAGCCGCCATAATTACAACTATTTTTATCTATCGCCCAAAAAGGAGTCCTAGATCGTTTTTCAAGTGTCTCTCTATGGAAGTTCATCTGTTCATTCTCAAGTACTCCAGACTCTCAGACCACAGACACAACGGAAGTGCGGCTCTGACAAAGTGAAGCCGAACAGAACACATGGGGTGGGGACACTGAGTAAACAGCAGGGTCAGTGGCACCATCACCACAGAGGGTGGCGACCCCACCAGGAAATGGGAAAAGAGATGCCCACAGATCTATAAGAGAAATCAGAAGATGGGCAGGGACAAACGCTAGCAGGTCTGGGAATGTGGGCATGCCAGCCTAGGAGTGCACTGTCATGCGCAGGGGAACACGCCCTGCCAGCGGTGCGGTGATGGAAGGCCCGGCCGGGAGATGCAGGAGGGAAAGAAGACCGTCCTGGCAAGAGAAGTGCTGCCAAAGGGCAACCGGGTCACCTAAGCACACAGATGGGGACATTCGATGAGCACACAGGACATGGGGAAAGCCTGCCATCTGAGCAAGCATTCGGGTTTGTTTACGTCGATAAGGCTTACATCAGGTATCGTCTGTCACTAGCATTTATTCCTCTTATCCCTCCTTATCCTTCAATAATTCCCCCGGGTTGACAAGCTAATAGCTGGCATGCTTGTCCCTGCCTTCATTGCCCTGGCTCCCCTTAGGGTTAAGGGTCAAAGCTAGCCAGCCAGGAAGGCCTGACCCCTGTTTCTAGCAGGGCACAGGGAAGTGGGATGGATAGAGCGGCGACGCTGGAGTCAGACAGCCAGGGTCACGTCCTGGTTCTACTCATGCTAGCCCCGTGACCTTGGGCAGGTGACTTGTCATCTCCAAGCCTCAGTTTCCTCATCTGTAAGGATGCCGCAAGCAATAGACAATCCAATGTAACGTAACAAGCACGGGACCAAACAGAACAAACCCTCAATTTACACTAACTGCTATTACTATCATTATCATCACTGTTTGGGGGCTGCTTTTCTTTAAATAAACGTCACCAAAAGCTTAACAGGTCACAGAGTACCAGGCACATAAGAGACCCTCAAAAAACACTGATGGGAGAAATTCTCCAGGATCAATGACCCAGTTTCTTCAACTAATAAATTGTAAGTGTGGAGGGAAGGGAAGAGACAGACGGGAAGACACGCGGATTAAGAGAGGCTTAAGAAATCTCAACGTGTGGATGGACCCCATTTGGAATCCTATTCAAAATTTATTTGAACACTCACCAGATATTTGATGATATTAAGGAATTATTGCTAACTTTCAGGAGTCATAATAACATGTCAGGAGTTTTTCTTTAAAAAAAAAAAAAAAAGGAGGGGGCTTTACGTTTTATTAGAGATCTAGTACAAAATACTTTGGGATGAAGTCAGTGCCATGCCTTGGATTTGCTCCAAAGTACTATGAGAAGCTGGGGTGGGAGGAAGAGGGAGTCTGGACGAAGCAAGACCGGCCACGAGTTGACAAGTGTTACAGTTGGGTCGTGGGCCCACAGAAGCTCGTTAAAGTCTTCTGTCTGCTCTTACATGGATTTGAAGTGTCCATAATAAAAACATTTTTTAAAAAAACACTGATGGTGCCACCTGTGGGACACAGCCTGCCTCCTCCTCCTTCAGAAACCTTCACGAGGGCACTAGTTCAGCCAAGAAGAATGGCACACGGGAGAACCGGAACCCTCAGCACTGGTGAAAACCTGCACGCTGTGGTCACATCCCCTTGTTTCCAAATTCCCAAGGGCCCGTGTAGCGGTGCTGGTGACACGGCTGTGGTTGATATTAACTGGAATCCAGGTACAAAGGCAAGCAAAGGGCAAACTCAAGGCGCAGGAAAGACCTGGGCTTGGCCACGTCACACGAATCAGACGCTGAAGTTCCTTCCTCAGGCCACTAAGGAGGGAGGACGATAAACAAGGGCCCCTGAAAGGCACTCTCTCTGATATTCCAACCTGAGAGTCACTGGGACCAGCAGGAGCCTCCCTTACTAGGCTCTTTAATGGTATTTTGGTGTGTTTTTAAAGAGCTCTTAGCTTTTACAGATATATTCTGAAATACTCAGGAGTGAAATGATATGAAATCTTGAGTTTGCTTCAAAATATCATGAGACCAGGGAGTAGGCTGGGCTAGAGATGAAGCAAGACGGGCCAGGAGCTACTAAATGTTAAAGCCGAGCGATGGGTACCTGGAGGCTCATTATCTTCATCTATTTTTGTACATGTTTCAATGTTTCTATTATAAAAAGATTTTGAGCATGCCTTAGAGGTTTAGCCTAGTTAGTCCTTTATACTTTAGTGAGAATTACACCTATGGCTCTAGAAAAAGAGAACTCCTTACCAGTTTTCACTCATACATAACAGCACTTAAATACTAAGTTTTGCATGGTGAGAAAACTTTTTTCCTCCTTACATGAGGTGAGAACCTGGTCTCAATCACTCAGCATCATGAGATTAAAAACATAAAAACAAACTCATATCATACTTTTCATTCTGAGCATCAGTTTAATGCAGATCTCAGCTCAGAGTTCTTTAACTTGAGTTCCTACACAGAATCTAGTATTTTATTTAAAAGCCCATCCTTCTTTTGTATAAAAATGACTCTCAGATACATCAAGAGTGTTGGAACCCATTGGTGCCAATTTATGAAGCAGAGCTGGTGGGATAACTGCTCCCCAGGTCCCGGCTGCTTCGGGAACTTTTACATTTTATTAAAATGATGATCACATTCACAGTTAGCTACAGCGTGTGACTATGAATGTGTTTTTTACCAGCTTGACGCTTAAGCTTACTTTTCCATTAATAGTAACTCTGCCATTATAATGAGAATAAATGTTGCTAATATACCATTTATTTCACCCATGAGCAAAGACTCAGGGACTAACTACACTCATACAGTAAATGATAAGTATCCTATAATTTGAAAAATCAATCAACAGCTGGCTGAGTCCTGCCACATGGGAGGAAGTAAAGATGTGTTTGCAGAGGGTGGACTGGCAATATTGAATTACAGGGCACACAGACGAGAAAACGGCAGGGGTGTGGGGCTGAAAATCAAGACGTGAGACGGTACAAAGAAGGCAGAATAAAGGAGGCCTGGTGAGGAGACAGTGGAAGGGAAACGAGGGGCGATGACATCTACTGATCATATATCTATAAAGCTTCGTATGAGCTAGGGTACCTTCGGTACTTTGGAGGAAAGTAGCAGAAACAGATTCTAACCTAAGCTGGAAAGGAAGTGCTGTAGACAGTCAGGAGAGAGGGAGAATCTGGCTCAGAAAAGGGCCTGGAGCCAGAACAGTCCCAGCAAGTTCAACACAGGAACAAGTGGAGAGTTATCAAGACCCGCGATTGGATAAACGGCCTCGTAGGCATTTTGGCCATTCTGTAGAACCAGGAGGCAAAGGCCCAACGGCCATGGCTCAGGAAACACCCCAGCCCTGGGCCACAGGAGGGCAGAGGACTCGGATTCACTCCCCACGAGGACAGCAAGCAACGGTGGAGAAGTCATTCCTCCAAAGGACATCAGAAGAGAAGGAGAAACGAAGTCACAAAGATGCCTCCTGTCTACTACAGGCACCGGTTCTTCATTTAATCCTCAGAGCAAGCCTACTAGTATGGAGGACTGCCTGCATTTTACTGCCAGGGAAACTGAGGCTTAGAGAGGTCAGGGAGCCCGCCCAGAACACACGGGAGCGACAGGTCTGAACTCGTCTGCCTGATGAGGAACAGTGCGCTCTCCCAGCCACCAGACTGCAGAAGGTGGTGGCAAAGAGATGTAGGATAAAAGCCCAAATGCCACCGACATTCTACCTTTCCTTGAAGGCGACTGCTGGAAAAGTGGGAAATCTCCAGAGGTGAGTCTAATCCAAAGGAACTCTTCTTAAAAGAGGTAAAGCAGCAGGTATCCTAGAATGGATCTACCCTGCATGTGTCCAACATCTTTTATCTTCAAAACCCTTGGTGAGATAGGGTTTTGACGTCAAGATGTTCAAGACGATGGGAAGTGTACAAAAGAAAATTCAGAGGGCCATCACTAACGATCACAAAGAAGAAGGAAGGAACCATCTAGAAGCTCCAGTTAGGTACCCAAGCTCTGCAGAGCTGCTGTTAAAGACAGGGCTCCAGGACCCCACGTGGCGGAACTCCCCGTGTGCACTTCAGCCCTCCTTCCTGATGGTCATAATGGATGCGTGTGCCTCACCTTTAGACCGCGAGCTCCCTGGAGACGGGCACTGTGCCTTCTTCATCTGTGTATCCTACGACCAGCCGTGCTTACACAGACACTATCCACAGATGAAATATCAATGACTTCACAACAAAAAAAGAAGGAAATCTCAGTCTGGGGAAGTAAATGCCATTTGAGAAACATCTTGGCTTCAACCTCAGATCTTTCGTGGCTATAGGCTCTTAGAATGCTCAACTCTACTGCTCCTGGGGTAGGGGAAGCCACTGGAGGTGGAGAAAGGAAGCTGAAGCCTGGACACTTAGAAGGTACTCAACAAATATGCGCTCCATGAGTTGGGACCATTCATCTGTCTGTGACTCAATGTCCTCTCCAGACTCTCCAAGCTAAAAGTCCCCCTGAAACTGAGTGTCAGAAAAAAGTCTGCCTCCTCTCAAGAACCCATGTTTCCTCTTATTAGATATCTAACCGTTTCCACTAGGATGCTCTGAGCTATACGGTCCCTTGTAGAATGCACCTCAGTCTGGGGTTCCAGAGTTACATCTGTCACTCTTTAAGCATTACACTGTACAGCTGAACCCACTCAGCAGACCATCATTCCATTCAGCACCCATGGAGCTCCCGCTGTATGCTGGAGCCATGTTAGGCAGCGAGTACACAATTAAAAGGATACGGTCCACAATTCCCTCCAAGCCTGGCGTTCTGCTACAAGTCGCCTCGGAAGCAAGGAATTCCAAGCACAGATGGGACCGGCTCGCTCCCTTCTTCCGCAGTCACTAAGGGGTGGGAGGGCCCCTTCAAACAGCTGCCCTTGCTCCCACTCTGCTGCCTCCTGCTGGCTCCCTCCTAGCCTCCTCTCATTCCTTCTCTCAAACACGACTAGGAACTGGCTCTTCTCTTCTGTCAAGTTCACCCTTTTGTTTCCACAACGAGCTCAGCCTTCCAGAACACAGCAGAAGGATCACGGGTTTGGGCTCCGGGTGATTTGAACCCAGCCCTGCTTCTTACCAGCTGAGAAATCTCGGGCAAGTTACTCAACTTCTTCAAACTCCATCTGTGAACAGCAGCCTCCTCAAGGAACTCTGCTGACGATTACATGAGTTCATCTACGCAAATGCCTTTAGCCAAGTGCCTGAAAATAAAAGTCTGCACCTGACAGCCAGCTGCCAGCATGATCATGGCCGTTACATAATTCCTGTTTTTCTATTAGTGTTTCTTCCCTGCCAGATTAACCTACACCTGCCAGCATTCTCCTTTCCTTCTTGCTTTCAAAAGTTAACCATCTTAGTGTGCAAGAGCAGTCTTTCTACGTCCAGTCCCTGGTCCCTGACCTACAGTGCTGACTTCGGGCTCTGAGCGGTCCATGAGGCCAGATCCCAGGTCCCGGAGCACGGAGGTGTAGAGGGCAGTGTGTGCGTGCGGGTGGGTGAGGTGGTTTTAATGCTTTGAGAGACACCTTGAGAAAGAATGCTCAGGAACTCCTTTCTCATTGGGATGAGTCACAAAGGAGTAATTCAACTGTTGGGGTACTTCAAATAGTTATATTCTTTCAAATGAAATGTTTCTTCTTCCTTTGACCTTCTGAAACAGAAAGAGAAGAGCATCAACTTTTCCCCCACATTCTTTTATTACTCCACTCCCACACGTGTTTACAGCTCTTTCTTGGTAAAGCCAACCCATTGATAAAATCACAGAGGAGCATCACAAAGACTATTGGAAAGGCTTGATTAATGCCAACATGAAGGGTTCAGCAGAAGTCTTGGTGTAATGAAATGCTAACGCTATTCACAGATGAAAGATCACTGACAGAAGCTCACTTGGCAACCAAAAGAAGAAGGAAAATCAATCTGGGGTAGTGAATGCCATTGGAGGACCGTCCCAGCTTCAATCCCACATCTCTCTCAGCTCACGACTACAGCCATCAACTCCACTGCTCCCGGAGTAAGGGAATCACAGAAGGATGAGACAGGAGGCTTAAGGCTGGAAGAGAAATCTTTACACCCCGACCACCGCTCCCTCTGATGGGCCAGGTCAACACTTAACTCTCTCGCAGCTAACAAGAGCAATGAGACAAGTGGACCCGACAATCACTCCACATCACACAATCTTCCCGGCACACACGGCTGGGGTCAGCGCAGTGAGATGGTGAGACTCTCTCACAGCCAAAGCGGGTGGTGACACAGCCACAACATGGCCTCCAAGATGCCGTCTGGCTTGCCAACCTCTCCAGCCACAGTGCCACCTCTCTCCCCTCATCCGCTCTGTTCCAGACCCATGGGTCTCCTTTCTGGTCCTCCAAACTGCCAACTCTCCCCTGTGCAGGCCCTTTGTTCTTGCTCTTCCCTATGCAGAAAGGAGGTGCCCAATAGTCACCAAATGAACCAACCAACCAAGCACCCAGCCCACAAATGAACTACGGTGCTTTGCTCGGTGGGTTAAGAAGCCGGTCGCTGCCTTCACGAGTCCCTCTGAGCTGGAGCTACTGAGAGCATGTCAGGCTTCCAGCTGGAGGAGCCTACATTGAGGTGGCTGCCCCCGGCCCCTTGCTCAGCATGCTCAAGGGAGTCCAGGCAGACGAGCCCCAGTTTCTCACCTGCGCAGGTCTGATGCAGTCCTTACAACCCAATGCCTCGCCCTGGTTCCCCTGAAGGAACAGAAGCTTCACCCACTTCCACTCTACTAAGAACCCTTTTATCCACCTGGCTCATCAGCCTTCATTTATTCAACAAACCGGAGACATCCCTGTCCTCAGAGAACTTAAAAATACTTGCGTTCAAGGGTTATTCAGCATTTACTGTTTGCCAATAAGCGGTAGCTGACGATACAGAGGTGAAAAGGACAGTCTCTGCCTTCCAGGGACTCGGGAGTCCCAGGGGAGACACACACACAGGTTGTCACAATTCTGAGGGTAAGAGGCCTGTTCGCTCTGTTCCCCTCTCCACCCAGGCTTTCTGGGAATGGACTGACAGCCCAGCACCCTGGCACTGCCATCAGCCAACTCTGATCTCATGACGCACAACCCCCCATGAGGCTCCAAGGATGGACACAGTTGTGGGGAGAGGCCCTTTGGGGACAGTCTCCCCAGTCCCTTCCATCCTGGATTTTAACCCTTCACTCACCAGCCTGTGTTGCCAAGACCCTGGCTTGCCCTCTCTTGAGCTCTCTGGAGTCAGAATTCAAGTTGTTTCTAAAGTCACCTCCCTTCTTTAGAGTTCAGTTAGAAACAGATGGAACAGACCACAGGGTTGTCAGCCTGAGCCAGGAATGAGCTCAGGGGTCCTCCTCAAAGGCCGTGCCTCTGAAACCCCCCTCTAGATCGGGCATGTCTCCATGGCAATGGTGGGTGTTTCTCTGACTCCAAAAGTAAAACTTACTCACTGTGGAAGATTTAGAACGTACTGAAAGTATAGTTGCATACTTATATGTATTTATGTATATAAACATCTGTGGCTTGTAATAAATACTACCACCATGTGACCACAACATATACACACACCCACGTATACTTTATATATTAGTTACCTAATCGAAAAATTAGCCTCCCAGCTTTACCATTGAGTATGGTGATAATTAACGGTTTCTGATAAAAAAGACTTTGTCCAAGAAGTACCTTTATTCTTAACTTATCAGGAATACCTTTATCAGATATCAATGATGAATGTCATCAAACTAACTTTTTTGTACCTATCAAGATCAATTTCTGGTTTTTCTCCTTTGATCTACTAATGAGCTGACTTGATGAATATCCTAACAATAAGCCATCCTTGAAAACCTAAATAAACCTACTTTTAGGCGGATTGTTCCTTTAACATGTGGCTGAAATTGATTAGGTAATATCTTTCTAAAATTTTTATACATCTGTGCACAAAGGAGACTAGTCTACGGTTTTGTTCTTTAGGCTCCCTTTGCCAGGTTTTTTTGTATCAGAGTAATGCACACTTGAACCAAGATAGAAAGATAGAGATACAGGTACAGATCTAGACGTAATGTTTTAAGGAGATACAAACAGCAAAGGGCTTTCTGTGCATATGTTGAAGGGTTTCCTGGAAATCAGCCTGAGACCATCCAGGCTTACGAGCATCTAGGGAAGCAGCTCTTTAATTAGTTTTACAAGCTGCTCCTGCACGTTTCTGGGTGCCCTTCAGGCAGTCGGCCTCATCTTCAATTAATGTGGATAATAAACATTACCCTAGAAAACAGTCCATCTCATTCGTATTTTCACATTTACCAGCACAAAGTTGTACATGATAGTCTCTCCTGTTTTCAATCTGCTCCAAATCCAAGGGTACATTTGCTTTCTCATTTTTAAGATTACGTATTTATGTGTTCTCTCTTATTTCCTTGCCATCGATGCCCAAAGTTCTAATTAAATGATATTTTTCAAGAACCAGCTCTTACTTTTCTTTATCAAGTGCAATGGTTTTCCCACTTTGTGTTTTGTTTGTTTGGGAGGGCAGAGCGTGTTTCATCGGCTGTTTTATTAACCTCTGTTTTAATAGGCTGGGCATGTTTCTGGAAAGTTCCGGAGTAGCCAACATCAGTAATAAACGCACAGACTCTGCCAGCCTTACCTCGATGAGCTTTCTTTCATAGGAGCTTGCTAGTTCCTCAGCGACTTCTCCCGGCTTCTGCTCAGTGACGGTAACTTCTCCATCAACATTCCAAAGATTCGGTACAACTTTAAG
Source organism: Equus asinus (assembly GCF_041296235.1). Taxonomy (NCBI): domain Eukaryota; kingdom Metazoa; phylum Chordata; class Mammalia; order Perissodactyla; family Equidae; genus Equus; species Equus asinus. The sequence goes on from NC_091803.1 coordinate 39,715,609, forward strand.
AAAAGAAAGACACTCCATAAATATTTTAACAGTAGTCAAAACTTATTCTCCCGGTAAAAAAAATATTTCTTCTTCTCCAAACAGCTTCTCTAGAGAGAAAGCTCTTTTAAAAGAATCACAATTACTAATTACTTCAACACTGCAACATTTTCACCCAAGTACAATAAAGTGAATGGTACGCTGTATTTAGAAATGGAAGAACTGCCATAGAGACAGATGCACATGAGTCTGGGGAATAATCTCGTCACTACTTTCTGTTCCAGGGGAAAACAGACAACACAGTGGCAAGACATAGAGCCTACACTCGCATCTTTTATATGTGTCAAACTTCTTTTTCTCCTACAAAAAGTTTTCCAGTGAGGTAGTGCCTGCCTACAGCCCAATGTGAAATGGCAGTGGGGCTCAGATTACAGGTAGAACCAGTAAGAATTGGCTTTTATAAACCATACTTAGACTGAAAGCAAGGCAGCCTCTGGAAAAACTCTAAAACCAATGCACAACAATGCAATGACATCTTAAAGAGCAATTGGCTCCAGGGTCAGCACAAGACTCGGCACAGCAGACATCAATAGGCACTGTTTCTACTTTTAGTTATATATCCATATATGCTCGCTTTGTAGAGAAGAGTAAATAAACAAAAACTGTTAATGAGCCAGAAAATTCCAAGAAAAGTAGAACGAAAGCAAGAAGGAACTCCTGCACCAGTGGTTAAGAATCCATATACGTATTAAGAATATGAATTAGCCCCAAGTCTGAAACAAGCATCAAATATGCAGATTCTGTTTCCTGTGTGTTTTGGAAGACACTTCAATCAACTGTGATGAGATGGTAATGAGGCTAAACAAGGAATGTGAGAGACAGGGGACAGGGTAAAAGGGAGTGACACTGAGGGAGAAAGTCAAAGTGGGGAAAGAATGAGCAAAACTGGGAGTCTCTGAGGGGCCAGCCTCATGGCGTGGGGGTTAAGTTCAGTACACTCTGCTTCAGTGGCCCGGGCTCAGGGATTTGGATCCCGGGCGTGGACTTACACCACTCATCAGCCACACTGTGGCGGCAACCCACATATAAAGTACAGGAAGACTGGCATGGATGTTAGCTCAGGGCTAATCTTCCTCAGCAACAAAAAAAAAAAGAGAGAGAGAGAGTCACTGAGCCTGAATGGACCCCATGGCTCCATCTTCAGCACGTCGCTACACCTCCTTCAGGCCACAACTGCTTAGAGCCTGCAAAGGCAGCAAGGCCCCTGAGTGACAATACAGAACTTGCTGGAATGAAACTCTAAATCGTTTCCATCCCAGTGGTGACTACAGTTCCAGCCACTACGATAGGGAGTGGTCCAATAACAATCTGTAACTTGAAATAGGGAATAGAAAAAATTTAAAGTACTTCCAGCTAAAGTTGACAGACTGAACACATTAATTTACAGTCACATCTTCTCAGAATCCGATTAAAATAACAATTTAAAGAAATTCTTTCTAAAGGCGTCACCCTTAAGGAAAAAGAGAAAATAAGACGACAAAATTTTCAAAGCTGAGAAGCAGGTAGATAAGTGGGAAGTAACTTGACAGACCTGAGAAAATTCCCTTCTTAGTGGCAAGTGGGCAACGCCCAAATACATGAAAATGGACCAACTCACCAAAGGCTGAAAAATCGCTAGTTTAGAGGTACTTCTGGAAGTGGAAGTGAACATGGGGCTAAAAGTCACAAGAAGGGTCAAAGTGGGTTTTAAGAAGCAATTAGCAGAAGACTAGGAGTTTATTCTCTGGAAAAGGTAAAACAGCAGGTCTGGACTGAGTTGAAGGTGGGGGCATCTTACTGAAAATGGAGAGGGAGAGAAATAACGCATGCTGAACTTTTGAGGTTCCTCCATTCTTCTTCCCTCCCCTCCCTGCCCATTCCCAGAACAGGAGGCAGCCAACAGAGGCCTCTGAGCAAGGGAACAGAAAGCATCTTCCTGGGAGTCTAACCAGCTGGAGAGAAAAGACCTGAAGAGACCGACCTGGGGGCTCTCCAGTGAAATGGCATAGCCAGGTCACCCCATCAAGAAACAATCATAGGATTTTTAACCAGCTTTTTAGTACCCCACTCCTACATCTGAGTAGATAGCCAGAAATCACCTTACACTTGTGACAAGCTCCTAAAATGAAAGATAGAAACCAGAATAAACAGACAGAAAAACAACTCAGGAAACAGACACAACTTAGGGAAAAGAATACTTCAAAAGCAAACCATCAGTAATATTCCCAGAGAGAGAGAAGATGGTGTCATTGAGAAACAAGAATTGGAAGATAGTTAAAAGGAAGAAACAAGAACACAGAGAGCAAAAGAGCACTTTTGGAAAGTAAAACTATAACAGCAGAAATGGAACACTAGATATAAAGAATAGAAGGTAAGAAAATTTCCAGAAAATAGAGCCAAAGGATAACAAAATGGAAAACAGAAATAATATGGACAGTTACCAAATGAGAAGAGCTCAGGAAAGGAAAAAAAAGGATAATACAGAGGGGAAGAAATCAAAGATATAATTCAAGAAATGTCCCAGAATCAACAGACATGAGTATTAAGATAGAAGAGCTCAGTGAACACCGGGCACAATGGATGGGACGAAAGTCATGCTCACGTCCCTCACAGTGAAATGTTAGAACATGGGGGACAAAGAGAAGAAGGCACAAACTTCCACAGTGGAAGCAGAACTTTGATAAAGGATAGAAAATTAGTAACGGCATAGGATTTCTAAACAGTAACACCGTAAGCTAGAAAACAATGAAGTGATACCATCAACATCCTGAGGGGAATTATTTCCAACCTAGAATTATATAGCAAACCAAACCATGTGAGAAGTAGGTAAAGACGTTTTCAGACATGCAACCTCTCAAAAGTTTTACCTCCCATCAAAGAAAGAAATCTAGGAAGAGGAAAACAGAGATTCCAGGAAACAGGGGATCCAACACAAAAGTAAGTAAGAAAATTACTCATAATAACCAAAAAGTGAAAGAAACCCACGTGACCATCACAGATGAACGAATAAACAAAATGTGGTGTGTCCATACAATGGGATATTATTCAGCCATGAAAAGGAATGAAGTATTGAGACACACTCCAACATGGATGAACCTTGAAAACATCATGCTAAGTGAAACAAGCCAGATACAAAAGGCCCCATATTGCCTGATTCCCTGAAATGTCCAGAATACATACCGGCTTTCAGCGGGTAGGAGGTAGGAGGTAGGAGGAAGGAGGGGTGGGGAGTGAATGCAAATGGGTACAAGGTTTCTTTTTGGCGGCAATAAAAATGTCCTGTAATTAGATAGCAGTGATGGTTGCACAACTTTGTGAATGTGCCAAAACCACGGAATTGTGCACTATAATAGGGTGAATTGTACGGTATATGAATTATGTCTCAGTAAAGGAGGAGGAAGAGGGGAAGGAGTGACCTGGAAGGTGGAGGCCCCCCCAGCAGGCAGGCTTCTTCTCATACAGCAGCTCAGAGGACTCCAGGAGAGACTGTCTCAGGATGACACCGACAGCTAAAGCGTTTGAGCCTATTGACGAGATTTACATCACTGAGGGAGCATCTGGAGTTGAATTAGAATAAGTATACAGAAGACCAACACATTTTTTTAAAAAAAGATAAGTATTAACTCAAAAGAAATAAAAAAGTTGTGCAAAAATAATGATCATGTACTTCGAGGTTCAACTGCAGACAGCATTTTCAGAGTCATAATAACGTAATCTTGAACCACCGACCAAACCAAACTGACAATATGCTGTGCTAGATTATATGACAGATGGAGGGGTGTGTGTTTGCGCTTCATGGGGGTTGAGGGATCAAAGACAGCTGCTCTTCATCTTCCACGGTGAGAAATCAATAAATAACACCTACAACTGAGAAACCAACAAGTGGCAATAGACACATGTTACACAGAGGTACCAAGGTAACTATGAAAAGAGTCGGTTAAAAAGTCTGAAGCACGTGCTTGTGGGGAGTAGGCAATGGGGGAGAGTGGTGGCTAGAATCATCAGGTCTTTTATTTATAATAAGGTTATCTGCAAAATTTTCATTTAAAAAAAAAACATTTGATTTTAAAAAACGAAACAGAACTTGAGAGGAGGCTGCACTTAGAAACGAGACTTCGATAAGATAGTAGCCCCCATTAGAGCAGGGCAGGCGCCCCATCATGACGTAGGATGTAGCTGGTTGGTGAAGCCGGGTGCGGGTACACATCTCAGGTGTAACAGACAGGTAACCCACGTTCGCACTCTGTGCTTTCCCACACGACCTTCTGGTCTCTGCCTGACGTAAGCTGCTTCCCTCCACAGAGAGATCCCGCTGATCGGGAAGACATCCAACCTGCTTGATGTCTGCACATCCCATTAGAAATCAAGGGCTGGCCTTCTGTCCTCAGGCACCAGGCCCTCTGTAGGTATACTTAAGAGGAATCAGCAATCTTCTGCGCCGGGGGAAGCAGATGCATAAATAAGCTTTTCAACCTTCAAGACTGGGGAGACAGACCTTGGACAGTCATTTATTTATAGAAAGTCTCTTAGAAACTAGCCAGTCAACCTTCCCCTGGAACTATCTGACCTCCTGCTGCCCTGGTTCAGCTCCTGCAGCTTTAACAAGCATGCCAGAAACTTCGATCTCATGTATTAAATAATATAATAAACAACTAATCACAACTATATCATACTTACCTCGTTAGCAGGCAGCATCTAAGATGGCCCGCAGTGATCCCTCCCTCCCGGTACTCACATTCTTATATAATGGCCACCCCTTGAGTGTGGGCTAGACTTACTGACTCACCTCTAACGAACAGAGTATGGCATTCTGTCACTTCCGCGATTACGTTATAAAAACACTGGCTTCTGTCTTGGGTGCCCTCTCTCACTCACTCTGAGGAAATCCAGCTGCCATCTTGTAAGCGGCCTTATGGAGAGACCCAGGAGACAAGGAAATGATATATCCAGTCAACAGGCAGTAAGGACCTGGGGTCTGCCACCAGCCACGCGAGTGGACGCGGATCCTCCCATAGTCAAGCCTTGAGAGGACAGCTGCAGCCGCATAAGAGACCCGAGCCAGAGCAATGGCTAAGCCACGCCTGGATTCCTATCCTACACAAACTGAAGGAAGTAAATGCTTACTATTTTAAGCTGCTGAGTTTGGAGGTAATTTGTTACACAGCAATAGACAACCAATACAGCACCTTCAATCATTCAACAGGTACTTGTGCAGAGACTACTCTGAGTAAGACTCTGAGTTAGACCCTGGAGTTATGGGGATAGTGATATGGCTCCACCTGGATGACATTTATAATAAGGGAAACTAAGACATGAATTTGGCCACTATATCTCTATAGCTCAGGGATTAATATTAGAAAAGTGAAGGGAGCCATTTAATTGATCAGACTCTTTCCTCCTCTCTACTGGCAAGGTGAATATGTGGCAAGGCACAGGAAGTCAGTCATCCCATTAGATTAAGTTTATACAAGCACATATGATTTGTTCATTTTCAAGTCAAGAAGATTTCACCTGCCTTGGGAGCAAGAGAACATTTGGGTTTTCAAGGAAGGCAGCACAATAAAAGCCTGAGTAACATCAAGTCAATTGAGAGCCAAAAATAACAAGTTACACCCCGACTCCATACTCTCTGCACATGCCCCAATGAACAAATCAACTTGGAGATGATCAATTGTGATGGAATTCTGAAAGTCAAATATAAATAAATACTAACACTCACGATTGATCAAACCAAAAGTTTGTTTTAAGGTACATATTTCCTGAGACTGATCTATTAGTTTTGGCATGGAAATAAAGACCTCTTTTTTTTTCTTTTTTTGGAGGAAGATTGGCCCTGAGCTAACATCTGCTGCCAATCCTTCTCTCTTTGCCGAGGAAGACTGGCCCTGAGCTAACATCGTGCCCATCTTCCTCTATTTTATATGTGGGATGCCTGCCACAGCATGGTTTGGTAAGCACCTGGGATCCCAACCAGCGAACCCCAGGTCACCAAAGTGGAATATGTGAGCTTAACTGCTGCGCCACTGGGCTGGCCCCTAAAGACAATTTAATAGCCCAGGAAAAAAGCATACTTCTCCATTGTTGTCAATAGCTCACTCTGAATTCAAGAACACAAGGCTTGAAAACATTGGTTAGCACTGCAATCTTAAACCTAAAATTTCATTATTAACCATTTCAATCCACATTCTGAGTTGCTTTGACCGTGTTCAGAACTTTACCTTCTGCCCTGCTCAAGGACTGCAAGAAGAGGGCAGCTGCTGGTACCCAACAAGACAGAAAGAAACGTTCATCTACATGGTTAGATAAGTCTCTTCTCCAAAATTAAAATAAGCTGCACTGAAAAGCCAAAACATAAAGACAAGTCCAAAAGCACAAAAGAAGGAAGAGCTGTATTTAATGTGCTAACAAAATTTGAGAGCTGCATCCGTATACATGGGGTTCTCATAAAAATAAAATAATAATTTTGCTTCATCTTATGTAGCACTTTGCAGTTTACAAAGCATCTTCAAGCACATCATCTCACGGGAGCCCCCATCCAGAGCTCAGTCCAGCCACGTTAAGTTCATGCTGAAGGCGAAGATGTCTACATCCTTTGTCTAGCACAGGATGCCCCCTTAACCCATTCACCCTAGTTTATACCTGCATTATTCGTAGCAAAACCCACTCTGTTTACTTGCAGCAATTTTCCTTGTATTCTCACAATGGCATAACTACAGAAATTCAAATTCAACTCCAAATGGAAAAATTTGGCAAAAACAATAAGCCTTCTCTTTTTAAATCCAAATAGACACTGAAACGTGTTTGGTAGAAGCATGAAGATATTTGCTTTCAATCAGAATGATCTTTCATGTTCCAGGAAATCTGTGGGTTAGTCAGCGCCATTAGCAGGTCATTTAAACTCAGAGAACACGACAGTTTTCCACCTCCTTGCAGCCTGCCATTCCTTTCGGAGGTGTCTGTGATAAATCATCTAAAACAAGCAGACAATATGCAGGTCTCGCCAGCAGGCACCAGAGAACACATGGGGTTCTGCCTAAATTATTTTAAGCAAAACTTCAAATACCTTGGAGAGCAGCATGGCAAACAGTATGATAAGGTTACTGTGTTGCTTTGAATTTGAACAAGCTTAGCATGACCCCAGATGCAAACAATGTGAGATGCTGGCGGCGGAAGAGGATAAAGAACCATTTTAAATTCAGAGATGACTCCCTTGAACATTCTAATGGGCAAAAGGAGGTGTGCCAGGTCCTGGAACAGCAGGCCAGGTTTGGTGTGATGGGAAATCTGGGACACTTTAAGGTTCTGAAGGAGAAAGGTTCCTCCTGGGCTAGGTGACAAAGATCCCTGCAAGACAGCAGGTACTGACAGTTGTTCCAGCAAAGGAAGTGGTCTTTGTAATAACAGCATCCACTGTTTGCCAAGTGCTCGCTGTGGCAAGGGGAGAGCATGGGGAACAGGACACTGAGAGCTCTGCAATCAGAAAGATACCAGGTGCCAAAGTCTAGCCCCACCACTCACCAGTGAGTGACCCCGGGGCAAGTGTTTCATTTATTCATTCAACAACTAGCTACTGAAGATTCATTACATACCAGGCTAGAGATACAAGGACGTATTAAGGGGAAAAAAGGTGAATGCCAATATGAAGCTTACACTCAAGCAGGGGGATGGAGAAAATAAAGAAGTGACTATTTAATATGTTAGGCTGTGGGAAGTGCTAAGGGAGGGTTAGAGCATGAGAAAATGATGGTAGAAGAGTCCTAATTAAATACAGTGGGAGGAAGGGCCTCACTAGGGAGACATCATCTGAGCAGAGATTAGAACAAAGTGGGGGAGGGAGCCACGCAAGCCCTGGGGGACAGCATTCCTGGGAACAGCAAGTGCAAAGGCCCTGATGTAGGCATAGGCCTAACGTGTTTCAGGAACGGCAAGGAAGCCAGTGTGGCTAAAGAATAATGGATGAGGGAGAGATCAACAGGAAATGAGACCACAGAGGAGATGTCAGGGGTTTGCAGGCTACAGTATTTTATTCTGAGCAAAATGAGAAGCCCCTGGAAGATTCTAAACAAAAGGTGGGGTGATCAAGCTTTTTTTTTTTTTTTTGGAGGAAGATTAGCCCTGAGCTAACATCTGCTGCCAATCCTTCTCTTTTTACTGAGGAAGACTGGCCCTGAGCTCACATCCGTGCCCATCTTCCTCTACTTTATATGTGGGATGCCTGCCACAGCATGGGTTGCCGAGCAGTGCCATGTCCGCACCCGGGATTTGAACCGGCGAACCCCAGGCCACCAAAGTGGAACGTGTGCACTTAACCGCTGTGCCACCAGGCCAGCCCTGATCAGGCTTATTTTTCTAAAGCTCATTCTGCCAGCTATATGAAGGGGTAAGTAAGGAGGCTCGGAGGGTAGGTGTAGCAGCCAGGGAGGTGACCTGCTCAGGCCTCCCTTCAAGGAAGAACGGGCCATTCTCTGCAAAGAGTGCAGTTAGCTGACAACCTCCAGCTCCAGCACTTTCCAAATGTGCTGCTCCTCCTGGGCAGCCCTAGCCAACGGCCGAGCACAGAGAGGGGTTTCTGCCCAATGCAGGAATCTTTACACCGAGCTCCCCGCTGGGTTGGGTGGGCAACACTTTGCCAGATCTGCATCCAGGTCTGAGGCTCTCGCTCCCCAATGCTGCTTGCCCCTGCCCTTCACAGGCCTCCCCCCCAGCACACCTCCTGCACTCCCAACTTGGAACTAGCATCTTCTCCCCAGAGAACCCAATGGACATAGCTAGTTCAGATGCTATGGCCATGGTCTAGGCAAGAGGTGATGATGCCAGCCTGGACCATGGTGACAACAATGAGTATGACAAGGAGCAGAAGACGACAAGGAAAAAAGGTCAGTAAGACTTGCTGATAGATTTCATGTGGCGTTTGGATAAAAAGAGAAGTCAAGCTAACACTAAGATTTTTGGCCTGAGGAACCTGGAAGAATGGAGCTGTCACTTCACTGAGCAGGGGAAGACTGGGGAAGGAGCGGGTGCTGGGGCAAGAGGTGAGTGACCACCAGGAGATCGGGGTTCAGACAAGTCAAGTCTGAGACAACCATTAGCCATCTGAGAAAAAATATCACAAACGCAGCAGCACGCGAGTCTGGAGTTTAGGGGAGGGATGAAGGCTGCAGATATAAAATTAGGAGTCAATAGCATAAAGATGATAAAAACCAAAGGACTAGGAGAGAACATTCGAACTTTGAAAGCTCAGTTTCCTCTTGATGTAAAATAGGCACAACGGCGGCCCCAACCCCAAAGAGCCACAGGTGAAACACCACGATGCAGGCCAGGCACTCGGCCCGGTGCGGCCAGGAGGACACAGGCTGTTACTGCCGGGGTCAGCGTTTAGCTGTGGTTCTTACTTGCCGGGCACACGATGAAGCACTTTATTATTTCCTGTTCTCACAATAAACGTGCAAGGCAGATATTATTAACCCCAGGAAAATGAGTTTCCGAGGGGTTGAGCGATTTGCCCAAGGTCAGACAGCTATCAAATGACAGAATCAGGAATTAAACCCAGGCCCGGTTCCTTCCCCCACAAGGTGCTGCCTGTCCCAGCCCAGCCAGCCGAGCACTGAGATGCGCCCCCTCCCTCGCTCAGGCCTTTGTCCAGCAGACATTCAGGAGGCCCAAAGCTAAGGAGAACTGGGGAAAGAGGGAAGCGGTGCGAATCTCTCCCGCCCCGGTGATGACACAGACGGAGGAAACCACCACTGCCCCCAGCCCCGACATGGCTCCAGCCTCACGAAACCAGGGGTCACCAGGCCAGCAAGTCTCGGCATCTCTCAGGAGAGTTTCTGTCAGGGCTGTCTGATTTAATACTCAACATGTTACAGCTTTTTAGGCATCGGGCCACAGACAAACTCTGACTGCTGCTCAGCTAATTTCGACCTTGGGAAAGGGAGTCCCCCAAAACTGAGTGGTCTTTATTCAACCTAGAGTTTCCCATGAGAAGCCAGGACGTAATACTTGAAGAAGGCAGCGTGAAACAGACAAGAGATCTTGGCATTGAAAAGGAATGGCTGCTCCCAACTGGTGTGGGAGAAGTTCCACCACCCGGCCACGGTTTCAGGCTCCACCCCATAACACCTCTAGGCAGCAATGAAGGGGCAAAGGAGCTCCTGTTTCCTGAGCCCCATTGGCACGGAGCTGCCTGGATGACTCACACCATCCACTTGTGGCTCCAAATACCATCGCTCCACATCTCCACTGCAGAGATGAGAAAGAGAGGTCTGGGTTCTTTTCAAACACTGTAATGACGGACCCAGCAATACAAAGGGCAGCCTGCCTGATTTCAAGGCCCCATGCTCTTCCCAACTCACCACACGGCTTCCCTACCATCCGGAGCCTTCTCCCCACATTGGGACCAGTTTCCACTTGCGACAGACTTCCCAGGCCACGTCCTACAACTCCAAAGGAAACCCACTTCCCTACATGAGTAAACATGCACGCTTGTGTTTTGGGCTGCCTACGCATGGATACATGATAAATTTAAAACTCTGCAGAAAGGTGAAAGCAAATTCTTCACAAACTTGACAGAAACCCAACCACCACCTCACAGATAGATGATTCCCTGGTGAAAAGCAGGGGGCTCACATGACAGCCAAGCTATGAAAATGTCACCCTAAGAGTGTCCTAGCGTTGATCTCCACACCAACGAAACCCATGCAGAGAGTACAGACTCATCTGCATCCCTCAAAACAGGACAGAAACCATGGGATTGAGGCGGATATTGTTTTTAATAACAGAGGAGGAATTGTATATGATCAGAATTGTGGGCGGTGACACAAGGTGTCCCTGGGTTCAAATCTTGGCTCTGTCATAACTAGAGAGTTCTTAGACATATTACTTCATTTCTCTAAGCCTCAGTTTCCTCATCTGTAAAATGGGATAACAATATCTCTTGTGAGGATTAAACAACCAAAGAATATGAACTACTTCATATTCTTACTCCAAGCATTAATGATTACCTTTTTTTTTTCAGACAAATGCAAAGTGAGAGCCTGCCTTCTTTTTCAAATCAAAAAGGCTCTTCACTGGACAGCCACATGTAAAAGAATGAAAATCAACCATTCTTTTTCACCATTTACTAAAACAAACTCAAAATGGATCAAAGACCTAAAGATTAGGCCTGAAACAATAAGTCTTCTAGAAGAGAATATCAGCAGTACACTCTTTGACATCAGCTTCAAAAGAATCTTTTCGGACACCATAACCCCTCACATAAGGGAAACAATAGAAAGAATAAACAAATGGGACTTCATCAGACTAAAGAGCTTCTTCAAGGCAAGGGAAAACAGGATTGAAACAAAAAAAACAGCCCACTAATTGGGAAAAAATATTTACAAGTTATTTATCCGACAAAGGGTTAATCTCCATAATATACAAAGAAATCACACAACTCAACAATAAAAAATCAAACAACCCAATTACAAAATGGACAGGGGACATGAACAGACATTTCTCCAAAGAAGATATACGGATGGCCAATAGACACATGAAAAGATGCTCATCATCACTAATCATCAGGGAAATGCAAATCAAAACTACACTAAGATATCACCTTACACCTGTTAGAATGGCAAAAATATCCAAAACCATGAGTGACAAATGTTGGAGAGGCTGTGGAGAAAAAGGAACCCTCATACACTGTTGATGGGAATGCAAACTGGTGCAGCCACTAAGGAAAACAGTATGGAGATTCCTCAAAAAGTTAAGAATAGAAATACCTTATGACCCAGCCATCCCACTACTGGGTATCTATCCTAAGAACCTGAAATCAGCAATTCCAAAAGTCCCATGCACCCCTACGTTCATCGCAGCATTATTTACAATAGCCAAGTCATGGAACAAACCTCAGTGCCCAGCAACTGATGAATGGATAAAGAAGATGTGGTATATGTATATACAATGGAATACTACTCAGCCATAAAAAAGGACAAAGTCGTCCCATTCACAACATCATGGACAGAGCTTGAGGGTATTATGTTGAGTGAAATAAGCCAGACAGAGAAAGACGAACTCTGTATGACTCCACTCATAGGTGGTAGTTAACATATGGACAAAGAGAACTGATCAGTGGTTGCCAGGGGAAAGGGGGGTGGGGGGAGGGCACTAGGGGTGAAGTGGTGTACCCACAACTTGACTAATAATGATGTACAACTGTAATTTCACAAGGTTGTTAACTACCATAATCTTAATTTAAAAAAAGCCTCTTCACTAGAAGTTTCCATCTCCTATACGTCTTTCCAGAGAAGTCTGCTCACCTGTTTAGAGGCCACATCTCTCCTCCAAGAGATCATCTAAATATGTAACACACGCACAGGGGCAGCTGGGAATGACTGCAGCATCAGACCAGAAGTGTCATCGCACCCTCTGCCAGCCACATTTTCACCTGCTCGGTGATGCAGCCTAGCAGAGACTCTGCTGGAAACTCGAAAGCTGTGTGTCCCCCTGGGTGAAAAGCAGTTTGACAGTGAAAACCGCTTCTTTTGCTGGAAGGAAACATGCAGCTAGGCATGCCAGACTGGGTGATTCTCGCCCTGAGCCAAGCGGTGCCAGCGTTTGCTGAACGGAATGCTGGGCCCAACCACACCCCCACAGGTCCACGAAGGGTCAGCTTGTCAGCAACGCGACGAGGTGACATGGACGGCTCCAAAATGTTATTTTTAAAACAACACTCCAAAACACAGATGCTTCTACAGAGCTGTGAGTCACCTGGTTCTGTTTTGGTGGGAGGGGGGACAGGAAGGGGCAGGGAGGAAGGACAACATCTAGGGGTGTCCCTGATTGTCTGAGCAAGGACAAGGGCATGCCCAAGCTGTCACCCTTGGTAACCTGGGGTGCAGAGAGCAGTAGATAAGCAGCAGTAGGTAACCATCATTTGGAACAACAAGTGTGTGCGTCCCTTTTGCAATTCATGCTGAAAGCAGCAAAGCTGTACACATCAGAGGCAGAAATTGCTCGTCTGTAATCCCTGGGCTACAGGAATCAAAACCTTCCTTGGGAAATCACTGCACTACCTGCCCTGAAGAAGAGACTCCTGGGATTTCAAAAGCCCCTGTGGAGGATTCCTCTGAACTGCCTCAAGCCCAGGACTCGGTGCCACACCACAGGCGGTTAGACATGGTGCAGTTAGAAAAGGAAACATGTCCACGGAATGAGAGGGACACGACAGCGCAAAAGGCCTAGGAGCTGGAGTCAGATGGACCAGCTTCAAATCCAAGCTCGGCCACTTTCTGCCAGGCGGTCAGATGCCCTCGCCCGGTCCCTGCTCAGTAAAGGAGAGGCCACCACACTGACCCTGGAGCGCAGCACTGGAGGGTTCCACAAGGACAGAGATGAGGCAACCAGCAGAGGCCTGGGGCTGAAAGCATCCTCCATACATGGTGATGGTGGTGGAAGTTGTTGGGGTAATTAACAAGACATCTGACTATGACCCTGACTGGCTACCTAGGCTCTGTCATGTTTCTCTGAACCCACAAAACATCCAGCACCAGACGGGGCACAGATGAGATTCTCCATACCTCCTGACTAGCAGACCGCCGCCTCTTGGAATCTAAATGTATCTACTTACTGTGAAAATCAGTCAACAAACATGTGCCACTCTTACTGGAATGCCATCTAAGTGATAAGCTTATTTTCTCAAATTATGAAAGACATATTCACTGCAGAAAAAAAATCTGTTTTTACATTTTTATGCCCCTATTGTATACACACCAGACTTCTGCAAATCAAGGAATAGAAACAGGGTATAAATCCCACCCCAGCCAACAAGTCATAGGATAATCCATCATATTTCTAGACAGCTCATAGTCTCTCCAGGGTGTGTGCACGCCCGCTCTCTCACTTGGCCCATACAGCTACTCAGGGATTGGGTGACTTTCCAAGAAGACAAGACACACAATAGTGATCGTTAATATTTACTGGATTCTTACTAAGTGCTCGGCACTATTGTAAGCACTTTACATGCACTGATACATTTCATCCTCCTTCCCATTCTGCAAGTGAGGGAGCCGCATCTCCGAGCCTAAACGCCATACTACACTGCTCTACGGGAGCTCCAATCCCTCCCTTCGACCAGATCCATGTGGCCTGACTCAGAGGAGAATCTTGACTCCAGAGGGAAAGCCTGCTTCAGACAGACTGGGTTGGCTATTCTCCGGGATGGTGGCTTTTTCCCACACGCAGTACCACATGCCAAAAAAAAAAAAAACCCACTAAGAGTCAGGAAACCTTGATATTATAGAAGTGACCACTTATTTTCTATGCCCCATTTAATTACAAATTCAAAAGTAACACATCAGTACAAGTTTGTTGTTAATAAAGTTAAACCCAAGAGAACTGAAAACATATGTCCATACAAAAACTTGTATTCAAATGTTCATAGCAGTATTATTCATAATAGCCAAAAAGTAGAAACAACTGAAATGTCTATTGATGAATGGATAAATGAAGTGTGGTATATCCATATAATGGAATATTATTTGGCCATGAAAAAGAATGAAGGAAATGCAAATCAAAACCACAATGAGATATCACCTTATACGCACTATGATGGCTATTATCAAAAAAGCAGAAGAGCCAGCCCTGATGTCCTAGTGGTTAAAGTTCGGTGCTCTCACCTGCTTTGGCACAGCTTAAATCTGATAGCTGACAAATGCTCCCCACCCCCGATTCCCACAGAGTATTCTGGGACCTTTGACAGCCACCTCACTTCCATGGGCCTCAGCATCCTCATTGATGAAACCAAGCAGAAGACATTTCAGTTCTAACATTCATTTTGTAAACCACAAGATCCAGAGGAAGCATGACAAAGAGTCAGGCAGAGCTAGAATCCACGTGCAAACCCGAGCTCACAGCACAGCCACTGCACCCAGGCGGCCTGGCGGAGAAAGCCCAACCGAGCAAGCGAAGGGGAAAGACCCCAGAAGGCTGCAACAAGCCCTCAAGCAGCCGGCCTGGCAAGCTGAGGGGCAGGGACACACATCCTGGACGTGAGGGACACAGGAGGGCTGGGCAGAGCGATTTGTCCAGCCCACAGGCACCACCAGCAAATCTCTCAAAGAGTGTGCAAGGACGCTCACAAACCTGAAGCCTGAAGTACAAAGCCAGTCAACGAAAGCCAGCCACACACAAGATTAAGGAAGAGGATTCTTCAAGAGGAGGGGTTAAAGAAAAAGCTCACACCATTAACGCTGAAAATTCGAAATCTGTCGCTGCTCCAGGAGCCCACAGGAAAGCAGAGTCAAGGCTGAAACAGGGATGCCAAGAACACAGGCAGCAAGCGAAAAATCCTCATCTCTGAAACTCAAGGTCACGGCGAAGGCTAACATTTCAAGCGGGCAAAAAAGATTCGTTTAGAAAAGAGATCACACTGAAAGCTCACATCCCTTATGAATTCTAAAGAATGCCACAGGGTCAGGTCACAATGGAAAGAAGAAAGAGGTCACAGAGGCACAGGAGAAGCTTCACGTGGCAGCTGCCTCCTAAGGGGACAGAGAGAAGAACAAGGAAAAGGGATGGTCTCCAGGAGGAACAGAGGCCCCCGCAGCGGGCGCAGGGGAGAAGACTGCTGGCATGGGGACAGAGGGCAGGGGCTGGAGGACGAGGCAGGGACCCTGGCAGGGAGTGCACTAGATTGGGGGGGCTCTAAGGCTGGACTGCAGGCTGCCCTCATCAGAGTCACTTGGAGAGGGACAGGACGGGAGTGGGAAGCGTTGAAAGGCAGGTTCCCGGACCCTGGGTCCCAGACCTTCATTCAGTGGGTCTGAGGGGAGTGCCAGGAATCTGCATCTTAATAAAAACTCGAGGTAATTTCACTGCACACCCTAAGTTTGAGAACCAGTGCATTGAGCAATGACAAAATGTCCTACAGACAAAGACACTAGGAAATAGGAGGACAACCACATCCAACAGCTCTTCTCCAGGAGCTACCTGCAATCCTCCAGGCTGGCCCCATCCTGCTTCTCGGACTCCAGGAGCCTTGCCAGATATGGCACCCTCCACCACAGCTCTTATCAAGGCTGCTGGGGGGACGAAGGCAGAGACATCCTGTGGCACTCCCCACCCCCAGCACCATTAGGGCTTGTTCAAGCTGAAAGAGGGCACACAGAGCTCCACGTCAGCCAGTGACCCCACCAACCCACTGAGCCCACGCGGCCTCCTCGCAAAGAAGGGGCAGAAGGACCTGGTGGCCCAGCCATGACAACTCCGTATTCTGAACGACTCCCCCAGACACCTGGAAGCTGACTGCACTTCCTTCCCACATGAGAAAGAGACCTTGACATATTTAGAACAACATGATAATAGATGACAAACCAGAGGCTATTTCAAAAAGCCCACAGAGACGTTCTGCAGCCCTGACAACTTCCCAGAAGATCTCAATTATATCTAAGAACCCTAAGCAAGGAAGATCTGGAGGAAACAGGACAGAAGAGAGAGGAGGAGGAACCTGGGGAAGGAATGGAACGTTCCGAGCCGGAGGGCTGAATCCATCGCTCTGCCTCGTGGCTGATGGGATGTCTCTTGTCAGCTTACAAAGTCCCTTGACTATTACAGTCAGATCATGACAGGAGACAGAAGTCCTCCTCCTACCGAGATTCAAGGAAATTTCCCAAGGGAAGCTGGAAGTCCTCTAGGGTGTCTGACTGCGTATTAGATCAAAACCACCACTGTCTTCACACTGGGCATCTCCAACCCAGGAGATGTGGATGTGTGAACTAACTCCCAAACCTTTACAAGTCCCACACAACACAGGCAGATGAAAAGCATTTCTTCCTCTCAGCTAATAAAATGGGAAGGCAGAGACATAGTGAAACAGGAAACACATACAGGTCTTCCTGACACCGAGCTCCTAAATTCCTCGGAACTGCCTGAGTGAGAGAAGCGTCTTTGGATCTCGTGAGGTGACTCTTGGTGGCTCCTAGATAGGGGGTGGTCACCAGAAAGACCAAGCGGTGATCAGAAGCTTAGAACTGCCAACCCCACTCCCAACCTCGGTGGAGGGGAGAGGGGCTGGAGATTAAGTTAATGATCCATCACGCCTACGTGATGAAGCCCCCATAGAAATCCCTAAACCACGGGGTTTGGAGGGCTTCTGGTTTGGTGAACACATCCCTGTGCCAAGAGGGTGGTGCACCTCAACTCCATGGGGACAGAACTCTGTACTCGGGACCCTTCCAGACCTTAGCCTATATACTTCTTGATTGGGCTGTTCATCTCCTTCTTTTGTAATGTTCTTTATAATAAACTGGTAAACATAAGTAAATGCTTCCCTGAGTTCTGTGAGCCATTCTAGCAAATGATGGAATCTGAGGAGGGGTTGTGGCCACTCTCTGATTTATAACCAGTTCGTCAGAAGTACAGTGGTAACCAGGACTTGCGATTGGCATCTGAAATGGGGGCAGTCTTGTGACCTTAACCTATGGGGTCTGCACTAACTCCGGCTGTATCAGAATTGAACCGAACTGTAGGACACCAGGTTGGTGTCTGGAAAGCTGAAGATTTGGTTGGTGTGGGGGGGAAAAAACCCACAAATTTGGTGTCAGAAGTGTGGCGAGCAGAGTAAAAGAAAGTGTTTTTTCTTTAGAAATACAATTCATTCTCCAAAAAAGAATTCTGATGCGGCAGTCTTGCTTTTTCACCCAGTAAATAAACAGTGAGTGGCTGCTTCGGGTCAGATGCTCTGGATCCCACGGGGAGCAGAACATGCTAGGCTGCTGCCTTCTGAGCACTTACATCTGGTCTGTGGCAAATGAGCAAATAAATAAAGGGGATAATTTCTGATGGTAACAAGTGCTCTGCACAATAGAAACCAGAAGAAAGGCCTTGGGGGGGCTCCTTATACAAGGGGGATCAGGCCCCTCCGAAAAGACAAGAAGATCAGACAGGGGAGAATGGTGAACGCTGTGAGAGGGAATCGAGGGGCCTTCCTCAAGGAACAGGAAGAAAGCAGTGTAGTTGAAGCCTAATAAACAAGGAGATGGCAAGGCAGGCGGCAGCTGGATCACACAGGGCCTTGCAGGCCGCGGGGAGACTCGTCCATCTTCTTCTCATGAACAGGCAAAGCCAATGGAGGTTTTTTGGCAGGAAGTCGTGGGATGTGGATTGCTTGCTTATTTTTACATCACTCTGGTTGCTGTGTGGTGTGGACTGCAGAGGAGCAGGACCGAAAGAGGAGACCAGCTGGGAGCTAGCACGGCATTCCAGGCAGGAGGCGGTGGAGGCCTGACCCAGGCTCGGAGCTGTGAGACGGCCAGAAATGGTCGGTGGTCTCTGAGATGCATTTGGGAGCTGACAGGACTTCCTGATGGACTGGAATGGGAACTGAAGTGTACAGAGAAACAAAGGATGACTTCCAGATTTCCGGTCTGAACAACCAGCTGGTGGCACTAACTGAGCTGGGTGTGGCAGGCAGGATGGCTCCTGAAACGACCTAGCCCCGGGAAGCTGTGAATATGTTACTGTACATAGAAAAAGGGACTTTAGCAGATGTGATGAGAGTTAGGGACCTTGAGACGGGGAGATTATCTTGGACTACCTGAGCGGGCCCAATCTAATTACAAGAGCCCTTAAAAGAAGAGAACTTTCCCTGGCTGCAAACAGGAGAGAGAGGTGGCAGAAGAGATGCAGCAGAAGAGAGGGTCAGATCTCAAGCAGGAGGAGTGGATGGGCCACTGCTGGTTCTGAGATGTAGGCGCCGTGTGCCAGGACTGGAGAGAGGCCTGTAGGAGACACGGGCAGCCCCCTACTGAGAGCCAGCACAGAAATGGGGACCTGAGTTCGACAACCACTCGGAACTGGGTTCCACAACAGCTGAATGAGCAAAGAAGTGGATTCTCCCCTCGAGCATCCAGGAAGGAGCACAATCCTGCCAGAACCTCGATCTTAGCCCAGGATCCACATCAGACTTCTGACCTCCAGAACTGTAAGAGGACAAATCTGTATTGCTTTAAACCACTAAGGTGCTGACCATTTGTTACTGCAGCAAGAGGAAACTAATACAACTGTGGAGACGAGGAGAGACCAAAGGTCAGGTGGGAAGAGAAAGTGCTCTGTTTCAGGTACCATAAACCCAATGGGAGCAGGCAAGAAGGTAGGCATTACGCACATCTGAAACTAAGTGGAAAGCCCAGTGGTTACACCTGCCTCTTCCATCACGATCCCCAGCAGATTTAAGTCTCACGTACTCAGGAACCCTGTCTATTTCCCCCAGTGTAAGTCAGACGATAGCGCAAGACCTGGCAGGTAGCGGGTGCTTCATAAACAACTGTTGAGTGAATGCTGATTGTCCGGTCTTTAAAAAAATCTCTCACTCCATGTCCCTGCTGTTCATTGCCACATTTCCTTGCTCTCATTTGCAGCCATCTTCCTTGAAAGAGCTGTCTACACTTGCTGCCCCCAGCATCCCTTCTCCTAATCTCTCTTCAACGCCCTCCAATCAGGCCTTCACCCCACCAGTCTACTGACCTGCTCTTGTCAGCGTCACCAATGGTTGCCACTAGACTATCCAAAGGTCAGCTATCCTCATCTTGTTCACTCCATCAGCAGCATTTGACACAGTTGCTCACTCTCTCCTCCTTCCAGCATGTTCTTCTCTTGGCTTCCCCCGTCCCCCACAGGCTCTCCTTCTCCATCTCCTTTGCTGTTACCTCCTCCTTCTTCCTACATCCTCTCAACGCAGGAGGCCCCAGGGCTCAGATCTGATCCATCTACACTCTCTCTCCCACTCACCGGGCTTTAAGTACCTTGGTATGTCCACACCTCCTGGGTCTGTATTTCCAGCCCTGGATACACATGTCTCCTTCCTGTCTCCTCTTAGATGTCATGATATCTCGAATTCAGCATGTCCACACCAGAACCTCCGATGGGCCCCCACAAAGCCTACGCTATCCAAAGCCAACCTCATCCCAGTTAACAGCAACCCCATCCTTCTAGCTCCTTGGGCCAAAGACCTTGCAGGCATCTTTTACTGATCTCACTCACACCTCACAACCCACGTTCCAGGACATTCTTTCAGCTCCAGCTTCAACATAAAGCCAGGGCCCGGCCGCTTCTCACCACTTTTACTGCCCCACCCCGGGTCTCGGCCATCATAGCCCCCTGGATTCCTGTGACAACCTCTAACTCTCCTCCCTGCCTCCGCCCCTGCCCCTAAACTCTAGTCTCTATGCACCAGCCAAAGCAAGCCTTGAAATCAAGTCAGGAGATAGCCCTTCTCTCTCAAAATCCCCCAGCGGCCTCCCCACTGCACACAGAAAAAACATCAGCCTCCTCACAGCGGCTCACAAGGCCCTGCAGGGTCTGACCCACCGGAAGCTTCTGTGATTTCACCTCCTCCTACTCTGCCCCTTGCTGCCTCCTTGATGTTCTTGGGACACGTCAGGCACACTCCCACTCTAGGCCATTGCCAGGCCACCCCCTCTGCCTGGAACATTCTCCCTTCCTCCAAATGCCACCTTCTCAATGAAGCTGGTCCTCACCCGTTTAAAGTCATAATCTCCCCACACCCCTGACCCCCCTTGGCCTGCTCTACTCGTACTTTTCTTCCATAGCAACTATCAGCTTCCAACATGCTATACATTATCTATGGTATTTGTGGATTATCATCAATCTCACCCTAAATAGAATATAACTCCACAAGGGCAAGAATACTTATCTGTTCTGTTCACTGCTGGCCCGGATGCCTAGAAGGGTGTCTGGCCCATCATAGACACCTAGTGAATATTTATGAAAATAAAAAACAAATGAACAAATAAACCAATGGGCTACTACATCAAGGTAAATGCCCCGTTACTCATGGGTTATGGCCCAGATGACTGTGTCCCGCCATCTTATCCCTCATCTCAAGATCTGCCTGGCACCTGGCAGGGGTTAGAGGATGTCTGATGAATGAGCCGAACAGTGACCATTCCTTTGGGATTGCCAGGCCCACAGAGATGACCTAGAGACCCAAACACTACCAGCTTTTCCATCTGAATCTGAAAATCCCTCAAACTCAACACACAAAGCTGCCCTACCCTGATTGCCAGGCTGGCTGTCCAGATCGTGAAAAAGATGGCTTGGGATGATGGAGTAAAATTTGTTAAGCTGGTGCTCGAGTGGATCTGATGAGCAATTAGACAGCTGGAAGAGGCAGCTGCTCCCTCACTGTGGGCACTGTGCCACTTGGAGAGGCAGCTGGTGGCCCAGCGAAGGCTCCACGTGGCTGGGCGCCCAGAGCCCCTCAGATGGCTGCTGCCTCTTCAAGGTGTGAGCCAGAGAAGTGGAGCTTTCCTGTGACGCCTGGGGACTGAGGCACAGCTGCGGCGCCAGGAGGAGGCAATTCTAAGGCAGATGAGGTGGAGGTGAGAAGCAAAAGGCACTGGAGGAGACAGGAAGTGAGCAGGGTTCAGAGAGAGTTAACCATCATGAATAACGGCCATATTATTACATTATTGTTTCAGCGACAATTTACTGAGCACTTACTATGATCAAATCGCTGTACTTCAGCCCATTTAATTCTCTCGTTAATCCTATCAAGTACGTACATCCCCTCATCCTGGAGATAGGACCACTGAGTTCCCAAGAGGTCAAGAGGCCAGCTGGCGGTGAGGCGGGCCATGGCCCAGAGTTGCAGAGAAAATTCCATGAGGTCACCAGGCGGGCAGCCTGGACCAGACCCTCCTGGCAGCTCCCAGTGTTCCAGCTACACCAGGAGTTCAAAGGCTCTGGAACCTGGGGAGGGGAAAGAGTAAAACTTTCCTTTAAATCTGACACTTTGAGGTTTGAGGATGTGGCTCGCGGACAGTTTTCTTTGTCATTCACTTCTGTTCCTGGAAATCTTTATGGGTTTGAGGAACACCTGGTAAGAGCTGGAGAAGAGATTACTTATGGCCATAAGCAGCGCCAGGGGAAATGCTGCGATTTTCTTTCAAAGAAATAAGTTAATGGCTTCGCATCATAAAGTTTAGGCCATTAAAAATCCTAAATAGCAGTCCATCGAGGCCTAGTAATATAACTGGCCTTATTGAGTCCTTACTGCGGTGCTACGTCCTTGCAACACATTATCTCATTTAAAAAGCTCCATGAGGCAGGAACTGTTATTGCCCCCACTTCACAGATGAGCAAACTGAGACAAAGGCAGGTTAGGCATTGTGCTCGAGGCCAGGAAGCCAGTAAACGGCAGAGCCAAGACCCCACCCCAGGCAGTCTGACTTCTGCCTCTGCTCCTGGCCCTGCGTGGTCTTGACCATGGCCTGTGGCCCAGAGGGCAAGGCTCCAGAGGTCCGGTAAGGGGCCTTCAGGGGGCTCAGAGAAGGGGAAACGGCAGCCCTTTATTGTGCCATTTTCCTCAGCACCCCACAGTGTCCTTGAGTAACTGCAGTCGCCCAGGTCAGTGGTCCATGCGCCAACCCAGGCCAACTGTGAGGGACCCTGACTTTTTCTGGAAGAGAAGCAAACTGCCGGCAGTGTCGCCAGATGTAGACAAGACTCTTTCAGAAAACTCCTGTTTGTCTTTCTGTACGAGCTCAGATATCACCTTCTCCAGGGAGCCTGCCCTGAGCCAGCCATCTCTCCGCCTGTTGCACGCTCACGTGCTGCAGGTGGGTCAATTACAGTGCAATGCCCCAACTGTCTGTGCACAGACCTGCCTGCCTTTCATCTCTGACACACAAGTGAGGGCTTACAGAATGGAAATGATAACCTGTTCCCAAAACCCAACCCAAGGACGTGTGTCAGGCTCTGTGTGGGTGCTTCAAGAGCCTGCGGCCAGCACAGCAAGTCAGCAGGCAGCACCTCAAAGACACAACCCAGTAGGCACCACAAGCCCACAGAATGAGCTCCCCAACCGCCCACTGGCTCAACCTCACTTCCGGCCAGCTCTTGGCCAAGTGACACCTACTTTCATTCCTTCTGGAAACCCTCTTCTTTCTGCCAGGCCCTTCCAACTTGAGAACCAACAGGCCACCTGCCCAGCTCCCACCTGTGCCTTCTCTCCCAGGGCTCTCACCAACCTCTCTTCCTCTGGCACCTCACCTCTAGGGACTGAGAAGAACAAACCACTGGTCTGTCTCCCGGTGGGAGTGGGCATGGGTCTTCCCACGACCATTCTTTCAGTTTCTCCAGCCCCCGTGCCTTCTCTTGTCTCCGGGCCTTTGCACACGCTTTTCCATCTGCCTGGAACCTTTTGCCAACCTAGGGTCATCTTATCCTTCAAGGATTTTGTTATTTGCTGCAAGAAGCCTTCCCTGACCATCCCTGCCACAGCCCCGACAAGGGGCTCCCACTTGGGGCTCCCCAACCCAGTTCATGTCCCACTTCACTGAGAATGCTCCTGGACCTCTTGTTTTGCCTTCTCCACCCACAAGGGATTCTCCTGTATCCCAGACGACAGGCATGTAATAAATATTTGATAAACAAAATGAATGAAGAGTGAGTGAAGAACTAAGTGGGTAAATGGATGACAGGACAGCTCTGCACACAGATGGATGTTGGTCACTCAGCAGTTTATATATGTTCACTATGCACCAGAAGACAGTCTAAGAACTTGTACATATATCGTTCTCCAAACTTAAGAACAACCCAATGAAGTAGCCTCTGCTCCATTTACAGGTTAGAAAAACAGAGGCACATAAAAACTAGGTGACTTTACCTAAAGTCATCCCACTGGAGAGCGGTTAAGCAGTGACTCTGACCCAGCAGGGTGGTCCTAAAATCCCATCCCTTCAGGGTATTATACTGAATACAGTACACATTACACTGCCAGGGGCAGACTGTTACACCAGCGGCTCCAATGAACCATGCCTCCTGGAATCCCCGCCCTGGCACGGTCACTTCCCGCTGACTCTGACTTGGCCATGAGACTTGCTCCAGCCAATGGGGCACTAGCAAGTTTTCAAGAGAGGCACATGGAGATGTGGTGTGAAGGAGAACTGAGGAACTCGGCCATCAGCCAGAATGGAGGCCCAGACACACTGGCCTTAGCTGAGCTGGCCCAGACAGCCTCCAGTCCTTTGAGCCACTGGAACTGAGGCCTCAGATGACATGCAGCAGAGACAAGCCATCCCTGCTGTGTCCTGCCTGAATTCCTGCCTCAGAGAGCTGTGAACAAATAAAACAGTGGCTGTTTGAAGCCACTAAGCTTTGGAGTGGTCTCTTGAGCAAAAACAGATGCTGGAAACATTGCTTTCCTTTCACAGACGGGATCATGCAGACCTCAACGTATTCATTCACTCCACAAATATTCACGGGGCGTACTGCGTACCAGTCACCGTCTGGGCTCAGGATTTGGCAGAGAACACAAGAGACACAGGCCTGGCCCTCGAAGAGCTTACATGCTCAGACAAGCCAACAAACAAATTTATTTTTATGTCAAGTACTGCTGTGAACTGCACGGAGAAATGAAGCTGTGTCGGGGTGCTATTCTAGACAGCCTCTTGATAAAGTGATATGTCAGCAGAGACCTCAAGGAAGAGGGGAAGAAAGCCATCCAAAGATCTGGAAGCAGAACATTCCAAGCCAAAGGGACAGCAAGTGCAAGGGCCCTGAGACAGAAACATGCTGAGGAGGAAGAAGGGGAGGCATCTGGGCAGGATGGTGGTAGGAAACAAAGAGGAGGAGGAGGCCAGGGCCAGATCAGGTGGGGCACCGAGGGCCATGCAGTGTCCTAAGTATGAAGGGAGGCCAAGAGGCCAGAGGCCGAAGGGTGACATGACCTGACTTCTACTTTCAAAGTCTCACCCTGGTGGCAGTGAACACTCAACAGCAGGGCGGGTGGGCACAGCCAGAGTGGAGGCAGGGAGCCCAGAAAGGAGGCTGCTGTGACAATCCAAGCACGTGACGATGATGACTTGGCCTGGGGAGGCAGGAGGGCTGCGGTGGAGGGAGGATGCTGGTTTTATCCTCGCTCCCACGGTAATCCCACACTGGTAAACAACACACGGTGGATCACCGACCTTTCTCTGGGATGAAAATTAGATTGGCTATCACTCTTGCACAGCTGCAGGGCTGGAATAGGAAACACATGTGGCTGCCGTCACAGCTGGTTTTCTTTTTTTTTTTTTTAAAGATTTTATTTTTTTCCTTTTTCTCCCCAAAGCCCCCCAGTACATAGTTGTATATTCTTTGTTGTGGATCCTTCTAGTTGTGGCATGTGGGACACTGCCTCAGCGTGGTCTGATGAGCAGTGCCATGTCCGCGCCCAGGATTCGAACTAACGAAACACTGGGCCGCCTGCAGCAGAGCGCACGAACTTAACCACTCGGCCACGGGGCCAGCCCCTGG
Source organism: Equus asinus (assembly GCF_041296235.1). Classification (NCBI taxonomy): domain Eukaryota; kingdom Metazoa; phylum Chordata; class Mammalia; order Perissodactyla; family Equidae; genus Equus; species Equus asinus. The sequence goes on from NC_091803.1 coordinate 39,740,923, forward strand.
TTTTCTTTTTTAAGACACATTCCTATAGCCCCTCCTGAGCATGCCACGGAAGGAACCCAGCCTAAAGAAAAGCAAACCTCGTCTGGAGACCGCTTGGAAGTGGGACTTCTTCAACCTTAACTGAGGCTGAAAATAAACTAAACAACATTGCAATGCTCCACTGGGTAATGCCACTACAAAATGCGGCCCTGCTGTGCGTTTTGTAAATGGAACACAGAACCAACGGCTCTCTAGGAGGAAACGCTGCACCTGTGTCAATCACGGACCACTGGTTCCTTTCTCATTACAAATCACTGCTCATTTCAGTCACTCATTTATTTGCTTCATCTGGAAGAGAAGCTGGTCTAGGTTGGAAGATATTTATTTTTACCCACAGAATCATTTTCAGGGAAAAGGAGAAGGAAACAGACTGCGCAGGCCAAAGGAAGATTAAGTAAAGGCAAAAATACTAAAGAAAGAATACAGTCTGAGAAAGACAGACTTCCATCCAAAAATGCAAGACGTGAACTCCTGGTCCTGTCGCCACCTATCTCCCAAATCCTTTGATCGTCTTTTAATTCCCATTATCTCCATGCCCAGTGCCCACCACCTTCCCTGGCTTGGATGACCACGGCAGCAGCCAACTGGTCACCCCACACCGGCCTTTGCCTTCGTCAATTCTCTCTCTGTAGGGCAGAGAAGGTGACAAATTTAAGATGAGTATCTGATCCCTCAGTCCCTTGGTTACGGCTCTTCAGAGGCTATCCATTTTTCTTAGAATAAAGATCAGACCCTTTCCTGAGACCTCTGAGGTCCGCAGTGCCCTGGGCCCATGCCGTTCCCCTCACTCTCTGAGCTCCAGCAACCCCAGCCACCTCTCCATTCCTTTATCACCTTGTTCCCCCCTCCTGCCTCAGGCCTTCTCCACATACCAGCCAACTAGATAACCTGGTGATGGAAGGCAAACGCCTTCCTCTTTCAGGTCTGAGCTCCAACATCTCTTCTTCTTTGGAGAAGCTGTCCCCAATCCTCAGCCCCAACCCCAGACCTGAGCAGATCCTTTGAAGCTGTTACTTTTGACAGTAACCTCTGTGGACCTCAGGTCATCTTCCTCAGAATACCACAAAATTGGCCCCTTCTGTGCTGGTCATACATAAAGGCTACCCTTTGACTCCAGGACTCAATCAATGATCAAGCTTAGCCCCGTTTTTGATCGAAAGATTCTTCCCAGCTGTGACCCACCCAAAAAGGAGGAGGAGATTATTAGTAACTAATTATTAGTTTTGCCTCCCACCAGCATCCTCTCCCTTCCTCAGACCATTCAAGGTCATATGTCAAAACCTGTGCAAACTAGTTGTTCTTGCAAACACCGAGATATGCCCATCTCTGAAATAAGGGGGCCACCTGACTTCACCGTCAAACTTATTTCAGTTTTAATATATATCAGCCCAAATTACAGACTCCAAGAAAAGGAATGACAAGGTCAACACATGCAGACACCCTCTCAGTCATCATTAGCGCTTTACAAGGAAATTAATAACATAAATAAAAGCAGAACAACATTTGCAGAGTGCTTATTGCAGGCCAGGCTCTGTGCTAATTACATTTGTGGATTATTTAAACCGTACAAAAACTCTACAAAGGAACCGTTGTTAAGATCCCTGTTTCACAGAGGAGGAAACTGAGGCTTAAGGAAATCGCTAGCTGGAGGTCAAATGACTGATAAGTGCAAACACATAACCCTTCTACTATCCATCAAGACGGCCAGCTCCTGCAGCGCAAACTCTGTGTCCCCCAACGGACCCACCTCCCTGGAACATTCCATCAAACCCAAACCAGCCTATGCCAGAACGGCCGACGCAGGTGTGCTTCCCGCCAAAGAGATAGACGCTGCTCCTGTCGGGAACAACTTTCGTTTCAGAATTCATCAATCGAGGCCTGTGAGAATTGCCATAAACCAGGAGAAGGAGGGGCAGCAACGTAAGCCAAACGTCAACCACAGGTTTGAGTTTGGTCAAAAAGGGGAAAAAAAAAAAAAAGACTCAAATTAAGTTTCTTTAAGCACTATACTTTTAAATATGTTTAGAGAATTTTTCCCCTTAAATATAACCAGGAAAAGTCAGCATCTCCTCTGCTAGAGGAAACAAGAAGTTGTCACTATAATTCAAATATAATTCAAAACCCAAGCAGATGTGAAGAAGTAAAACGAAGTAATCATAAGAGTCACTCAGATGGGGCAGTTTCTAGGGAGGGAGGGGCCACCCAACTAGGCGCATGACACACTGTCACAGCACATCACAGACGTGTAGGTATCCCACCAACCCGTGAGGAGCTCTTCTTACTACACCATGTGACAGACGGTGAAACTGAGGCTGGCCACGTGACACTACTCGGCCAAGGTCACACAGCTAATGCGGAGCAACACCAGGATTCGGCTTCTAGACTGGCCGATTCCAGAGCCCCAGCTCTCAACCACCACATGATGGGTCCAACAAAAAAGGGAAACATCGTTTTTCAATTTAAGTTTACCATTCAGGAGCAATTTTTGTAGGAAAAAAACTCAATGTTCTCTATCATCATATGGAAAAACATGCCCTTTCGGACTTATTTTTAAAGCAGTGCTATTACGACTTAGGTGGGTCCTACCTGAGGCCTCATCGAACAAACATTGTAATTAGATCCACTAATAAACTGACACAACAAGTCTGGAAGGAGAAACGTGACTGCTCTTTTGAGAACACAAAACCGTCATTTCAAATTAAGCAACAACAACAAATGGTGACAATGTGACTGCGGGAGCAACGCACCTCTGTGTTTGAACACCAACCAGCGACCCTCCTGTGAACCCATCCACACCATCCCCTCCAGCCGCAGACAGTTCTCAGCGACGTGGGACAGTTTCTCAAAGAGGGTAAACCATCGTCCACGTAGATAACATTGGGCCCGAACCAGTATTCAAAAGATGATTTTGCTTCCAGGAAGCACAAGAAACCCTCCCTTCAGCACATGGGAGTTATGCGACTATATGAAGGAATAAAAGAACTGCTTCTTCCATTCCCAGAATTCTAGACCCTACATCACCACCCTGAGAGGGCACGAGTCACAATCAGGATCTAGTCAAAGTCCCCCCACAACCTGTCATCCCATGAGTCCCTCAGCCCACGTGTCCCCATGGCCCCATTAATAAACTCGTCACGAGGCATCAGACGACATTGCCAGGTGCAAAAGGAGACTCCAGGCATGTGACAGAGATGAAGAGCAGAAGGGGAGAGTGGGAGAAGCACGGGCTCAGGGCTCAGCAAGGGCCGCTCGGGAAACCCACTCTGGCGCTCTGTGCACAAGCCGCGGTGACAGCCCAGACGAGGGCCCTGGCCACGTGGGCACACGCCCTAGAGCGACATCAAATGCACGTTTAGCTTATCTCTGTTTACTATGTGCATAGGTCACTGCAAGCATGACAGACACTAGACCTGCATGGAAAGACAGAGAGAAATAAAGCCAGTACTGTGCGCCACCCCACAGTTCCGTTCATCGAGCCTGGGCACCAGGACGTGCTCCAGAGGGACGTGTGAACGGCTGCTCCCCAGCAGTCTTGACAGCCACAGGCGTCTCCCAGTACGAGGCTCCTGCCGAACTGAGAGGTTGTCGGGTTTAACGAAGACTGTATGTGTGTCTTAAAACAACCGAGCTCTTAAACACCCGCCAGCCACTTCCTCTGGTGTTCAGATTCAGAAACAACAATCTGTTCCATTGCTGGAAAAAGGAGCATCTACACAATGGCACCTTCCTAAGGGATTTTCAAGATTAATTCCAACTATCGGTGATTCTCACCATCCATGCTGGTGAGAACCTAACCTCTACAAGGGCCACCAAGGACTCCGTGACATCCGATAACGGACACTGGTGCACTGAATGAACGTAGATAGTGATACAAAGTCTTAACAGATATTGTCCTATTCTATCCACATGACCCACTGATGGAGGTGTGACCAGCAGCTCTTCTGTTTGAGCAGGGAACAACCTGGTACTTGTGGGTGCTGAAGATTCCACCAAGATCCCATGAGGGCAGAACGAGGCCCACAATCAAGACCTTTGGAATCTTCTAAATGGATAGACCTGAAAACCAATGAAACAAGTATTCAACTCGATTACACAGCCCACAGGAGTCTGGGCCAGGATGGAGGCCCAAATAGGGTATCAGATTCCTGAACAGACAAGAGGCATCTCTCGAGCCCACTCCACTACAGAGCCACTTACTTACTGAGAAGCTTGGCAAGACCTCCCACGGGAACACAAAATGCCACCCAAGGCCACAGACGGCAGGATGGAGAAACACAAATGACAAGAAGAAACGTGAAGATTAAGTGTGCTTTTGACAATGGGACACACTTTCATTAGACCTACTGCTTTAACTGCTACTTCCTGCCTTCTTCAAAGCACCCATTTTTCCTCCTCTCTCACACATCCTTAACCTAAAAGGTTCTGATTTCTTGCAGATCAACCACCAGCATCTTGCTTTGCAGCAACATTCACATGATTAATGTCTGCTCTGCTTCACCCCTACGTGAAATCAGCCGTTAAAGAGGCAAAAATTGGCCAGAGGGTCTTCATTTTCTGGTGCATTACCCATGCTTTGGGTTCTCTGGAGTAACGAACATCCACCAAAGCAGACATAACCAAACCCCCAGGATCGAAGCCCTCACCTGCGAGACGCAGCGGCCTAATGCTCCTCCAACCACAGACGCAGAAAGAGCTGCACCTCCAAGATGTAAGCATCAGTACCCACAGGATCCGAGATCAGGCCTGAGTGTTACTCCCTCTCCCGAAAAGTCTGGCACGGGTAGCTTCCCCCACCGGTTCCCCTGCCCCCATTCTCCCATGGGGCGTTTCCTGGGAGTGCTCCAGCACGCGCCAGAACTCAGTGTAGACGCGCGTTCCATAGCGGAAGCTGGACTCCGCGCACTCAACCTCTGCAAAAGAGTACTCAACTTTCACTCGGGAAGCCAGTTTTCCCCAACTTTCACACACCACTGACTCGACCCCAGGATGGACTCCAGCCCAGCTCCAGAGGGGGCATGTGACCTGGCGCTGGCCAGTCAGGGCCTTGCAATCATTCTGGCCAGCTGCTGGTTTGGAGGAGAGCATGTCGGAGACCGTGAAACTTCAGGAAACTTGTGCACAGAGGCAGGAGTTCTTCCCTCTTCCACCCTGGACTCGAGTGAGAAAGGATCCAAGTCCTGGAGCTGCTACATCATCTTACAGTCACGCAGGGAGACTGCCCTGTCTGGTGATGCAGCCAACATGGAGGGCAGCAAAGGAAAGACAGACAAGGAGAGAAATAGAGACAAGGACAGATACAAACTGGGCCGGCCTGGTGGCGCAGTGGTTAAGTGTGCACATTCCACTTTGGCGGCCTGGGGTTCGCCGGTTCAGATCCCAGGTGCGGACATGGCACTGCTTGGCAAGCCATGCTGTGGCAGGCATCCCACATATAAAGTGGAGGAAGATGGGCACGATGTTAGCTCAGGGTCAGTCTTCCTCAGCAAAAAGAGGAGGATTGGCAGATGCTAGCTCAGGGCTAATCTTCCTCAGGGAAAAAAAAAAAGGACAGATACAGACAGACATACAGGCACAGACAGGCAGAGATAGACAGATAGACACAGAGACAGACAGACTAGGTCCTGGTAACACCAACTCCTTGATCAAGCCTTGCCTGAAGCCAGAAACTTTTGTTACATAAATCAGTAAGCTCCTTTTTATATAAAACAGTTGGTATTAGTATTGAGGAAAGAAACCTTGGAAATTACTAACTCAACTGTTTTCCTTTGTTTACAACAATGACTTCTAAGGGACCACCGGGCCAAGCCCAGACAAGAAGAATTTTACTCGATAATCATTAATCCTCTTAAAAGCCACCTAGGCATTCCACAAGATTACAATTGGAATCCTAGTTAATTATTTTTTTAATCTGACCAAATTTTAAAGCTTATCTAGAAAATGACCAAATAAAAAGTGAGGTTTTTTTGAGAACATTAAGTTGAGACTTGTTCCAACACTCACATGACGCACACGCACTACAGAGTCATAACGATGAACACAGACACTGCCAGCGTCCGACAACAGATTCGATGCAACAGAAAAGCCAGCCAGACCCAGGCCCTGGAACTCTCTCTCATGTTATGAAAAAGACGGAAAGGTGGCGTCGCAAGTTATTGAGGGAGAAACATTGTTACTAAACGATGCAAAACTAAGTATCTGGTTAATGAGGGGAAGGAGGGGGGTACCGGGGACAAGCACAGACCCTCTCTTCACATCCTACCTGGAAATAAACTCCAAATGTATTAAAGAGATGTAAAAGTTTAAAATAGGTCAAATAAGAAAACACTAGTGTAAGAAGTTTCCGAATCCATGGACGAAACCACAAACAAAAGTCAACAGACTTCATTAGGTGAAAATTTAAAACTTTGTAGGTCAAAAAACACAGTAAAATGAAAGGATAACAAATATTTGCCACAAAAATGGCCAAGTGTTGCTATTCTTATAAATAAGAAGCACAACCAAATCAAAAAGAGAAAATCTAAAAACCTGATAAAAAAAATCAAGACGGATGATAAGTTGACTCTTCAAAGCAAAGAACAAATGGCCCATGCACTTGAAAAGATCCAACGGTTACAGAAATATAAAATAAAACACAACTTGCGACCAAATTAGCACAGAGTTAAAATGCTAACCCTCAGCGCCAGGGAGGGCGAAGCAGATCGGACACACACACACACCGCTGGCGTCAACACACTCTTTCTGGAAAGCATGTTGGCAATCCTCGTCAGGAGCCTGAAATAGCCTGTGATTCTCTTCACAGGAGCTGAGCCTGGAGAAGTCATTAGAATCACGTACTAACACGTGTGCACAAAGACCGTCCCCAGAGCAGGGGTAACGAGAAACAGCTCCACGCCCAGCCACAGGGAGCAGGAGGCCTCATGTGGCCATTAAGACTACTAAGAAAAAATATCTAACAACATGTAAAGGTGCTCATGATATAAGCCCAAGTGAAATGAGAGAATACAAAAGGATACACACAAAATGATCCAAATTTGTTTTACAAACAACACATACACAGACAAAGAAAAATAACTAAAAATAGGTACTTCAAAAATTTTACTGGCTATTTCTGGGTGAAGAGATTAAAAGCGATTTTTTTTTCCTTTCTTTGTCCTAGTCCCTGGTTTTTTTGTTTGTTTGGTTTTTTTGGTGAGGAAGATTGGCTCTGAGCTAACATCTGTTGCCAATCTTCCTCATTTTGCTTGAGGAAGACTGTCGCTCAGCTAACATCTGTGCCCATCTTCCTGTGGGATGCCACCACAGCATGGCTTGATGAGCAGTGCTAGGTCCACGCCCAGGATCTGAACCTGTGAACCCAGCGCTGTCGAAGTGGAGCACACAAACCCAACACTATGCCACCGGGATGGCCCCCTAGTCCCTGTTTTAAAAATTCTAATAAATGACTAGCTCTTTATAATCAGGAAATACACACACACACACATTCTTCAACAGCAACAGGCTTGCTTTAGTACATCAAAATTTGGTGGGCATTTCCCAGGTACACAGCACTGAGCTGGGAGCGTTGGGGCACAGAAGCAAGCACTCCTGTCCTCAAGGAGTTTACAGGCCAGGGAGCTAGATACAACCCAGGAAATGATGCTGAACAATGTAAAAATCGACTAGCCAAGCAAATGATCAATGCTGTCTGGTTACCCACATGCCATCTCTAATACACGTAATGTGCTTAGAGTACTTCTTGGCACATAGTCATCACTCAAAGAACTCTGGCTACTGCCTGCACTACCTCTACAATCTGGGCAGGGAGGCCTGCCTGGCACCCATCCCCTCCTTCCTCCTCCATGGCAGAAGCCCAGTTGTATTCACGAAGACCACGCGCCAGCCAAAAGATCACACTTCACGCCTCCCGTACATCTAAGAGATGCCACTAAGTCTGGCCAGTAAGACATAAATGCAAGTGTTAGATGGGACTTCCAAGAAAGCTCCTTAACGGAAGGACAGATGGCAGGCGTGAGCCCTTTTTGTCATCTGCTGCTCTCTCTCGCTTCCTCCCTAGAATGCAGACATGCGCTCAGATGGACTCTTAAGAGAAATACTCGAAGGCTAAACCTGACTGCCTCCCTTTCACTAATCCAGTCTTTCAGTTCAACCTACAGGATGTAGTAACAGTCGGAACACAGTTGATGGACATTTATTTAACAAGATTTGTGTCGGACTGACGTAGGGGAACCAGAGATATAAAATCAAAACCTACCGTCCTGGGAAATAAATATGTAAAGCAGTTCTGGGTTATCCGTGCAACCAGAGGCAGCAGATATTAGAGAGAGAGAGCAGGTTTTAAGTTGCATATATTCCCCTCCTCCAGGCAAAAACAACTCCTATGGAAACAGAAAACTGTGCTTTTCCAATAACACCTAAGTTGTTCTTCATTTCTGAATCTCACTTGTTACTGTTCAGTTCCCTACGGTTTCTACACACTGCCAAAAAGAACTGTGATTATAAATCAGAATCTATGGCCCAAACACATACATATACACACAGATCAAATTTACAACCTATGGTTTCATCCACCTCTTATTGTGTTTAAGTTTTCTGTTGAAAACACTGATTAATTTTCCTTTCAATAAAACAAGTGTGGAGTACTAATCTTTTTTACCCAGAGCTTTTTCCATTTCTCTCCTCTGTGTTATTTTGAGTCTTGCCACTGAATCAGGAGGCAAGAACCCTGAAGAAGTCTCAACATTGCGCAGGTGAAAATTTATCAATACAGGAGAGCAACCTGGGAAAAGGGAAAGGCAGAAATAGTGATTTCCATAATAAAGCTCCTGACAGACTCCAGCAGTAGTGCACAGGGAAAAATTTGCCTGCACTGCTCCCATCCGACATGCCAAAAATGTATCTCAGAATGTGAAACGTATGACTGCGGTTTCCTAACCAAACTCTAAATTAACTTCCGCGGGCTTGGGGGACAGGCTCTTATACAACAACCCGACAACCTGAGTGGTGCAACATGTTCGGTGCCCGCTGACTTCTGGGTCACTTCTGCCAACTTGGGCACGTCAGTGAAGAGGCATCCAGCATTTTGTGTCTAACTTCCCTGAGCTCAGTAAACACCAAAGAGAATCAGAGAGACAGGAAAGAAAGAAAGAAATGGAGAGAGCAGGTCTGCTCCAATCACCTGCACAGATCATCCGATGGAGTAAACTGCTTAGAAGAAAAAGTTAGAGAAAGATGCAAAGAGCCAGAAAGAGAGCAGGGGAGAGATTCTGAGAGAGATAGAGAGACCAAGCTAAAGGACCACAGAGAGAAAAAGAAAGGGGGAGAGACAGAGGAAAGAGAACCAAAGGGAGAGAAGAGGTGGTGTGAGAAAGAGAGAGAGAGAAAGAGACACATACATACACAAAGACACAGAGAGAGAGAGAAAGAAACAGGGAGAGAAAGACAGCAGTAGAGAGAAAGATAGTGGAAGAACCGGTGACGCATGTGTGGTGGGAAAACGAGACCAGAACAGGAAGATCGTCATCCCATCATCCCTTCAGCACATATTTTCTGAGCACCTGCGATGATGCTCAGTAGGGAGAGAGCCACACCCCAAGTAATTTCCGTCCTGGGTGCTGGGGGTCAGTAACAGAGGTGCGTAAACGCAGCACAGCCGTGAGTCCAGCGAGAGAGTAAAAAACTCTCCATCCAAAAGACCCCCAAAATCACCGAGCCAGAGCCAGAGGGCATTTAATCTCTAAATAGCAAATCACTTTGAGACATAAAAGTAATTGACAGAAACATTGATTTAAAAACAAACTCAAGGGGCTGGCCCCATGGCCGAGTGGTTAAGTTCATGCGCTCCACTGCAGGCGGCCCAGTGTTTCGTCGGTTCAAATCCTGGGCGCGGACATGGCACTGCTCATCAAACCACGCTGAGGCAGCGTCCCACATGCCACAACTAGAAGGACCCACAACTGAGAATATACAACTATGTACTGGGGGGCTTTGGGGAGAAAAAGGAAAAAAATAAAATCTTTAAAAAAATAAAAAGATAAAAACAAACTCAATTAGGTATGACACCAAAAATACAAGTGACAAAAGAAAAAAATAGATGAATTGAACTTCATCAAAATTAAAAACATATGTGCTTCAACGACATCATTGAGAAAATGAAAAGACAACCCACAGAATGGGAGAAAATACTTGCACATCATAAATCTAATATGGGTCAAAATGTCCAGAATATACAAAATAACTCTCACAAGTCAACAATTAAAAAGATGACCAAATTAAACAACGGGCAAAGGATTTGAAGAGACATCTCTCTAAAGAAGGTATACAAATGGCCAGGAAGCACATGAAAAGATGATCAACGTCATCAGCCTTGGGAAATGCAAATTAAAACCACAAAGAGCTACCATTTCACATCTACTAGGATGCCTATAACAAAAAAGACAGATGGCAACCAATGTTGACCAGGAGGTCGAATATCTGGAACCCTCATTCGCTGCTGGTGGGAGGTGCAGTCACTTTAGACAACAGTGTGGTAGTTCCTCAAACAGTTAAACACAGAGTTGCCATTTGACCCAGCAACGCCACCCCTATGTATATACCCAAGGAGAATGAAAAAACGCTCATACAACAATTTGCACATGAATGTTCATCACGACATTATTCACAACAGCCAAAAGAAGAAACGGCCCAAATGTCCATCAACTGACAAGTAGATAAACAGAATGTGGTCTATCCACACAATGGAATATTATTCTGTCATAAGAAGGAATGAAATACTGATCCATGCTACAGTATGGATGAATCTTGAAAACACGATGCTAAATGAAGGAAGTCAGATATAAAAAGTCACACGTCATACCATTCTGTTTATGTGAAATGTCCAGAATAGGCAAATCCATAGAGACAGAGAGTAGATTAATATGTACCAGGGGCTAGAGCAAGGGGTAGGGAGTGGCTGCTTCCACTGGCAAAGACAGAACTTGAGCACAGAATGACATGGATGATGACACAACTACAGTTGGCTAAGGGTACCCAACAAACAACCCAAGCGCTAGAGAAATCATCTGCCCTGCCCTTCTGATGGGCCAGCCCCTGTGCTCCTTAGGTCTTGCACCCTCGGCTGAGGCCTCAAGTATACAAGCACTAGCTAGTCAGAAAGGGGAAGAAGTTGGCTGGTTTGATATTTTTTCCTGGGGTGTTTGAGCAAAGAAAATGGTCAGTACAAAGGCCTAAGAGGAAGAGGGACATGGCTCCTGGAAAGTGGAGGAAGACTCAGAGCGGAGGGATGGGGTTGTATGTCTCGGGGGCAGGGGGTTGGGAGCAGGGCATACGGCTGGGGAGACCAGGGCCAGGCCATGCTGAAGAGAGCTGTTACCAAGAGTAATGAGGGGCCGATGAAGCATTTCAAGCAGTGACACGATGGTCTAATTCGATTTGCATGTTCACAAGACCAGAACCCATATAGTTATTTTAGAGAGTCAAATAGGTAATAGATTTGAAAGCACTTTATAAACTCTGGGCACATCGACGTGACATGGAGAAGGAAGAAAACAGTTGACCGGAGTCACTCCTAGGCCTTCCAGGCTTAGGCTGGCTCACCTCGTCTGATCTCCACAAGGACAGCTCTCGGAACTATTACCAGGCCCATCCTGCACACAAAGAACATAAAGCTCAGAGAAGTGGCCTGCCCAAGGGACGCAGCTCAGAAAGGGGTATGGCCAGGATTCACCCGGCAGCCAGTCTGATCCCAGAGCCTCTCTCTGCACCGCCTCCAGGGCTCGTGGAGAACAAGTGCTCACCAAACACTGTCAGCCATCAGCACTCCTACACAGGCTGTCTCGAAACCCCTGCTTTGTTCTCGCAGTAATGAGCTCCACACAGTGACTCAGTGTCAGAGTCCTCGCAGCTTCGGGGAGAATTACACTCTAGCGAGTAGCCAGATTTCCTGAAGTTTCAACTACCCTACTGTGAGGCTCACTGGGAGATTAAAAACCGAGCTGTTCTTTTGTTTACTGAAGGAAAAGTAAGCCCAGGATTCAAGCTTTTAAACCACATCAGCTTCGGCAGTACTTACACCATGGGAAAGACAGCAGGAGGATTTCAAGAGGGCTTACAGATGCTTTCTCCCCCTTAATGATCATAAGCCCTTATAAGTATCTTCAAACAAAGGCTTGAAGGTTTCATTCTCCAAATATGGACTGTGAAAGCGTCTAAACCAGGCCAATGGCTGAAAATCTAAACTGAGGGACACTCCAAATGGGGAGAACAATTTATGACTATTCCTAGACACTAGAACTGTGAACCCATTAAAACAGAGAGCCAGTTATTTGTGCTATCAGGGTAATTCATAAAAGAGGCATTGCTGGTTTAAAAAAAGAAAAAAAAGCCAGCATCTTTATTGATACCAAGTCCTCATATAGCACATAGGAAAAATTCTTAAAACATACGTGTCAAGGAAATGAGCTGATAATTCACCAAAAGGAAAATCAATTTATAAATACAGAAAGAAGTATTCCATCTCCATAGCAACTCAGGAAATACAAAGACAACCAGCTCGATTTTTGCCTACTGGAATTTAAATGGTAACCACCCGTTAATGCTGGAGAGAGTGGCCAGCAGGCACTGCTTGCTGGTGACACTTTCAAATGGACACAATCCTTCTGGAAAACAATATGGAAACCCACAGCAAATGTCAGAAAAAGCAGCACTTGATCCAGCAATTCATTTATGGTACCATGTCCCCCCACCAGATAACTGGAAACAGGAAAATTCTGAATACTAAAGACATTCCCTGCAGCGTTTTTCAGTAAAATAACAGTAAAAAAAAAAAAAAAAAAGTCCAACAATAGGAAACGGACTAAATAAACTCTAGTCGATCCTCTAGAAGGAATATCACGCAGTTGTTACAAACTGGAGTTTTGCCATCTACATAATGATAGAAAAAGCCTTGAAATAGACGATTGGGGGAAAAGATACAAAGCTGCACGTGCAGCATGAGTTCAACATTATTTTTTAAAAGTGTCTACAGAGGGGGTAAAATCTTTTGAAGGCTTTTCTCTGGTGAACTGGCGTAGTGTGGTGGAAAGAGGACAGGCTCTGAAGCTGAGAGTGAACTTCGCGCCCTGTTTAACCAGCCTGGTTCAATAGTTTCCTCATCAGCCAGTTTAACCTTTAAAAGGTTTGTTACCAAGGAAAGTAAATCCTTCTTCTTAAAAGCCACGACTGCGACTTGCAGCCCCAATCATTCCTACATGGTAGAGTAGTATTAATCCTGACTTCGGCTTTAGTTTTGAATTTTTTCCAACCTGACTCAGAGATAAGCATTCGGGACATTCAAGGCCTACCGAAAAGCAACTGCTGAAACTTGTCCGGAGCCAGCTCTGACCGATCTCTCTCGCAGCCTACTGGCATGTCCACCATTGTTGAACGGGCCCTCCCAGCCTTTGGGCAAAAACCGTGAACTCTCAGGCAGCACAGCCCAGTTTCCAAAGAAGGGCTACCACCGAAGAAACAGGGGTAGTTTGCACCATGCAGTCCTGCTACTGTTTGTGAAGGAATCTTTCCTCGGCACTGCAGAGGGCCCAGCAGGTGGGTTACTAATGAGGAGAATGTGATTGTTTATTTGAGAAACACAAACTGTTTCCTGCAACTGATAAGTCACTGTTTGACTCTTTGCCCAAACAGGAAACCAAAAAACAACGATGTTTCTCAAGTTTACGAACCAGTTCCTGAGCCCAAAGAACAGCTTCAGAGCCTCTTTCAAGGTACCTGGCAAGCAAATTTGGAAAATAAATGAAAGCTATCTAACTTTTAAAGTTACTTGGTCTTTAATTTGGATATCCTGGAACAGTCATCTGCAAATTATGGCTCTCAGGCCAAATCTGGACTGACACTGGCTTTTGTAAATAAAGTTTTATTGGCACTCAGCCACGCCTGTGAGTTACATAATGTCTAGGGCTGCTTCTGTGCCACACTAACAGAGTTGAGTACTAATGACACAGACTCCTCTGGCCAGCGAAGCCAAAAATATTTATTATCTAGCCCTTTATAGACAAAGTTTGCTGAACCCTGTCCTGGAAAGAATGGAGGTGACTCATTTGAGTCACCTCATGGGTCCAACCAGACCAGCGTGGGACAGGACTGAGCCACCTGTAGGAGCTTGGCAGGAGACGGGTGGGGCTGCAGAGGTAACTCTGAGCCAGCACAGTTCAGCCCTCCTCATTTGGCTCAGGACACTACCCCGTGGAGACTGTCCACCCCAGAAAGGCGAACCCTCAAATGCTGAGTAAGTCCTTTGATGGAAGGTCTCTGCAGAACGCAGAACGCACCTTACTTGATTGAGGGCAGCGTCACGTGACAGGCTAAGAAGACGCCATTCTTCAAAGGAATGGTATGGGGCTATCTGATGTGGTCTGCCCGGAGTAGGTAACCTAAAAACGCATCAGTGCATTTAAACAAAATCACTCTGGATCTGATTGGCCACTTGACCTGAGGGAGGTCAAACCTCTCTGTTTCTTGATGTTACCATACGTACAGAGTCGAGACTGGGTTAGATGTGCTCTTGGGTCCAAACCAGGCTGAAAATGTGAGAACTGCCCTCCTACTGCCACCATTCATTCATGCATAGGTTCAACTTGTATTTATCGAACACCTACTATGTGCCAGGCACCATGCTGGTGCTTTGAGCGTAGGACCAACAACACAAACAGGAATCCCATCACGGTGGACACTATAGACTCCTAGAGAAACTGAACAAGCCAAGCAACAAATAAATAAAACAAATCAGAAATTATGACCAGTTCTCCCGAGCACTGAGGGAGAGAATGGGGGGGGGGGGAGGGCTGCTGGAGTAACACAGTCAGAGAAACCTGTCTGAGGACGGGACAGGCCCAAGGCGAGCCCTGAGGGCAGAGGAGTTAGCCACACAAGGCACTGGGGAGTTGGGGGAAGACAGGCACGAGAAGGTTCTGACTGGTCTCGTGGCCTGTCAGATCAAACCTCCACTCTCCTAAGCTTTTTCACACGGACAATGGGGAGACTCGGGGAGACTCAGGGGGGCCTGAAGTGAGAAGAGTGGGGTGTGCTCCAGGAACTGATACAAGGCCAGAGGGGCAGAGAACAGCCAGCGAAGGGAGAAGGGAGGCACAAGACAGGGCCGGAAGGTGAGCAGTGCCCAGCCAGGCAGGGTCTTGCAAAGTTATGGTTAGGAATTCAGATTTTATTTTAATTGCAATGGGAAGGCACTAAAGGGGGTGAAGCAAGGACGTTCTGCACTTTTAAAAGATGACTCTGAGTTGTGGAGAACAGGGAAAGAGGGGGGCAAGAGTGGAAGCAGGGGACCAGGATGTCACTGTTGTTCCAGCAAGACATAATCGGGGACAGTGGTGGAGGTGGGGCAAAGCGGCCGAACCTGATCTCGGGTACCTGCTCGGAGCAATAGGAAGCGGCCACCTGGACCACTCTGTTGAGAAGGATGATGAAGCTTAGATAGGACTCATGGGGAAGAAGCATCTGGTTTGTTAGCGATGCCTGCCACAGGCACAAGATAGGAAATAACAACACGTGTCAGTATCTGTCTTCCATCAGTCTACAGCAACTTCAAGCAATGCTTCTCATACTGTGATGTACATGCAACTAACCCGGGAATCTTTAGTTAAAGCCCAGATTCTAAAAGAGTGGGGCCTGAGAGTCTGCATTTCTAACATGCTCCCAGGTGATGATGCCAATACTGCTGGCCCAGAGACCTCACTGTGAATGGCAAGGATCCAGAGAACTTACTCTTTTTTCCCCCATAGATTTGCACAGGATGAGCACCAGCTTCCAGGGCTTGAGACAGAAGGACTTTCAACAAATGTTGATTGAATTGAGGTTTTTGTTTTGGGTTTTTTTTGGGGGGGGGTGACTTTTAGCCCTCAACTGCTATTAAATAACTCCAAAAAATTCCAGGTAGTGAGCAGAAAAAGCATCCCCCAGAATATAAGCAATGTCGCATGTATGTATTGTACACCTTCTATCGAGCTGCACCTCATCCTTACTGAGTTGCAGATCATTTGATGGGGGTAAGGGGCCCCAAAACAGGAGTGGTGAAAATGCAAAGCCTAGAAATCTGCTTAGCAGGGCTGATTCTAACCACGGGGCTATTATCTGAACTCCAAGCTCTGTGCAATGACCGGGGGAAACACAGCAAGGAAAGAAAAGAGGAGCTGCTGCTGCTGGGGCCCCAGAAGAGCAGCGCTGCGCCCCCTGCTGGGCTCCCAGATGCACTGCACTATGACAGCAACGCTGGCTCTCACAAAAGCCCCGACGGGAGTTTGCATCCCTGGTCTGGACTCCACCACACTCCTCGGCCATAATCCCAACGAATTCAAACATCAGCCGAGTCCAAATCTCCCCTGCAAAGACAGATCCCAATCAGCTCGGAATCAAGGACCGTAGCCCGACCCTGATGCCTGCAGATGGAATCAGCTGGCCAGTGGACTGGGAGTTAAATAAATGTTCCCAAAACCTGAAGGCTCAGTCCAAGGCATTCAGCTTCCCTGGAAACCAGAGCCCCTTTTCTAAATAAACAGAGACCGGACGGCTCCATGCAGGCCCAGTCAGCCCCAAGAGCTGCCTTTTATGAATACACAGTCTAGAGACTCCTTCCTCTCTCTCTCTCTCTCTCTCCCTTTTAAACTCACAGAATTACAAAAGCCTTAATTTTTAAAGAGTTTACCTTAACAGCGCACATTCATTTTCAGGGGGCCATTAAAAAATCATGAGAACATCTCCTGTCACGGGAGGTGATTCATGCTCTCTACCAGCGCATACCTCACTTTTGGTCCTCTGCTGGTTACCACATCCCAAACTCCCAGACAATATTAATGCAATCTATTCTGCACCTTTCCGAGCGGTTGCATTTTAACATTGAACACGTACAGCGCTTTTCAGGCATCGGGAATGTTGAACAAGACTGTTCTTTAGATAACATAACAGCAAAAAGATTAATCATCACCAGCATTAATTGTTAGGCAGGAGTGGGACAGCAACGAAGCCATTTGCATGCGAGGGATTTCATCCTTGGGATGAATTCGCCTCTGCTAGGATGTCAGAGGCTGAGGGCTGGACGCTGGCTAGCTGCCAAGTGTAGAACACAGACCTCAACTGCTTCATCTGTCTAACTGGTGTTAGTTAAAAGGCAGGAGGGCCTCTCCATTAACTCCAGTCTAGTATGGGAGAGTTAACTACAGTGAGGACGGCAAAGCAAATGTGGGGCTGGATGCTGGAAAGGCAATGCTTTTGCGTGTTTGTGAGGAAGACTAGCCCTGAGCTAACATCCATTGCCAACATTCCTCTTTTTGCTGAGGAAGATTAGCTCTGAGCTAACATCTGAGCCCATCTTTCTCTATTTTGTATATGGGATGCCGCCATAGCAGGCTTGATGAGCAGTGCTAGCTCCATGCCCAGGATTCAAACCTGTGAACCCCGGGCTGCCAAAGCAGAGAGCACTAACTGAAACACCAGCCACTAGGCCGACCCCTCAATGCATTTTTTTTTAATAGATCAAAGAAGGCTTGCTGAGTTCAGAATTAAGAAAAAGCCTTGGGGCCAGCCCAGTGGCTGAGTGGTTAAAGTTCCATGCACTCTGCTTCAGTGGCCCAGGTTCACAGGTTGGGATCCCAGGCATGGACCTACTCCACTCATCAGACATGCTGGGGAAGTGTCCCACGTATAAAGTAGAGGAGGACTGGCACAGACGTTAGCTCAGGGCTAATCTTCCTCACCAAAAAAAGAAAAAAAGAAAAAGCCTTGTTTGGGCTTTGCTGAAATCTGATCAGACCCCCACATCGGCATCCCAAATCTTCAAACCATTCAGGAAAGAAACTTTCCACGCTGCCTCTATGCTGCATCCTGGGCCTGGGCTGACCCAGAGGCCTACTGCAAACTTCACCACACACCCAGAACCAAGAAGGAAAGAGGCCTTTAAAGATAGGCAGACGAAGACTTCACACCTTCATCTCTGATCCGCACCAAAGGCTCTGTGAATTAGAACGATGGGTTCTAGGGCAGATTTTTCACTGAGGTGGAGGTCAAGATTCACAGATAGTAGAAATGCTGTGTCCACGCTCATCGCTGCTTGAGTAGAGTATAACACCCAGGAAGCCCAACAGCCTCCACCCCCTGGCAGGGGTCTGGGCTCGATTCCGGGGCCTTGTGCACGGCCACTGAGCTGAATCCACAGTTAGCGTTCACCCGCCCTGCCCTTAGACATGGTCGCATTTGCCTAGGCTCTTTCATGAGGAACTGTGGAAGCATCCGAAAGAACACAGACCTGGCACTCTAGGATGGCTCATCCTGGGGGATTATCTGGTTTTGTGCCTGCTTGCCATCTAAAAAAAACTTCTGACTAGAGAAAGATCAATTGGTGATTTCTATGACCCTCCCTACTTTTGCACATACGGTTTTTTCAGAATTCTTCCAAAAGCTTTGGCCATCTCATCTTTCCTTTATTGACCCGGAGACTCCTAGTCAACCTTCAACGCTCACAACAGAGGTCACTTTCTCCGAGAACCCTTCCCGGATGCTCTCCGCAGACCTAGAACGGGTCGGGGCCATCCACCACGCTCTTGCTGCACCTGGATGGTCCTCAGCGCCACGTCAGGGGACGTACATGCTGTACCGTAACTCCTCCCTACTCAGCTGTCTGCCCTACTCGTCTGGGAGCTCCGAGGGCAGCTCCTGTGTCCTGAGTCTGCGTCCCAGCATCTGCACTGGGCCTGGTCTGTGACAGGCCCTCTATAAATGTGTCAGAGAAAGCAATGAAGCAAGGACAGGGAGGGAGATTGAAGCAGACGGAAGGGGAATAGGGAGGAAGATGTATTATCTGCTACATCTACTCTGTTCTTGAAGTCTGAGTAACCTACTACTCAAGGGCATTAATACCCCACAGGCTGAGGAAAAATCTCAGCACAGCTCTCCCAGTGCAACACACTGAGTGGGGATGACAGACTACCGAGCGCAAAGCCCCTCCCCGGACAAGGATAAAGAGCCCGGCTCCGGAGCCAGGAGACCTGGGCTTCCACGTCAGCTCTGCCCTCTATCGGCCACGTTGACTGTAAAGAAGCTGCTGAGCCTCTCAGACTCACTTTCTGCATCTGTAAAATAGGGGGAACTATGAGAATATGCTGGAAAGTACGAGGGTAAGGATTCCGTGAGATGCTCACCATGAAGTGTTCAGCCAGCAGCCCAGTGAAGCGTGAGCACTCAATAAATGGGAGCCGCTGTGAGGCCCCAGGAGGGGAGGTGTCCCTCTAAGTCCGAAGGCCTCATCACCGCCCAGAAGCGAGGGGCCCACCCACAGGGCAAAGCAGAAGCACCCACTGATTTCAGTGCAATGTTCAGTTCAATCAAGCGCACGGTGCTCTCATCTGAGATTTAAAAAAGCATAGTAAGGGGCTGGGGCAGGGGGTGGTGAGCTGTTGAACAGGTTCAGAGTTTCCTTTTTGCCAGACAAACAGAGTTCTGGAGATCTGCACAGCAATGTGAATGTACTTAACATGGCCAAAGTGCATGATTAAAAATGGCTAAGATGGTAAATTTTGTTATGTGTATTTTACTAAATTAAAATTTATAAAAAGGAAATAGCACTCCTAGTGAATGTTTATGAGCATTCTCTCATTGATTTCATTCTCTAGTCATTACAGCCCCATAAAGGCACTACTATTATCATCCTGACTTGACACATAAGAAAGCAGAGGCCCAGGGAGGGTTAGTAACTTGCCCAACGTCCCACAGCTGCCAAGTGGTAGAGCTGGGTTCACTCTCCCACAGTCTGACTTCAGAACCCCTACTCTCAACTACGACACACACTGAGGAAAAGCATTCCAGAATTACTCACATCTAAAGGAGGCAACAGCCAGAGGCCCGGATCTGGAATTCAAAGACCTAAACTCGATTTCCAGCTCTGCTGCTGGCAAGATGCCAGACCCTGGGCTGAGCCTCAGTTTTCTCACATAAAGAGTGCGAAGAATATCTATACCACGGGCCTCACAAGGCTGGCAGAGGACCAAGAAGAAGACAGCACTGCAAACCACGAAGCTTCACTCGGAAATGAAGGAGCCGCCCAACTCCTCCTCCTGCTTCCTCGGAAGCTCAGGGAGAAGCTGCCCCAAACGAATGTCCTCTGATGCTAACACACAAGCTGGTAGTTACCTTTCACCAAGGGGACTTTTCCTGATAGAACGTCATGCATGTCCCACCAGGGAAACTATGGGAAGAAAAGCAGAAACACGCAAATAACCATCACCCTTAATACCACCAGCTCTGCATCTTTGAGAAACTCCCAGAGCACCAGTGTGGCTGGAGCGAAAACGATAACAGACAAGAGTGGCATGAGATAAAGGGGTAAAGGAAGAAAATATCAAAGTGGGTCCACAAGGTGAAGAAATAAGCAGACACAGTAAATGCGAGAAGAACAAGCAGAACCAAAAATCAGACCCATGAGAACAGGATAGTTATTTACTTATTTTTTGGTGAGGAAGATTGGCCCTGAGCTAACATCTGTGCCAATCTTCATCTGTTTTATGTGGGACACCGCCACAGCACATCTTGACAAGTGGTGCTAGGGCCATGCCCAGGATCCGAATCTACAAACTCCAGGCTGCCAAAGTGGAGCGTGCAAACTTAACCACTATGCCACTAGGCCAGCCCCGAGACACTTAACTTTTTTAAAGGAGGCAGTTTAACATCAACAAATGTCTGTAACAGTTCTTGGTCAGCTACACCACATGGATGAAATCCAGCCTGCAGTCTATTTCATCGTAAAAACTGTATGTTTTAGGAGGAGAAGGAGGAAGGCAAAAAAGGGAAGGGGAAGAGGATGAGGAGACACAGACCAGCCACAATGCCTAAAATGTCGACTGTTGGGCATTTATAGAAAGTGTCTGCCAAGCTCTGGTCTCTAAGATCTAACAGAAAATAAACATCGACTTCTCGTCATTTGAAAGCACAATGAGGTTTGTGCACATATTGGAAGAAAATCAAACAGCAAGGAGGGCTGCACAGGTACAAAGTAAGGAGGACACCATGCCACTCCAGACCACAGTGACACGCTGTTCCAGGAGTGGCCGAACGCACGGGATGTGGGCACAGAAGCGGGCAGCACGGTGGGTGCCCAGACCTAGATGGGAAACAGCATGAAGTCAAAATAGAAAGGAGAGGCCTGGAAGACACATCTGTATGAACACATCCAAGCTTCTTTGAGAACCTCTTGGGTGGGCAGATCAGGCGCTTCTCCCAGTGTCCCCGGCACCAATCAACAGAAATTTACCCGTGTTGCTTCATCTTCCTAATTTGCTGTGTGATCTTGGGGGAGTGAATCAAGTTCTCTATGTTCCCTTGTTTGCGGAATGAAGACCATAACAGCACCATATAAGACTGATGTGAGGATTAACTGAGTAAATGGACATTTCTTCAAATAATACCTGGCACAGGGTAAGCACTACTTAAATATTAGCCTTTCTTCTTATTTTTTTAATCAACCTCTCTCCCTAATGTTTTGCTGAATGGTCCAGTTCAAAGGCAGGGAGAGGGGGCAGGGCATTCCACTGAATTTACTTGTGAGTTGAACTGAGATTGTGTAGTCAGTGATGGTGCCTGTTAACCAACCCCTGTCTCCTGGAGGTCCCTTGGAGCCCCCAAGGAGGGATGGGACCACTTGAGTAAGAGGTAGAAAGGGGGCATTATCAACAGACACCCTGGAGAGGCAGGCAAGGCCAGGTCACAGAGGGTCCTGGGCGCTACGGTTTTTAACAAACGCAGTGGGCTGCTCAGTTCTTCTTGTCCCACTGTTTCCCCCCAGAGTGGCCAAGGTTAATCCCAAGGAGTGGTCGGCCCCTATAAGCCATGAACATCCCACTTGGCCAACCTTGAGCCACGAACGACAAGAGGCCCTGATTTCTCAGGCTCAGTCACCCGGAGAGCCACCCCCAGCTGCTGGACCCCGGCCGGCTGCCCCACCCTCTGATCCCTCCCCTCCTCACTCAACTTTCTCTGTATTAGTAACAAGCTTGCCATTCTTCAGAACTATCAGATACTACAATGTGCCTCGCAGAAAATGCTGAGTGGAATGAAGGAGGAGGGAAAAAAAAAAAATCCCCTTCATGCGATTCATATATGGGCAGCAGCTACAAATAACTCAGGGCGCTAAAATTAATTCGCTCCCTTGCCGATGAAGCGAGGCTGAGCATCGGGGCAGACTGTAATAAAAACGCACTTAATGTGTACAGCACATATTTATTCATTTTTAGAAAGTTTTCACTGCTGCCACCCTCCTCCCCTCATAAAGTCTGACCATCCCACTCAGTTGCTATTCTTATCCCTTGCTAATTTGCGTAATTTTAACACTGCAGAATATAGCTGGCCCAAGAATATGTTTTTTATAATTACACCCGTCACAGGAACTGTCAGTATCTAATGAAGGATAATTTCAGCTATTGTAAGAAGCTTAAAAGATCATTTTCATGAATAATTCGTAATATGAATCATTAAATTCAAACAATGTCAGAAATTTCAAAAAAAAAAAAGAAAGAAAAGAAAAATATTTCACGTGTCTAAAAGTAACCAACCCTCTAAAGGCAGAATGCAGTTTCTGACACACACAGAAACACCACAACACACAGGGCAGATCATCGTGTGAAGGGTGGAAACATGCAGATCGGCTCCTGTCACTTGTCATTTTAAATTTTTCCCCAGGTCCCTCCAGTCTGAGGATAAAGTGCAAGCCTCTCAGCAAGCCACATGGAAGGCCCCTTGCTCTGACCCCTGCCTGTCTCTCTAGCTCATCTCTCACCTCTTCCTCCCTCCAGGAAAGAGAACTTGTCTGAAAATGAAACAAACCTACACTGGAAGCAGAACCAAGGGGCAGAGAGATACATGTTCCTGGTAAACTGTTTGCATACTGGATCCAGCCATACCTGCACCCTAGGCTTCTTAGTTCTTTGAGAGAATCCACTTTCTTGTTGGTTTCATTGTTCGCCCAAAAGGAAACTGATTCTCTTAGTAAAAGAAGCCTGCAGGCCTCCACAGACCCCAAGGGAATAGCAGAATCGAGGTTCTGACAGCTCTCTAGGCCAAAGCCCACGGAGCGCTGAGCAGGGGACACCGTGGGAGCTGAGGCTGGGGCAGCAGATGGTGATCACGTGTGTGTGAATGCTGGTGTCAGGGCTGATCAGGATCAATGTATGAGTGACTGGGCAAGACCCTAGAGGACAAATCACCTGTGAGGTGGCTTGGCTAACAGGTTTGTCCGTACTGCACGGGGGCAAAGCTCTCCAGGGAAACATAAAGACCAAAGGACAGCTCCCATTTCCAAAGGAAACTGGCTCTGTTCCCACCTTGCAACTATAAAGACACTACGTATTAAAATATGCATGAATTTTCAGTAAGAGGAATAATGTTTAGAGCTTAAATAAGGGAAGGAGGGAGAAATGGCCTTGACTAACAGACAAAATACCAAACTTCTTAATTACCTAGATTACACGATTCCAGAACAGTACCCCTTTCTATAAAATGATGTTTCTCAAACTACAGGTTGAGTTCCTTTAGTAGGGGTAGGGTGGCGAAAATAATTCAGTGAGTCACAAGTGATTTGTTAAAATGGAATAGAATAGGATATAAAACATAAGAACGTCTTCCAGGAAGGTCAATAACATATATACATGAATGTGTGTGCTTAAAAGCATACTTCTTATTGTAAGCCAGAGAGGAAAAGGATTGAAAACCACTTTTATGAAAGATGTCAGAGCCCAAAAAAGATGTCAGATCAGACAGGCCATGTGATGACATGACATGCTGGTTTCAAACCAAAAGGCGGCTGATGGGCACAGAATCCACACTTTCAGTTAGTGACCGTGCTTCTCTAAATCTTTCCCACCAAAATGAAGCCCCCTGGACATAAGGATGTGGGGCTCCTTTAATCCTGTTTGTAGGGCAAAAACTCAGAAATAACCTAAATGCTGTCTACAGGGAAACAATAAAAATTATAGCACAGTCACATGATGGACTCTAATAAAAAGATATTAAAAGGAACGATTTTGATCTGTACCTATTGATCTGGAGGAAGATTCATGGCTGGTAAGTGATATACTGTCACCTGAGAAAGGCAAAGGAGGTCAGGGGTCAGCGAACTTTTTTTTGAAAGGGCCAAAAAGTATATATTTTCAGTTTTTCAGGCCATATGTTCTCTGTTGCATGACTCAACCCCTCTGTTGTACCAAGAAAGCACATACAGACAACATGTAACAAATGAGTGCAGCTGTGTTCCAATAAAACTTTATTTACAAAATCAGATGACATGCCCATGGGCCATAGTCTGCCAACCCCTGATAAAAGCTGCAGTCCCATTTGGGGGCGTGGGGTCGTAGAACGGGTGCATATGTTTGTGGAGGACAGATGTGCTTAAGTTTACATACGCCAGTCACCTCTGCTTGTCTAAAATGGGCAGCACGGGGGGATCAGTGACTGCTTTATACATCGCTGCATTGCTGGCTTGTTATAAATAGTACACATAATTCACTCTTTAAAATTCCAACAAAATATTCAATTATTAAAAAAATGTATGACATACAAGCTGTCACTTGTATTTGAAAGTGATCACTTTCAATAAAATCAATTCTATCTAATATATTTAACCAATTTTTTTATTACTGCAAATAATAGAAGGGACCTTTTATAATTCATATTTAATTGGGTGTCATACAAAGAACTCTCCAGCTAGAAATTATCTTAAAAAGATGGAAAGAGTAATAAATCATGAGAAAGTAAGAAGATAAATTTTATTCTCCTCTCCCAGTGGGAGCGAAAACGATATAGGAAGAGTGGTTGAAAACTTCAGGTTGTACACGCAGGGCCCACTGTTAAGTGAGCCAGGTAGTTACTGTCCACATCTCACAGATGGAGCGGCTGAGTTCCTGCCATCCCAAAACAAGACGGCACCGAGCATTAAGCCAAGATTTGGACCTGGGTTTGAATTCTAGTTTAATCAAACTCTCTTGGCACTGACGGAGCACATATGCCCACGGTAAATCCAATCCTGCGCGTCACAAGGGCACTCTAGAGTCACAGGGGAAACAAGCCTGGGACAGAGCAACTGGCTACCCTACTTCTCAAACATAAAGAGAAGGATGACTCCTGTTTCACCCACACAGGGACAAAGTTTCAAAGTGTTGAGTGGAAACGACATTTCACATTTTATTTTCCCCATTTCTCCATTGAAACTGACCCCGTTAGTGCCACCACTGGCAAAGCCAGTACCACCATCTCCCTTCAGAAGTGTGGCAGAAATGGCTAACGTCCCCTAATGGCCATTCTTTCTTTTCTCCTTAGCAAGGAAAACATCAATTTTTTTTACTGGGCACTTGGCCATCTGGGCAGAAGACAAAGAGACTATCTTCTCCAGCATTGCTTGCAGCTAGGAGTGGCCACATGAAAGTGTCACAGGAAAATTGCAGAAGAAAAGATGAGTGCACTTGAAGACTTAGGAATAGAAACCATCCAAAATGGAACATACAGGGGCCGGACCCGTGGTGCAGCAGTGAACTACAGTTCGTGGGTTCGGACCCCAGCGCAGACCTACACCACTCGTCAGCCACGCTGTGGCAGCACCCCACAGAGAAAATAGAGGAAGACTGGCACAGACGTTAGCTCAGAGAGAATCTTCCTCAGCCAAAAAAAAGAAAAGAAAGAGAAGAAGAAAAGAAACAAATACTCAGAGAGACAGGCAACCTGCCCAAGGTCACACTTCTGGGAAAGCGCAGGGCTAGGACTTTCGGGGCCAAACCCATGGTCTACACCTTCATGCTCTAACACTTCCCTGTATGGGCTGCCTTCATGAATGCTGTCCCGTTTTCTTCTGGGAAAGAGGTGAGGAAGGAGGCAAGACAGCAGTAGCCAGCACGCATGCCCATCAAACCCCGCTTCCTATCATCTTGGCACATGTGTAACTGGTTGCTGTCAGGCGCCTGACGTAATTTACAGCTCTACTGTACCACTGCCTGACTTTCCTATAAAAATCCCTACCAGTTATTTATTGTTGTTGTTGTGTTTTTGCTGCCGTCAGCTTTCTTCTTAGCCCACAAAGTCCATGTGTCAAGGAGGGCGTGAGGGCTCTTGAAGACCTCC
This sequence comes from Equus asinus, assembly GCF_041296235.1. Lineage (NCBI taxonomy): Eukaryota > Metazoa > Chordata > Mammalia > Perissodactyla > Equidae > Equus > Equus asinus. The sequence goes on from NC_091803.1 coordinate 39,767,113, forward strand.
AGGCGGGGGGCGTTTATCCCCAACGTCCACAGCCACAGAGCAAAGTGCTGTACCCACCCAGAACACCACATTCCAAAATACCAATAACGCTTGAGAGTTTGCAGGTGATTTTTATGTGTCTCTATCTTCTCTGCCTGTCTCTCTTTTTAGTTTCATTTTTTAACAAGGGAAGAAAACAAACTGTTGTTCAACAATAAAGTTGCTGAAAAACAACGTTTAGGCAAGCCGCAACGAGTTCAGCGGGCTGCTTTTGGCCCACAGGTGTGTGTTTGCTGCCTGTCTGTGCCAAATCCTTCATTTCCCACAGAAGGCAGCCAAGAGCACAGAAGCGAGGCTGCAAATCTGCACCCGCACCATTCCTGGTTGCCCGGCAATGGGACCCCTGTACTCTACTAATGGCATTATAATGAGATAAGCCAGATGCAAATGAAGGCAAAAGTAATTAAAGACAGAGCCGAGCCTGGCCTAATTGGCTCCACCTGGAGGAAGCGGAGGATGGGTGGAGGGACTGGGTCTCAGCAACGGTGAGACGATGAGTCAGAGCGAAACGGCAGGGTGACAGGGAGCCTGGCAGGGTGAGAACTGTTGGGTACGCTCGCACTAGAATGCCGCCCAGGAACTCTGATGGAGTGCACCCAGGAGCGCATCCCAGGGCTCACATCCACCTCCCCGTCTGTTCTGCCCCCTGGCTCGGCCGCCTGAGAGAACTGGGAGACTGGAAAGACCAGGCTACTGTACACACCCAGTCACCCAGCCTGTGAGCTCCAGGCGGAGAGATACTGTGTGTCGTTCACCCCTGTGTCAGGGCCTCCACGATCCAGAACACCACGCACGCACTCAGCTGTGCGCCTTGGGCAAAGCACTTGACTGTGACGATGACAACAACAATCTCTCACTCACACAGTGCACGGCAGGACTTTAATCCAGAGAGTTTGGCCCCACTATATGGTCTCTCTGACCTTTCTAAGCTTCCGTTCCCCCACCTGTAAAGTGGGGGCGATAACAGTACCCACCTCACAGGAAGGTTGCCTACTAAGCAGTTAGCGCAGGGCTGGGCATATGGTGCTTAATCCACATGAACTATTATAAGGTGCTCAATAAATCCATTCATTCACTCACTCAGTCATTCATCAAACATCTACTCATCACCTACCAGGAGTCAGGTATCTGTTTTAAAAACTGAGTACACAACAGTATCCAAACCAAGTTAGTCCCTACTCTCATGGAGCTTATATCCTGGTAAATGTCTACTGAATAGGTCACTAGGAAAGGAAGAAATAAAATTCCTACAGTATAAAATAGGCAGCAACACCATAAATCTAGGAGTGACCAACCAGGGGAAATCATGCAGGGCTTCCTAGGGCAGTGACATTTGACTGAACAGGGGGTGTGCTGGGCAGTAGGAAGATTCCAGAGAGAGTGAACAGAAGGCACAGGGCGGGAAGGCATTCCACAGAGAGGGGTGAGGAGGAGTGTATTCCTCCTGAAGTGCAAAGAATGAGATTGAGGCCACAAACCGGTGACACACCCCCGACCAAGAGACGGGCCTTCTCTCTTTATAGGACGTCTATTTTCCTATTCGGTCCAAGACAAAAGAAAACATTTAGACAAGTCGCTCTCAGCAGAGGTACAGGCACCGCTCCGCGCTCCAGCAAAGCAAAATGCCCAGCTGCCCTGGGAAAGCTGTAATTAGAAGCTTAAAACGGAGCGGCTTTCAGAACCAAAGTGGCCTTTAACAAGACGAGCCCCCTGTCAGCTTCCAGGAAGCGGAGCTCAACACCGAGGGGCCGAAGGACAAACCGCAGGAAGATGACCACAGCGCCAAGACGGCCCCAGAAACGGACGACGACGAGGATAAACACGCGTCTGGCCCCGGGCCTCCGAGGAGGGAGCTGAGCGCGCCGAGGGCTCCTGTGCCGATTCTGGACCTCTGTTTCCCACCGAACAATAAAAAGGAAACCAACAAGAATCACAAATCGACACTTGGTGTTCCCAGGCAATGGCCTTTGCGATGATTTAGGAGAGGAAAGCATCTGGCAGGGGACAAAACCAGCGTGAGCAAATAAAACATCATCCCTTCTGGAGGTCTCCAGAGAGACACGGCCGCTTCTAGAACCCGGGACTGGGGCCCCTTGCAATCATGACCCTGTATGTTTGGTGAAGCTTTTCCTAGTAGACACTACGGGCTGGCTTGGGGGGACTTCAGCAACAGCCCCCACTCCTCCCCACATACTTTCCATCAGCCTCACCCTCCCCAAAGTCACCTGCGGCAGGGACTGCTGGCCGCCTACCTAACAGCCACTGTCCCTTCTTCCTTATGCACCAATTAAGCAACCACATTTCGCAGCTTTCCTTGCTGTTAGGGGAAGCCCAAGAGCTATAAGCAGCAGTCATGGGGGAAGGAGGAACCTGAAAAGCTCCTAAAAGAAAGATTATCCTTACAGCCTTAAATCCTTATAGAATTCAGCTGTGAAATGCACGCTCTGCCCTTCCCCACTTCCTGCTTCTATCTGCCTGAAATACAGATGTGGTGGCTGGAGCAACAGCCACCATCTAGGTACCATGAGGCAACCATCACAATAAAAAGCTACGTACTGAGGATAGTGGAGCAAAAAGAAAAAAGCAGCCTTCATTCCCAACAACTGTGAAACCATCACACTAGCCCTGGACTAAACTACTCACTCCCAGACTTGTGTTAGATAAGAGAAAAACCTCGTGGAAGTCACTGTTGTCTGGGTTTTCTTTTCTATGCAGTGAAACCTAGTTCCACTTGATACATTATCCCAAATAAACATACAAATTCAATAAAGACAGATGGCACGCTATGCAGATGCAGTCTCAAAAAGATGATGCCTCCAAGCCCCTTCTCCTACAAAACCACCAAACCTCTCCTGTATAAAGATTCTGGAGTTAGTGCTGTTGCCCATGCCACTCCAGCGGCAGCATCATCCGTTTCTGCTACCCAACATCCTCTCGTCTCTTACCAGAATCCATCTCTCACTTCTGGGGGCCTCTCCCTCTCCTGTTCTCATTCCAGTGTGTTTGGATGGGGCTGGCAGTCCTGGGAGTGGGCATGTGAGCCTGGCTTGGTCCATCAGAGTTCTAACGGCCCCCAAGTCCCTGGGATTAGCCTAAGCGAGGCACGCCACCCAAGCTGGGCCCATCAGAGTTAATCTGGAAACATCTGTGGGCGCAATCAGTAAGGACACTCTCAACTGCAGTTGTAACTTTTAATTCTTATTAATCTGAAATAAATAATAAATTGTCTGTTAAATCTGGGTGGTGAGTACATTGGGTGTTGGGCACATTACACTGTGGACTTTTCTAGATATCAAATCACTGGCCACTGTGCCTGGAATGTCTTCCTGGGGCTGACAGTACTGAGCACTTAGCAGGGGCCAGGTACTGGGGCTACCTGTTTAGATTCTTCCTTAAAGGTCAGGAAACCAGCCAATCACACAAATAGTGTTTTACCAAGACAATGGCCTGCAAAGCTTTCAAAGAGGTTTACTCTACAATTATCACCATAATTATTCCTCCACTTTCAGAAATTAATGTACAGGTGTTCTGCTAATGTGCGTTGACCTTCCACAGCCCGGACGCCCTTCAAAATGCATCTCCGATCCAAAATAATGCCAACAATTGCCAGTACTTTACACGCGTCATCCCCTTTAAACTTCAAGTAATTCTATAAGGTCAACATTATTATCTCTACTCCTCAAATGAAAATATTGAGGCTCTGAGATAAAAACTTATTCCAAGAACTCAGAGCGAGTAAACGATGGGGCTGAGATTCAACCGAGATCCCCCAACTGGAAAACCTGTGCCTGCCTTTCGCCTCCATGCTCTACCATCACCCTCCCCATGCTCCTTCCCGAGGCCATGGCTTCCTCTGACCAGGGAAGGAGGGGCCTTCAAGGAAGAAGAGAAAAACACCCACAGCAGGCCTTGTCTACACACACCACTGCTACCAAGAAGTGGGAAGTGAACAGTTCTGCTTTCTCCAGGTCTGACATCCAGTTCTGAGCCCCTCGTGCTCTGACCTGGCCCCCGATGTGGTTGATGGCACACGATCAGGTTTCAGTTATCCTAGGAGAAGAGGGGAATGGAGTGAATTGTTCCTAGGATCAAGTTAAGAAGTAGCCGCCCAGCCCCAGGCAGAGGCTGCCCCACAGCAGGCAGCGAGCCGTCACTCACCACCTCTGAGGCCCAGAGCGACACTGTAGATGTCATCACCTGGAGCGTTTCTGGGAGAATAAACTCGGAGGAGTGCTGGGGAAAGCGTGCACTTAGCTTACGTCTGTGTGGGAATCGGGGCTCGGCCGCTTTCTAGCTGGTTGACTGCAATGGTTAATTTCATGTGTCAACGTGATTTGAGATGTCCACCACTGACCAAGAAGCAGAGAGTGCTGGCACAGTTGGAGCACACTGGCTGACCTTGAACTTCACTAATTTGAAAGTGATATCCTCTAAGTCCTTGAGACTTTTCAAAGTTCCCCAGGTGACTTGTATGAAGCCAGGACTGAGAACCACTGTTCTAAGGAAGGGAAGACAGCGGAGCGGTTTATAAGGAAACTAGAGGGGACGAGTTCTCTCTTCAGCTGGTTGCTGGGAACATTAAACCTGGAGCTGCTGGCAGCCTTCTGCCAGCATGAGAACACCTGCCTGAAAACAGGGCCAGCACACAGAGGGTCGCCGGAGCTGGGGCACATCGGCTCACGGGAGCCCAATGAGCGCACCTGTTCCCAATTCGGCATTCAGTGACGTGGTGCTGGCAGCTTGAAATCAGTCACAGTGGGAGCATGTGCACCATGGAAATCAGTAAGAACTCTAAATGAGCACCTTTTTTCCCCCAGAGGTCTGGTTGTTAAACATTTACCAGCACAACACTGCCAATACTGAAAACACAGAGCTGAGAAACAGAAAAAAAACTCCTGATATTGTTTGAGCCCCTGGATCAAGCCATCCCTGAAGACAGGCACTCTTGGACTTCTCTTTTTCTTGTTTAAGCCAGATTAAACTGGATTTTATGACTCTTGTAATCCAAGGAGTTCTGAAAGATGAAAACCATGGAACAGTCAGAGCCACATGCTAACTATAGTCACAAGGAGCAGAAACCATACGTGGTCAGAAGAACCTGGTTGGAGGCACAACTCAAAGCAGCAGATACCCGGGGATAGCACATTATTGGTGTGGCACCAGAATGAAGACCCACGAACTCAGCCTGTGCTGAGCTCCCCACAGCCAACATGGGTCTTCAATCACCTACACGCCATCAGGTTTCTATTCTAATATTCTAATAGCAGATTTCTATTCACTTATGGAGCACATGCCATGGGTCATTTTTATAAATGTTATCAGTATTTACGGAGCACACACCATGGGTCAAGCACCGTTCAGGGCACTCTGAACACAGCAGAGAAAAAAAGAGGCAACATCGACATTCTTGTTGATTGTACGGTGCAAGGTAAAATACTGACAGTAAACAGGAAGGGAGTAAATAACCAAGATACCACGAGGTACTGATAAGTACTGTGATGAAGATAAAGGAAATAAGAGAACAAAGAATGAGGGAAAGGACACATCTGAATGGAGACCTGCCTCATCAGGTGGAATCAGCCATGCAGACATCTAGGAAGGAGCATTCCAGCAGAGGGACAAGTGCAAAGGCCCTGAGGTAGAAATTAGCCTGGCGGACTGTATGGCTGAGGTGGTGGTGGGGATGTAGGGAAGAGCTAGATCACAGCAAGCGCTGAAAGCCGTCACCAAAAAGCCTGGAGTGGGTTTTAAACGGTGGAGTGATGAGATCTATGTTTCCATGAGTTTCTGTGTTTATCCCACTGGAACCAGACACAAACACACACATCGTCATGGGCCAGTTTTCCTTGCAACCAAAGAAGCCTGCCTCAAACAAAGACATCTGTGCCTCTGTGCACCCTGGGGACAAGAACATGAGGCCCCCGAGTGGAGAGAGGCCAGGGGCTGCACGGTTGGATACAAGTCATCTCAAAATCCTTAATTCAATCACATCTGAAACATCCCTTTGGCCGTGTAAGGGTTCTGGGCATTTTCTAGATCCCAGACTCTGATCCAAGCATGTCATCTGAACTACATCATTGAATATTTAATCCTCATAACAACCACCTAGGAAGTACATACTATTTTAATCCCAGCTTATTATTTACAAAGAGACTATGAGAGGTAGAGTGAGATTATAAAAACACTAATACTATTCATTGCTAACATTTATTGAGTGGCTACTACATATCGGACATCATTCTGAGTGCTTTCCATGTACTAATTTATCTCATCTTCCCCCAAAATGCAATGAGGAAGGTGGTATCACAATTCCTGCTTTACAGAGAAAGAAACTAAGGCACAGAGAGGTCACAAGGCCTCTAAGTCAGCTGCCCAGGGGAGTCCTCAGTATCTTTACCACAGAAGTCGTTCATGCATTAACATCCATCGTGACAGGCAAGAAGAATGGACAAGGCACGGTGTTTCCCAAACGTTTTGGCCGTGACCGCCTTTTTCATGGGGGCACGTGCAAGGACTGAGATGAAGTGACACCCTTGGAGAAAGATGAACACCTACAGGTGGAACAAGCCTTCTTCTGTTGACGCAGCCTTTCCTCCAGGGGGTCAGATGCAATGGAGGCGGTGGCCACGCACTAAACCACGCTCCTGACCCAGCCTGCTGCCCCAGGATCTCCCGCAGGAGACATCTCAGCAGCTGCAGTCTCACAGCTCTCAGCGAAGGACGTCCACCCTGCGGCCATGCTTCCAGGTTGAGACTTCCAGCGTAACACCCCCAGCCTCCCTCCCCACCTCGTGCCTGACTGGTGAGATTCTCACGCAGGTGGAGTTAATGGATTAAAAAGTGAAAGACCCCCATGGACTCTCTTCCCTGTTGGTCCCCACAGGGTGAGAAGAAATTCTGCAGAGCCAAGAATCCCTCCCAAGGGGGGTCCCCGGGCCTACACCTGGGAGGCAGCGCATTAGGGAGTGTGACTCTGGCTACAAGCCAAGCTGGAATTTCCAATCACTGTCAGTAATAACAGTGTTATTTGGATCAGTATTTCTCTGATTCCTGCATCTATTTCTTACAGAGAACTTGAAAGGAAAGGAGAAGAGCTGTGATTAATGATAATCTCTAAACTGAAACACAGTTATCTGCTGATCACTTGCTACGAGGTCTAAGCACAAAATATGTAAGAATCTCACGTAAGATCTGTGTCTGCACGCTCTCTCTCTCAACGCCAACTAACATCTGACAGAACCAGCACGCCTCAGAACTCTAATAAACCGCAGGCTGAACAAAGGAAAAAGACCATGTAAAAAGCCAGTAGCTAACAGCGTCCCTCCAAGCGAGGGCTTGCCCAGGCCTGGAGACCTTTTTCTCACCAGGTGTTGGACACATTGTGCCACTCAGCATCTGAACCACCCAACGAGTTCCCCCTTCTCTGAGTTCACCCCTAAGAGAAAGAGCCAGTCTTGTCAATACAACCTATCAGGTCTCTGAGACTGAGTGGGTTCATCTGCTTCCCAGGCCTCTCAGTGAGCTGCCAGAAGGCTCCTCCAGACAAGAAACCAACTTGCAGCATACTGTATTTCAACGTCAGCAATAAGCTGAGAGGAAAACAGGAGTCTGGAGAGTGATCTGCTCTCTCTCCACAAGCGAAACCGCCCTTCACTGGCTCCCTGGAGAGGAGAAAGGCTGTCCAAGTTCCTTAACCACAGAATTGGTCAAATATCCAATAAGAGTTACAGTGGAAGTTTAATTGCCCAGCCAGTCCCTCATGGACACAACAGTCCTTGCGCCATGGCTCTAAGGCTGGAGGGAGAGCACAAAGACCACAAGTTCCAGGATGAGAGAGATCCAAAAACAGAAATGAAGGCATAAGCTTTGGGGAACTCTTCTGATCTCACCAAGGAAAAACAGCACGTCAGTGGTGAATAACGCAACCTCACTTCTGGACCACATTAGGAAAAAAAGTCTTTCAATCAGTTAATGAGGCAACCCACAATTCTACTCCATATTTTGCTGGGTATTAAATCATGATTTTCTTAGAGGGACTATATCTGTCTTTTAAAAAAGGAAGAGGGTGGGAATTTGAAATCTGATATATGTAAAATTAACGATCGTCAACAATCTATTGTTAAGATCCATTTTAAGTTGTGGGGTTTTTTTTAAATCCTGGAGGCATTCTTCCACAAGAACAATGTAACAAGGAGAGGATCCCAATATGGCCCTCAGCAATCTAATTCAACCCTGAAAGCATTTGAGGCTTAAATAATTTTCCACTCTTTTCCCTGATGAGCTAGCAGTTTCATAAACAATTTATTGCCAAAAGATAAAAAGAATCCTTATATCCTCAAACTAAAAGGCTTATATTATGGAAAACACATTCTGAATTCCCATCGAGAATTTGAGAAGCTAGTACACATCTCTATGTCCACCCCTCTAACATCAGGAGCCAAGGAAATCACAGATGAGAAAGGACTCTCTCCCTCTCCAACCTCTCCTTGCCTCTGCTCCTCCAACTCCCCAGACTCCCCAAGCCACCCAACCTGGCCAGGTCCCATAATCAATAGCTTTCAACAAACTGAGTCAGCAACTAGCTGGGGTTGAGGGGTGAGCCCCAATTTCTTTGAGTAATAGATGACATCACTTGAAAATTAGATAAATGTTCTTGAAAGCCCCAAGTACAATTTCCCAAAGAACGCCTTTTAACGAGGCTGCTTCACGGTGCCCAGCACATAGCTGGTGCTCACCAGTATTTCCAAAGGGAGAGAAGCAGTGAACCGCAGGACTCACATGAGCAACAACAGGGCATCGATCAGTACGTGCCCGCATTTGAGGGCTGTCACAAAAACCTCCCACTGAAGGACGACTCACAGGTAAGGCCCATGGTCCTAAATTAGACAGGAAGAAGCCAAGTAGTAAGGGACTGCTGCTGCACTCAGGATCAAAATATGCTTAATTGTCTCAGCTCTAACCCATTTAAGGGCCATTGCAACTGTGTCCTGAAAAGGCTCATCCCCAGCTTTGGCTCAGAGCATTCAAGCTGGGTCTTGGGAAGGGGAACTTTGGCTGCCATGAGAAGCCATTCTGTCTATTGTAGGTTCCGTGTATCAATTTTAGGGGAAATCACTCCAAAATGGTTCCTAATCAGAAATGTATTTTATAGTGTCGAGGTTTTTAAATCAAATGCAAGCCCAGTGGTGCTTCTTTTCTTGCTAGGTTTAATTTTCTTACTGCACCAAATTAAGTTCTGTGTAGGTAAAGTGTAGATTTCTCAAAAGGTGGTGGCACGGTCCACAGTCTAGACATGCCAGTCTAGAGCCCCATCCTTGATCCACTGAAACACTCCTGAGAAGAGGAGTTCTCTCCCCTTCTAAGAAAAGGCATATCTAACAGGTTCGCCAGGCAATGCCTCTGCAAACTAAAGTTTAAGAACGTTATAATGCAAAGAACCAGGGATTTGGAGGAAAATGGCCCGAGTTCACTTCCATCCCAGATACATGTGTTAGCCCCTTAGGTCCTCCTGAGCCTCCAATAATGAATGTTTTAAAATAGAGGAAACACACCTACGCATCACAGGGTTACTGAGTCACGTGAGAATAGACTCGAACTTGCTTGGAAAGGGTTAAGGGCTAGACTACCACTATTCATTCAAAATGTGTAATGAATGGAATGAATGACAAAAATAAAATATCTAGGAATAAATTTAACCAAGGAGGTGAAAGATCTACACTATAAAAACCATAAGACATTATTGAAAGAAATCAATGACGACATAAAGAAATGGAAAGATACTCCATGCACATGGATTGGAAGAATAAACATAGTTAAAATGTCCACATTACCTAAAGCAAACTACAGATTCAGTGCAGTCCCAATCAGAATCTCAATGATATTCTTCATGGAAATAGAACAAAAAATCCTAAAATTCATATGTGGCAACAAAAGACCCCGAATAGCTAAAGCAATCCTGAGAAAAACGAACACAGCTGGAGGCATCACAATCCCTGACTCCAAAATATACCACAAAGCTACAGTAATCAAAACAGCATGGTACTGGTACAAAAACAGGCACACAGATCAATGCAACAGAATTGAAAGCCCAGAAATAAAACCACACATCTACCGACAGCTAATCTTTGACCAACGAGCCAAGAACACATACAATGGAGAAAGGAGAGTCTCTTCAATAAATGGTGTTGGGAAAACTGGACAGCCACATGCAAAAGAATGGAAGTAGACCACTGTCTTTCATCATACACAAAAATCAACTCAACATGTATTAAAGACGTGAAAGTAAGACTTGAAACCATAAAATCCCTAGAAGAAAATACAGGCAGTACACTCTTTGACATGGGGCTTAGAAGCATCTTTTCGAATACCATGTCTAATCAGGCAAGGGAAACAAAAGAAAAAGTAAACAAATGGGACTACATCAGACTAAAGAGCTTCTGCAAGGCAAAGGAAACAAGGAACAAAATGAAAAGACAACCCACCAACTGGGAGAAAATGTTTGCAAATCATATATCCAAAAGGGGTTAATCTCCAAAATATATAAAGAACTCATACAAATCAACAACAACAAAACAAACAACCCAATCAAAAAATGGGCAGAGGATATGAACAGACATTTTCCCAAAGATACTCAGATGGCCAATAGGCACAGGAAAAGATGCTCAACATCACAATTATCAGGGAAATGCAAATCAAAACTACACTAAGATACCACCTTATACCCATAAGAACGGTTATAATTACCAAGACAAAAAATGACAAATGTTGGAGAGGATGTGGAGAAAAGGGGACCCTCATACACTGCTGGTGGGAATGCAAACTGGTGCAACCACTATAGAAACCAGTATGGAGATTTCTCAAAAAGTTAAAAATCGAAATATTATATGACCCAGCTATCCCACTACTGGGTATTTATCCAAAGAACATGAAATCAACAATTCAAAGAGACTTATGCACGCCTATGTCCATTGAAGCATTATTTCACAATAGCCAAGAAGTAGAAGCAACCCAAGTGCCCTTCGACTGATATTTGGATAAAGAAGATGTGGTAGATATATATAATGGAATACTACTCAGCCATAAAAAAAAGATAAAATCACCCCACTTGCAACAACATAGATGGACCTTGAGGGTATGACGTTAAGTGAAATAAGCCAGATAGAGAAAGACAAACATGATTTCACTCATATGTGGGAAATAAACACATGGACAAAAAGAACAGATTAGTGGTTACCAGAGAAGAAGGGGGTTGGGGAGTGGGCATAAGGCGTAAAGGGGCGCATATATATGGTGACTGAAAATAATAATGTACACCTGAAAATTCACAGTTATAAACTATTATGCCCTCAATAAAAGAAAAATCACCAGCATGTTGAACCTGATCAAACTGAGACCATAATAAATACAAACACTTCAAAGAAAATTCATGCACTTGTGATAGCATTATGCAAGCCATATCTGGATTCCGATCCTGTCTCCCTCCATCAAATGGAAAAATAACTACCATTTACTGAGCACCAGTTACACGCCAGGTGCCATACTGGAAGCTTGGCATTCACTGTTTCGGTAAATCCCCACAATGACATCATGTGATATTTCCTCTTACAGATGGACAGTAACTCCAAGAGGTCAGTTGTAGTGGTGAGCCTGAATTCAATCCAGGTCTGGCTGACTCACAAGACCTGTGAGCACGGTGTGTCCACCCTTTTGTTAAAATGTCCACATTCCAAAAGCTCAATTTTCTTTAAGAAAATCTGGTAATGGTCCATTGGCTGAAGGCTGCAAGATGGTTCAGCCAAAGTTGGATATCATTTCTTCAGGAAAACTTGAGAAATATTTTAGTAGATTCATGACAATTAACCTGTAGCCACACTGCAGACAGAGGAAGCATATAGCACCACCTCATTTAGAGAGATCTTGGTCAAGTGACCATTTTTCTGTCTACTTGTATTTCTGATTAATAACAATAATAGCTAAAATTTACTTAGTACTTACTCTGTGGTATTACGCCAAGATGTCTACATGGACTGCCTCATGAGGTAGGCACTGTTAACTAACCCCATTTTACAGAGGAGAAAACTGAAGTACAGAGAGATTAAGAAATTTAACCAGAGCTGGGGTTGGAACCTGGTCAGCCGAACTCTAGAGCTCTGACTCTCCACCCCTTTGACATTCTATTGCTTTCACCTCTAGCCTGATGGGACTCAAGTTTCACTACCTTGCAAGTGTCTCAAGACTCTAGACATAAAATTCCCTAAGCACACAAATTGATATGACTGCTGCTAATAATCTAGCAAGTAAATCTCACAATATTATTTATGCACTTAGCAAGAATACACAACAGGGTTTTCCATGTAATTAGTTTTCCAGAATCCTGACCAGCACTGTTCTTCCAATCTACCCGAATACACACTCATCACAAGTTGAGTGCCTACCTTGTGCCAGGTACAGGGGCTATGAAGATAGAAAGGTTTGCCCGCCCACCCCCCCCCCCCACCCCAGGCTCAGTCTCCCCCTCACCTTCAGCCGGCTGACCTTCTCTTTTCAGCATCTGGACAGCTCCTACATACTTTTTCAGTTGGACTTTGAGCACCTCGTTTTCTCTGCAGGTACAAGAATGTTAAATATATATATATTAAAAATTGGCAATTTAGACCCAAGGCAGGGAGGA